>NW_024527155.1:1563445-1875945 GCF_017590135.1 Pyrgilauda ruficollis
AAAGCAAAATTGTTTGCCCTGAGGCCCTCTGCAGGTACCAGAGCTTCATCAGTATGGGGCTTGTAAAATGTTTCCGCATTTATGCCAGTCACTAGTCAAGCCTGACAGCTCCTCATTGCTGGATCATTGCATAGAAGTAAAAAAAAATACAAAACGTGTTGGTTGATTTCTAGGAGGTTTTATGCAAATGAATCAACATTAATGTATTTTTAAAGTGTAGACAGTAAATTGCAGTAGTTTGTTTCCATAGCAATAATGTCCACAGTAATGCTAGTGAAATCTGAGATTTTGTCACACAAAAATATGTATGTCCATAACAAGTGAGAACAATGGTCCAGCCAGATCAGCATCTCCAACAGTGTCCTAGACAGATGCCTATGGCAGAATATAAGGGTAGGTGAGTGCCAGGTAATGTATACCAGCTATAGGGGATCAATACCCATGGGTCTGCAGCTCAGAAACTCTCTGAATTAGGGGTGGTTTCTTTTTTTTAATGGTCTTCGATGGATTTTTCTTCTATGAGTTTATTCCACTGCTTTCTAAGTCTATTTAATTTTCTTCACCAGCTGTTTCTATTTGTACCACATCCCTTCACAAATCATTACCAATATATACATATCAGGAAAGACACAGGTAAATCAAAACTCAAGTCTGTTCCAAGACTTCTAGGACCACACTTAGCATTTGCTTTCAGTTAAAACCTGAGAAAGAGAACTTGCCAGAAATTAATCTCTCAGGTTATTAATTAAACTATGATCAATCAGACCTAAACTAGAGCAGACCAAATAGTCCCTGAAAACTAAGCTAACTCACAGGAATATTCCGTATTTGGATTATTTCCAGCAGCTCTAAGCCCCTTGAGGAGAAACAAATAAATTTTCATGTTAAGATGAACACTGACAATGAACAGAACTTCCACCTTGCCCATATCTATCTGATCTTAACAGGGCATTTACACCTTCTCTGCTTCATTCTTACCCTTTACACTGAGCCAGTTTGAAAGAAGGTTATAGAAGAGAATTTGGCCTCTGGACCTAATTCAGTGTTTGCTTTCTGTCACTTACTAGACATGTTCAATTAAGACCCCACAATTGTTCCTGCCTATTTAGAGAAAAAAATTGTTTTTTTCAGTCACTGCATTTTAACCAGGGGGAGTACTTATGAACCATATGAAGTCTATAAGATGGGATAGAAAGGTCCTAAATTTAAACACCTCATAATATGTTAACCAAGGAAAGGAAAGGAAAGGCACAGAACCACAAACAAACAAAAAAATAATTTGCTCTTCCTAATGCAAGAAACAGCTCTTTTTAAGGGAAAGTCTTCCAGCAGAATCTGAGCCTGGCCCTTACTCAGCTGAGGTAGACAGCTGAACCTGTGTAGCTTCACTAGATTCTCACTGAAAAACACACTCTAAAGCTGCATCAGGTTTCCCCGTGAAATCTGATTTGGGAATATGTTCATAGTGAGTCATTTAATGTGTTCCTTCGGTGCTTTGTTCATGTTCCTCTCTGTTAATGGTGATCATTCAGCAGAGGGCCCACAAATCAAACTGCTATGCCCTGCAAGGATTCACTGCCCAGTGTTTGCAGTGGGTTTTATAATCTAAGTTACCTGGAATGTTACCTGTTTCTGAGTGAGTGGCTACATAGTCTTTAATGAGTGAATGAATAATAAATAACTAAGTTATGAAAACATATCAGGTATTCTTATTTCCTTGCACTCATCCTCTCTCATCTGCCAGTTTGGTGTGCATGCAAGGAAGCTTATCCTAAAATACACCTGCAAACAGTCCTGTGCTGATGCATAATATATGAAGATTTCAGTCTCAGATAACATTTCAGTAAAATATTTGTATGACTGAAGCATGTTAAACCCTCAGCTATTTTACTACTCCAGTAGTTTGATTTGAGAGGAGATCATAGGAATAGATGGCTGGATAGAATATTTGGAGCATCTGGACAGCTGATGTTAGGAAGCAAGCTCACATAGTTTTGTTCAATTTTTATCCTTTGTTTCAGTTAACTAAATATTTCCCACTTATAAGTGTGGAAAACAGCATGACAAGCTAACGGAATGAGCGAGCAGCAGAGGTGGAAGTGGAATAGAGCCCTCAGACCCGGCTGCAGGACTATCATGGAGCAGTGCTAAATGAAAGCATTGTGGGTCATCTCAGGTTTGGGATACTAAAACCTTTCATTATGGAGGAGGGGATTTGGCTCCAGCCCTGGAGCAGTGCCAGGAGTCACACAGAGCTTGTTTTACCTGCAGGGCAGTTCTGTTCAGTGAGGGGCAATGGGGCAATGCTCAGTCCACTGCTGCAGACTCACCAGTGCCTCACAGCTCCAGAGCAGCTGCAGTGGCCTGGGCAATGCAGGTACTGCAGCTGTAACCTCTGGCCGAGCCAGGTTATCTCAGGCGTGAGACAAACAGCATGGATTTTCTGCAGAGAGTGAACCACATAAAGGCTCCCCAGAAGTAACATCCCAAACTATTCAAGAAAGCAGAAAGTCTTAATCTTTATTTTTGATCTTTTAAATACTACAAAAATCTCTTAATTGGAGTGAGCCTGCTGGACGAGGAGGTCACAACAAAGACCTTTTGAGGTGACAGTCTCACTTCCTAGCTCTTGCATCATGTTCAGAGCTCTTCCCAGTGTGCTGTGTTGCATCATGCCAGCCCAAGCCCGGTGCCATGGGGCCGGGAATCCCTGGGGGCAGGGAGAGACAGCCTGCTCTGGACACGTGCTGGAGAGGTGGGAACTTTTTAGCCCCTCAGCTGGTAAAAGTGTTACTGCAGCACACCCTTCATCTGCTATCTAGATGGCTCATGTAGTGAAAGAATATTAAATGGAATAGGAATATGCAATTTCTTCCTTTCACTGGTCCTAATTAGGGCATACTGTAAGTATATGAGTATATTTATAGCCACAGAACTCAACATTTACTCTGTTTGTGAGAAACCTGCAGAATTAGCATGATTCTATGTTTATTTGCTTTTACTTCTTCCAAATAATGCACAATTTACAGGTAAATATACATTGGTTGTCTCACCTCCTCCCAGATGTCAGTGCTATAATGCCCTTCTCATTTTGAGCCAAGTTCTCCATTATTAATTCAGCAGTTTGTAATTAAATGATTAACTAATCAAATTTTTTCCTCCTGAGTACCTGTGCAAATGCATTGAAGTCTGATTGATTTAACTGGGGTCACTCAGAGATAAATTGAGCCTTAACATTATGAAGTGTGAGAAATAAAGAGCAAGAGGCTCTCTGAGAAGGGAATAGGAGGACTTGACTTTCACCCTTGTTGATTTTTTTTATAGTTGTAGTGGGGAGAAAAAAAATGGTTCTGGAGCTAAAGATCCAAAAATTATATGGAAATTGCTGTTACTTCACCTGCCAAAGCTGAGATTTAGATTTTAAAATGTGTGTGATGACATTAGTTGTTTTCCCCCCTTTTTAACACTGTCTCATCATATGGGAAGAAAATGAGAATTCTTTTAATGGAAGGTGAGTAAACACCAACGGTGATGTTGGGATTGTGGAGAGTGAGGGGTGGCACTGCGGTCTTTTTGCTGGTTTTGTCAGAGAAGTCAAGTTCTGTGTATAACTTTCCTCACTGATTTGAGCAAAGGTGTTTCTGCAGCTCTTATGAAAAGATGAAATTCTCAGGCAGATGTAAAGGGGTGAGAGGTGGAGATGCTTTTTATTTCTCTCTCACTTATATTTTGCAATTGAATGGGTATTTTCTCGGGTTCCTGGGAAGGATTTAGGTGTTGCTCACTGCCAGAGGCGGTGGTACAGACTGAATGAGTCAGTAAACTTTAATGATGCAGCAAAGCTCAGCTTTTCCTAATATTTCCTATATTTCTGGGAACAGGAGAGTCACTGCCAGGGGTGAAGCAGGTGGAGGTTCGGTGCTGGGCTGGCTGCAGGGCATCAGCAGTGCTGGTAGCTCCAAAGCAAGGCAGCTGGCTCCCTCTGCTGCTTTCAGCACGCTCTGAGTCGTTTCAAGTAAGGAGAATTTGCCTCCTCCAAGTCCTGCGGGTTCCAGTATCATTGCACCTTCTGGTTTTAATATGGTCTCCTTCCACGGGAGGTAGCTACGGGGCTGTGTGCTCCCCCTTAGCTTAAAATCTGTGCAGACCTTTACAAAGATTAATATATGTATTTATAAGCGAGAATCAAGCTGTAATGTGGCAGCTGAGTGTAAGCATTTTAGGTAAGACCTCCATAAAACCATAATTACACCCATCTGTTTCCCTTAAGTACCCGGTAGAAAACAGTTAGCACTTATATATCTCTTGATAGCTCTCTCTCAATCTGGTGTTATGGGGAAAGAGGGAAGTTAATTTCCCCCTTTATTTTCTTTCTAGAAAAAGGTAGTGTTTAAATTCAAATTTGTGGGAAAAGCAAGCGGAAAGTGTTTGTCAGAGGAGGCTGATTTGTAGATGGAGAGTGTCAAAGCAACAGTTTTTCTCAAGTCTCTCTAACCCTTATGCACCAATTATGGAAATGACAGAACAGGCATGTTTCTAACCAAGTTGTGGCCATATAAATAGATAGTAACAATAAAAACTCCCTCATAGTATTTCTTAAAAATATGAGGGGTTTCATCAAAACTTTTGGATATAAAAAGTGCTGGGCAAATAGCTGTAAACTGAATTCTCATTGAGAAGATGTACAAATGAGCCTTGTCCTTGTGGCCTGGCTGATCTGTGATTATTTGACCAGATTATCTTCACCTGAGGCAAATTAGTGAACACCTCAGTGGAAGAGGGGTGTGAGAGGCCAATTTCCACTGTGTCAGGGCTTATAAACCGACTCTGAAACTGATACATTTTATATAGCAAAAAAAAGAAAAAAAGAGAAAATAACTGATTTGAGACATTATTGGGAAGTAAAAAAAAAAAAAAAAAAAAAAAAAAAAAAAAAAACCCCTAAATATGAGAGAGCCTGCCTGGTTGGGGTCTTCAAAAGAATAAACAGAATTGCACACAACCATTTAAATGAGCTTAAAGTTCAATGTGTTAGAATATTTCCCACTAAAGTCTTATTGAGGAAAATCTCTTCTGTCATTCAAGCATGTTCAAATTCACAGTAAGCATGCATGCTCTGTTTTCACAAAAAAAAGTCCTGGTAGGAAATATTAAAAGAGAATACAAGAATTCAAAAAAAAAAAAAAAAAAAATATGGGGGGGAAAAAAAAAAAAAAAAAAAAAAAAAAAAAAAAAAAAAAAACCCTCAGACTATGAGAAGCTGTCTGGTTGTGGGGTTTTACCACTTATTGATAACCATTTTGGGGACATTATAGTTAGGATATTGGATACGGCACACTTTAAAATATGATCACTCACAAGGATTAGCCAACCTGGCTACAACCACGTTCCCTAAAGGTAAGCTCCTCGTTCCTTTTGAAGTGTCCTCGTGTACCATAGCCCTTGGAAGTCGCTGAGCACTCTCAATGACTTCTGAGCTCATTTGAATGAACTCGAGACCTTCCACAGCCAAACCATCCTGGGACACTCCAGCTGGAGCGGGATGAGCGGGGGACCGGGCGGTGCTGTGGCTCGGCAGGGGATGGTGTGACCCTGCAGCAGCAGCTCCCCAGGGAGGTCCCGCCAACCTGGCAATGCCCGGCCGGGCTCCCCTCATCCCGCGCGTGTCCCCTCATGCCGCTGCCCCTCCTCCCCTCCCGGCCGGTCCCGCGGCTCCAGTAGATGGAGCTCCAGGATGCCGATTGCTGAAGGGATGACCGTGAAATCGGTGTGGAAGGGGCAGGCGACACCTCGGTTCTTTCCTGTGGTGCTGCCTTCTGCCCATGAACTTGCACTGAGAAATGAGTACCAGTACCAGCGCTTCTCAGGATCTGAGAAGTCAGGTTGGCAAAAATATAAAGCATAGAATTATTTGGTTCGGGAGGCACCTTAAAGATCACAGTTTCCATCCCCCTACCAGCTGTAGGGATACTTTCCACCAGACCAGGCTGCTCAGGGCCCATCCAACCTGGCCTTGAACACAAAAGGATGGGGCAGCCACAGCTTCTCAGGCAACCTGTGCCAGGGCATCACCACCCTCAGAGGTAAGAATTTCTTCCTGATATCCCATCTAAACCTACTCTCAGTTTAAAATCATTCCCCCTTCTCCTGCCACTACAAGCTCATGTAATCAGTTCTCCACCTCTCTTGTAGCTCCCTTCAGGTATGAGTAGGCTGCAGTTAGAGCAACCCTGGAGCTTCCTCTTCTCCAGGCTAAACAATCCCAACTCTCTCAGCCTTTCCACACAGGAGAGGATCTCCATCCCTCAGATAAATGTGGCCTCCTCTGGACTGGCTCCAACAGCTCCATGTCCTTGTTGTGCCGGGGACTCCAGAGCCGGGTGCAGCACTGCAGGGGGGTCTCACCAGAGCAGAGGGGCAGATCCCCCTCCCTCACCTGCTGCCCACAGTGCTCTGGATGCTGCCCAGAATAGGGTTGGGTTTCTGAGCTGAGAGCTCACTCTGCTGGGTCCTGTCTGGTCTTTCGTCCACTGGCTGTCTCTGGTCAAACCACGCTTCCCAATTTCACCTGCTGCCAGTGACACTGCAGCTCTTAACACCAAATTATCACTGTCAGGGCTATTAAAGGTACTGGCATTTATTAAGCCTATTCTGCATATTGTGTCTGTCAAAGTAAAAGCTTCTGTGCATCCATATTTAGGCTCTTACTAGAATCACAGTACTGTATGATAAAAGACAGAATTTTCCATCTCAGGGAACCTGTTTCCTCAGGTGTTGCTGGGGCAGGGTGGCTTGTGGCACTTTATCTTCTGTGTATTTCATGCCAGACCTATCCAAATCACTCTCTAAAAAGAGAAATAACTCTTTTTAGGCCCAAAGGAGAGAAGCAGGTGTACTCACACATCACAGGATAAATATTTAGATAAATATCAAGGATATCTAAAGCCCTATCTAAATCTTTCCCACGGACTTGCTGTTAGTACACACTTATGCTGGATTCTGTTCAAAGCACAGCTAAGTAGCACAGAGCAGCCAGAGCTTTCTAAATTTCCCTTTCAGATAAAGAAGTTAGATGTCACATGTCAAACATAATCTGACCTTAGGGGTTTCAGCCTAGTCTTTAACAGGCATTTCTCACCCTTGAGAAAATGCCTGGCTTTTGAAACAATGCCTCCTTTCAAGAACTTTGGCTTAATATTGTGGCATGAAGGTCAAGATTGTCTTGTACTGACTGACAGAAGCACAGCAGCTTTCACAGTGGTTCCTTTCTTCATATGTGGCTTTTACTTGTGCTTAACATTTGGAGCTAGAAAATGAAGAGAATAAGAAAGTATCATTTTCTGTGTGAGGTTTTGATGTGTTTTGTCTTTTAGCCTCACTATTGTTGTTGTATTGTCGTAATACTGAGTTTTTATTCTCCTATCTGGTGCCCTTTATTTGGTAGGACTGTTTACTTTTGTTGGTCGTAAGTTTCTGGCAAGGTACACAGACAATTTCGACTTGAACCTTTCAGTGGAAGGACACAGAGACAATGCAGTGTGTCTCCTCTGTGCAGGCTACCAATGGAACAAACAAAGAACGGACCTGTACAAGCCAGGTCAGCTAAACCCAGATGAAACCAAGGTGAACTACAGCACAGGCAGGCTGGGAGCAACCACCAGAAGGGCTGGAAAAGCTGGTATCAGAATGGTTATTTTCTCAGATCCGAACAGAGCTTGTAAAAGGAGCCTGAAGATTGTACATGAGCAATTGATCCCCAGAGGCAGTTAGTCAGCAGACAGCTGGCTGGGCACAGTGGGGCAAATTCCCCTGGGAACAGTCCTGCTTGGGTGAGATTCCAGTCCTTTTCATCACCCACCCTACATGAAGTCCTTCCACTCCTGCCCCGGGTGGATGTCAGGTGGCTGTGGGAGCTGGCTCTTGGCCTGCTTTCCTGGGGTGGGACAATAATGCACTTGTTTGATAGCTGTGGATTGGAACATGAATCTGCAATGTGGGGTCTTCGAGGAGCCCGTGTTGCTCTTGATTCACAAGCCACAGTGGTCAAACAAGCAAATTTTTTTGATGTAGCTGGCATGTTATGTGTGACCTCTTCTACTGGAAGTGGCCTTTTCTCAGAGGTACCTGAGTCACTCATTGTCACCTCAGGCTGCACTTGCTGTGATGTATTTTTTTCCTCAGACTGAAACTGAAGTAATTTAGAAAGGATGCCTGGAAGGACAAAAGAGAGATGGCTTAAGTAGTAGGGCTCTCCCCAAACTCTCAGGGATAGGAAACACTGAGGAATTGCAGTATACTTATAACATTCCTTTTTTCTTTTTTTTTTTTTTTTTTTTCTAAGTTGTGTTTTTGCCTGAAAGGCACTGCTTTTTATTAAATAAGCCCTTGCAAAAGCTCTCTCAGCATTGGTACTTGTGGTCACAAGTCAGGAACAGAATTGGAGGTGCTGAGCCTGAACCATTGTAGAATTATAAATGGGGATTCCTCCCTGAAGCTCATTCCATGCAAGGAACAAGTCAATACCCCTAAAGAAACAAGAGCAGAAGTGGTCTTGCGATTTTAGTGGGAATAGTGGGAATGCCATGAAATAGTGTGCAAAAGAGGGAAAACCCCATTTTCTCCCTAAATCACCACAGGAGCCATTTCCACCTGTTTTCAGGTTATTCCAAGGCTAACAAATACATCCCCATGTCTTTATGTCTAGGAATTTCATGATCTTTCTTCAGGAAAAAAAGTAGTGCCAACTATGCTGGCATACAAGGAATGCACAATGACCTGTCTGGAGAAATGGATACATCTGTTGCCTGAGTCCCTAAAAGCTCAGATCCTAAATGGGTGAATATCTCAGATCCTAAATGGGTGAATACCTGAATTTTTGGCAAGGTGGACTATCTGTTTGAACTATAGTGGTTTCAAAGTCCTGTGTAATATGGTGATATCAAGAGTTTGGGAGAATGTCTTTAAGCCTGTTTTTTTAAGATTCCCTTCTTTAGGACTAATTCTTTCTGAAGCAAACCTGTGGAGTCAGTAGTGGTTTTGGTAGAAGATGCCAAGCTCTTAAAAACACAGTGGGAGAGGCCACTGGGGTGAGCCAATTCCAGTCAGCATGAGCTGGAACTGAGTGCCCTGAGGTAACTGGGGGATATTGCAGCACCTTCAGATTCCTATTTTATCATGTATAATGAGCAGAAAAAAAGCACTTTTTAAAAATAGAACCTTTAATTTTTTTCTGGTTGTCTGGTCAATTTTCTGGTTGTCTTTTTTTTTTTTTAAACTGGAAAATCAAATCTATTTCCATCAGGTACTTCAGGCATTGGCACCTATGAAAGAAAAAATGACATTATTTTTGGCATGGAAAGAATATTGGAAGATTTAGAAGAGCAAATGGATAGCTACTCCATGAAGGTAGCTTCTTATGTGCTGATCCCCAGAGGTGCTGCCCCTTGGGCTGGGAGCTGACTGCAGGCACAAACACTGATGTAATGTTTGCTGCCTCTCCAGTGGTGATTAACTTGGGGGTAATAAATGCAATTAGCTGAAGTACCTTATATGTCATCTTCCTAATGAATGTTATAATTTAAGAATAGTACTTAAATGTATTAGAAGCACCTCTTTAAGAGTATTGTTTTGTTGGGTTTTTTCCTAAAACAAATTTATCTGGGTCTTAATAATTCCAATGCCAAGGATTAAGGTCTCTGTTGCAGACAGCCCATGGAGTATCTCCTACTGCTCCACTTCTCCTGCAGAATTTTGTGAATAAACAGGACAAACGAATAGATAGCACCAGGCATGGATTCACCTGCAGGATGTGTCCTGTGTGCAGGGACAGCCTTGTGTCTCCAGTCCTTGTGAACCATGGGTAGGTTTTCTGGATGGTTCTGAGTTTATTCACATGTCAAATGTGATTTTTGGGTAATGGTGTTTGTTTTAAATGAGTTAAAAAGTAGAGAGTTAATTTATCTTACAATTAATAAATTGTAAGTATCTAGATTTTTCTGGTTTACCAGCTGAAGATTTTGGTATTCTCTCATATTTAACAGTCTGTCTTTTTTCATTATGAATTGAATTTGCAATAAAGTACAGGGTTTAATTTTGATAAAATTATTATTGGATAATGTGCATTGCTAACTTTCTCTGTTTGCCCATAATAATCCACTTTATCCAGATATTGCAGAAGAGGTCATCTAAGAGTTACTTGACTGAAGTACAGCTTGTTGGCAATATGAAATGACACTTTCTTAAATCAAGACATAAATAAGTCCTTTGACTTTACTGCTACTTTTCCCCCTCTTTCCCAATAATGTTGATATGTCCTGATTATATGGCAGTACAAACATTCAGATTCCTTAATCAAATCTTCTCCATAGTTGTGCAGACCTTGATCCTATAAGGCCCTTGCATTCTTCACATAGAAGCTTTATTTTGTTTTGTATTATTCATTTAAAGATGGTTTGCAGTCAGTTCATTTTGATATTCTGAAACCAGTAAACAGTGTCCATGTCAGGGCTAAGGCACAAAGGTTAGCTGCTGGGTCTGGCTCTCTTGCATAGCTGTTCTGGGATTAAGATATATGCTTAGTGCTCCAGATCTCTGATTTTATACATAATTCTTGAGAAAAAATAGTCAATTAATGAAAAGTAAAAATTTTTGAATTATGTACCATTATGCCATGCAAAAGACATGCAGTGAGAAGGTAGGATTGCATCTGAGTGTTTTCCAGCATTGAAAATGTGGCAGATGCATTGTTCCTCAAAAGTAATATGCTCTTCCTAAAATGCATTATTTACCAGAAACATGGGAGTTTGGGGATTTGGGTTGGTGTGGTGGTGATTTTAATTCACCATCTGCCTCCCTAGACCCTAATAGCCTTTCATTTATTTCATATTCACTAGGGCGTAGAAAATGCTCAGGGTGTTTAAAATATTATGTGGTTTAAAAAGAACTAGATAAAAGAAATTATAACTATTAACTATAGGGGGAAATACAGTGAAAAGTTTTTGAGTGCTTTCCAGGAGGATGCACAAGCTCAGACTTGCCTGATTTATTTCCACCTATGTCCTTTCACAGTCTCTTTTTCCGAGCCATTTGGGAATCTTCCTTATCTGCACGTTGCTCTGTAAGGGGTAGGTGTGCCATCTGCATATTATTGTAAATTAGAGGATCCATCCATCTACTCTCTTAGATGAGTATGGCTTTCCTGCAGGACTTTGTTAAATTGCGTAAATTTAATTTTCGTATCCCTTCTGGAATATTGAACAAAACTAATTTTATGACTGTAGGGTTTGAAAGCAGAAGGGGCAGTAAGTTAATATAATTAATCATTGTGTCATTGCTGCAGAATAATGGACTAATTCTCGTCCTAATTTCCAGTTACTTATCATTTGAAATCTCCGAGGGAAAACAGCACTGTGTAGAAAGAACAAGGAACAACCAATTAAAGTAAGTGTTTTGTTTCATCATCTTAAGCAACTGTAACAGAACTGAGGAAACTCTGGTTGTGATTTATTAGTTGCATTTTTTGAGGTTTTTTTATACAATTAGATACTTGCCTGAACTGCTTCATATGGAAAAAGTAATGAATTTCCCCATATTGACATATTTTGGTGCATCAGATTTGCATTTTTAAAAAACAGTTAAGTACACAGAATAATTAGCTTGAGTTAAAAAGAACAAAACAAACCATCTAAAACTCTTTGTTAAAAATTTTAGATATTTTTAATGCCAACACTGAAAAATTAAACTCCTTTGCAATTATAAAAAATCAACAGTGATCTGCCAGCAGGTCCTAATTTGGGCCTCCTAAACTAAATACTTATGTTTTACTTACAGGACTGTTTAGAATATTTATTTTACAGCCAATCATTTTAAATGTACCTATTACCTGTCACTCATTTTGGTGTGGGACTGTGGGATGTACTAAATCTTTGCAGGTTCAGGTTTAAACTGTCACAACAAAGATGACCAATATCTCTGATATCCCTCGCTGGGTTTGGAATCTGGATGATTTTGGAGAGAATACCAAGAAGGTGAAGGAGAACAAATAGGAATGAAGTTCTGGGAAATATGGGATCAGAGATAGAGTTAAGGGAGGAGCTGGGAAGAAAAAACATCCCAGAAATGACTGTGTGGAGCCCATAAATATGCAGCTGAGTGCCAGATGAGGTGATGGAAGGGCAGAGTGGGAATGGAGGAGGGAACAGGAAGTTTTGGCATGTGTGAGATGAGGCTCTATGGGATGGGTACGACAGGATGTGAATAGAAGAGGAAGATGTTTTGGTAGCTTCTGTTGCTGTATAGAGTTCAGCATCATTTCTGGCAGCAAGCTGGAAAGCATTTAAAGGCTGAGCTTTCAACTAAAAATTCTCATTAAGTAGAGGCCCAGTAACCCCATCTGAAAGGTTAAAGCAAAAACACCAAACAAGGCAGTACTTCCCCCACTGGTTTTTATGTAAGTACAGCTAATTGAACTGAACTTGGAGGAAATACTAACTTGAACTTTTTTATTTCCTTTCCTTGAGCAGGAACTCAGCATGAGCTGGTTTTTAGTTTGGAGTTTTACTAATTTGGAACAACTTTAGTCACTGCTGAACACAAATGAGAACCAAACTGAATAACATATTTGACTGTCTAAGTAGATGTAAAAATTCAGGATCAGTTTGTAACAGTTCTGTTTTCTGCATTTTTTGTTTTGATCTCACTTTTCACTTATCCTGCCCAGATTTCTTCCAGGCTCCTGCTTTGAATCAGGTGATGCTATAGATTGCAGAAGACCTTCTGGTGGGATGAATTGGAGAGAAATCATGTTGGGGTTTAGACTGTATGAATAGCATTCCTCGGAGTCTTCTTTTTTTTGATACTGCTCGATTCCTGCTTCCATCCTCACAACAAGCTTCAGGAAGGGTGCAGAGGAATGACCTGCCTGCCTGCCAGACACTAGGGAGAATATCTCCCCATGTTGTGCTGTGCTGCAAAGTCAGCTGTCTTCACTGCCTAATTGTCAGATGAGCACTGCTGGAACAAGCCACTTGGATAAAACAGGTATTGTGTGGGTTTTCATCTAGAGCTGACATCAGGTGTTTTAAGAAAAAAACTGAGAGATTCATATAGAAATTGCCATGCAAGAGTTCATGCCAGTTATGTTGTTAGCCAACTTACATGCTGCACAAGCAAGCCTTTGGAGTTTGATTTTTGCTTTCCTCTGTCTGGAGAACATGGTGTCAAGCACCCATTTTTTATTTTAAGCATAGTCTCAAAGACTTGATTGTTCTTTGATCTTAGTGCTGTGCTGAAGGTAGTTCAAAGTTATAAGGAGTTATGTATGCTGTGTCTTAATGAAATGCTTGTCTGAAATTGAACTGATAGCCTGCTGTGAAAAAATCAATTTGCCATCAGCAACTGAATGTACTTGATGCTCAATTTAGTTCACCCAACTATTTCACGTTTGTTCCCTGTAGTAAAACAAAAGGGTCCTGAGAATTAATTACAGTGTTAGCATCTGCTCATGGCAGCTTTGCTGATACACTTGGTGGAATAAGATACTTAAGGCAGGAGGGAGATGGAGTGTAAAGTTTTTCCCACTGCCATTTCTTATGCAAATATCTTTTGAAGGATAGGCTCCTCTGGTGTTTCCTGTACTTTTTCTTTTTGGCATTAGAACACTCAGTTGTATTTAAAACTAGCAAATGCTAATTGCTTCCAGATAATTTGTGTTATGTCACTTTTTAGTAGTTCATATTTCCATAACTATTGCTGGCTGTTCATTGGACTATTGTTTATTTGAATGTTGGTAATAACATTTCTTAGTTTAAAATAAGTCCCAAACATTTTGGGAGATCAGTAGATGAATGAGAAGTTGCTGAAATTGCAGGTTCCTGGGATTCCCAATGCTGGATCTCGTGTTAGTGTAATTCCAACCTGCTGTGCCAAGCATACTGTGGAGCAGCCTTGAATGCTGGACAAGAATACTTCTGTCTTGTGCAAAGTCTTCTTTAGCAGCTTCACCTTTTTTGACATTAAAAGTTGTCAGTGTGCTCAATTGCCAACCTAAACGGAGGTTTTATTGTGCTAAACATAGCAACTGAGCTGCAACACTTGAACACAAAGTACCAGTAACTTTAGGATTTTAATATTTGATAATTTTGTATTTTAATACATATTCAAGTAAATAAATCTTGGTCACTTGATCTAGGAGACGGATCAGGTCTTGTACTTCTTGCCTGGGCTTTTTTACTTTTCTTTTTTTTGGCTGAACCATCACAAGGTATAAATTATCTTTCTTGGAATGCCTGAGAAAACATGATCTCTCAAATCCAAGAGATTTTCATTATTTGTAAGTTGTCTGTAAATTCTGTCATGTTGGATTTGAAATGTGTTCATCCATATCACTGTATTTGGGAGAGGATCATCTTAGATTTCTGTGAGAGAGTGCTTGAAATTTTGTCTTGGAATGGATGATTGTGATGCCTGTAATGGTGGTAGAGTTGTCCTGCTTCCATTGGAGAACAATTTAATGTCATGTAATTATTACAAAACCCCTGAATTTGGTGAAGTTAGACCAGGTTCATTTCGATTGTCTGTTCATTAGGTTGCCACATACCAAATGCTTTTAACTTCTTAACTCATAAGAAGATTGTTGAAACAGTGCCTGACATTGGTCAGGTGTTAATTACTGGTAATTAATACTAAAGTGAAAAGAAAAAGATATAAATTAAATATCTAATAAATGAGTGCTCTTATAAAACTGCATAACATCACGTGACATTTAATACGCACACCTGCATATCTTGTTTCTTCTGTCCTCTAGAATTTTAACTGAGGGTTCAAAGAGTTTTTCTCAGCAATGGAAGAGCATTTTGTATTTTGCAGATATGCTTTATTAGAACATCACATGGCACGAAATTTAAACTCTCTGTGTGAGAACAGTTTTTGAAAGAACATTTGCTGCTCCTCCAGAGTGAACTCAACCTCTAAATAATTACTTTTGTATCTACTTAGCAAGGCCATCCTAATCAGGAAAAATGTCACATATCTTTATAAAAATAAGGTGGTTATTTATTAAAAGTGTTGGTGAGAATCTTTGTGATCTCTTTAGACATGAGCAAATACTCAGGTGAATTGAAAATTAATGGTTTTTGTGATTCTTGAATGTAGTGCTTAGCAAGGCATATGCTTCATGTGTTTGGCAATATTGAGGGCACAGAAAAGAAGAAACCTGTTCTATCATTCTATAATTTTTATAGTACATGGTAATTATTACCTTGAAAATACATTATACATTTTTACATAAGCTGTAAGACTTCCAAAGCAATTTTTTCTGTGTGAGCTTTGGTCCACATGATGTATGGAATCTTCTGATTTCCATTCCTTGCATGAGAAATAATTGTCAAAAAGAAGTGGTTTTCTTTTGAATGATTCAACAAAAGAGAAATGGGAATTTGTATGTGCTTTCAATTTGCTAGGAAGGGAAACAATTAATTTTTTTTTTTTTTTTTTTTTTTTTTTTTTTTTTTTTGGGGGGAAAATTTTTTTTTCCTTCAATTTTTTTTTTTTTTGTGTGTGGGGAAAGTATTCCTGATAGCCTAATATTCAATACAGTTGGGAGAAAAACTGTAGGTCTTGTACACCACTTAATTTCTCTAGACATTGAAATGTCCTCACCTGGAGAAGCAGCCTATTTTGTGTCTAGCATTTTTCATTAGAGGTACTAATTAGCAACAGATAACAAATGATGCTGTTATGCATTAATACTCAGAAGTGCATGCAGGATGGATGGATCCACATTGGACCCATCACTGAAACTGGGGACACCTGCTCTCAGAGCTCTGGGCAAGATACCAACTGCAGAAATTATATTGAAACAGCATGTATAGAGTATTTAATATAGTTTTAAATAGATTGTTTTGTGGATTTTTTTGAAGTAAGCATCCTTGTGTGGCTGCCTGCCTTGCTTGGAATTGGACTTGTTCATTCAGATTGTGCCAGGTAGAAGCTCCAGTGGATGGGTGAGGGGACTATTGTCTTTACCCTGTTTGGTATCAGTAAAATATAGAATATTTTATTACACTCCTATTTAACATAGATCAGTTTTGAAGCCAGATAATTGCCTGATTAATTCCTTACTACACTTGTTTATCTCTGTGGAAAAAAGACCTTTCCTTCTGCTTTAAAGGGTCTTCATTACTCACCTTTCCTTGATTTGTGGTAGCTACACACATATCACGTTGCAACCCTCACCTTCATTTATGGTAGCACAAGGCTTTCAAGTCCACCTTAAAATACTTCAGGAGTTGAATTCCTGTGTGTAGCTAAGAAAAAGAAATTCAATAAGGTCCTTCTTTCAAATAACCCCCTCTCTGTTGACCATGGTAGGACATATGGGGCACATGCACACATAACAAAACTCTCCTTTCTTCTGTTCTCATTTTAGTCCAGCTCATGCATTTGCCAGATACTGATTTTGCCCCGAAATTTTCCTAAAATAATCAATTATAAAATCAAGCTAAAGTTATTATTTATGAAGTTACAGCACAGCTGATAATTTTTTTTTGTGCTCCTGTACATACCAGAAAACCAACCAAATGGACTTTTTGTTTGTGGGATGTTTTTATTTTGTTGTTTCCTTATTTGTTGGCTACTTTGCACTGAAACAATGTTTTCCTCTGCTTCCTTACCCAAGGCAGAAAAGTCTTGATTTGAACTTAGCTAATTTCTCACTTGTTTACCATGTAGGTATAGAAAGGTTACAGGGTTGGATTTTTTAGATGATTTCTCTTTTCATGTGTTATCTGCAAACTAGAAGTTTAGAGGGAAGGTAGGGAATTAGAACAAGTCTTTAATGAGCCATCACAACAGGTACATATATTTTATTGGAAGCTGTTCCATTGCCACAGCCCAGTGCCTACTAAGATAAATATTTATGTAAGAGGGTGGTTTTTACCTGCATATCTTATTTCACTTATATTAGTTTTTTAGCTATGGAAACCACTCCATATTCTTTGTACCGCAGTCTGTGCAAAAATTCTGCAATAGATTGTATTGTAACTGAAAAACTTTTAGGGGCCTTCCAGCTGAAGAAGTTTGGAAGAAGTGCATTAAATTTGATGGCAGGCAAATTTTAAGGAGGAATATAGACAGTTGTATTGGATGGGAAAAGTAAAGTAACAGTAAGAATTAACTCTTACTCTTGACATTTCTCTTCAGTAAATAACTATCTTACAACAGTGCACAGGATTCATGTGCCCCTGTTTGTGTTCCTAAATTTTGATAGATTCCTGCACTTTATGACTGTTCAAACTGCATGTTGATGGCAGTGAAAATGAATGATGTTTAATTTAGTACCACAGAGTTTTCATTTTCAAGGAATATCTTAAAACGCACCAATGTGATATATTCTGGAAGATCCTAGGAACAGTTTTCTGTACCCTTTCCCCACTTTCCAATCTTTGAGAGCCAATCTGAGATTATAGATGTTATTTTGAGATTTTTTTGCATAAAGTAGATAGCTGAGCATGTGTTTGTGTGCACTCAAGCATGTATGTTCCTGGGAACTTTTATATTTAATGTAAAAGAGAAATCGGTACCTTCCCAGTTCATGATAACAAAGTATGGAATTAAGGAATACATACATTTGATTGTGGCAGAAAACCAAACACAAAAGCTGAAACACAGCGCTAAAAACATGACAGCAGGGTTAACATAACTTTTAGGGAGAAAGGCATGTTTGGTTGTTTGCCTTTTCCTTCTACTTAATAGAATTACCTCATTTGTGACTTTGCATTAAATTCTGCCTTACTGTCACGTAGAAAAATAATTTTTAATTAGTGCTACCTGCAGTGCATTTTCAGAGACCCATTGAAATATGTAATTACTTGCAATTTTATAATTCATTTTAAGTACATAATGACATAGCTGTTTACCTATGTAATCTATGTACTGGTATGTAGCTTCATGCAGCATAGGATGCTTTTTTTTTGGTAGGCCTATGTTTAGCTGATGCTTGATTTATTTTTTTTAATTATAAAACTTAGCTAGCTTTTAAAATTCAGATTTTTGTGTGTAAGTACTGAGTGACTGAAATGTTTTTATTAGTGTCAGACAGGTTTAAGGCTGGCTTTACATGTTTAAGCTAGCTTTATACATGTTATAGTGTTTTCATTATGAAAGCTTTAATACTAAGAATACCAAGTACCAGTACACAAAATACCAAGAGATTTTTCTGCAATTGTGTCTAAAGCACTTTCTCTTTTATATTTATTGTGGGAAAAGTGTTGAACTGGATGCCATGACTTGCAAATTGATCCCTATCTCAATGGTAAAATCAGTAAACATTTGATGTGAAAGGAAGAAATATTGATGATTTCTGAATATGAATTCTAACAAGTCTTGGTACAGTGGCCTCCACTTTTCATCTGAGATCACAGCACCTTTTGTGAAGGATAGCTTGATCCTCTCTAGGCTATTAACAAAGAAAATGTAGAATAAAGATGCCACCTTGTGGGTGAACTAAATGACGCAGTAGATGGTTCAAAATGTTTAACAAATAGATTCTATGCATTTGTGACTGGCTGCTGGAAACTGAGTTTATTTTTTCTTAAACATTTAGATTTATTTTTGGAGTTTATGCTCGTGAATTTTTTATGAAGTATCTAAGTAACTACAGTTGGACCATTATGAAGTAGGTGTTAAATGACTGCTAAAAATCATGCTTGTAATTTCCACATAATTTTGGCACCAAATTCAATGCATTTTTCCTAATGTATTAAAGAACATTTTTAATGCTGTCTTCCTGACTTGATTGACAAAAAAAACCCAACAGAACAAAACCAAACAAAAAAGGGGAAGATTTTGCAGATATTCCCTGTAGGAAAACAGAATGGTAATGCATTCAGGTTCCTGTGCTGGAATTCTCAATACATACCAAAATTAACACATTACATGTGTTAATTTGCCATTCTTAACTGCATGTCATGGATTTCTTGCAGCATTCAATGAAATTCCAGGTGTCTACAGACCTTGGTGCCATGGTTTTGAATCACCTTTCCTTTGGGCAGGTTTATATAGAATGCTTTGGAGTTTTAGGGCTTTATTACAGTGTTTTTCGACTCATTCAGTGCTAATGGCCTCTCACAGCTGCTCTATATGGGGAACACAATTGAAAGAAACGGTACTAATCCCTCTATTCTTGTATAGATTTTAGGAGATTCACTCATTTTGGATTTTGCTTTGGAAAATCCATGTTTGTTGTGCACCCCAGGTTTCTTGCATAAGAATGTTATAAAATCTCCAGGGTCACTTAAGCTTGTTTGTGGCATTGTGAGTCTTTGATGTGACACTTGGTGTAAGGAACGCTTTCCGCTTATTTAAGTTATTATGAGCACCATCGTTTGGCTTTGGATTTATTTCTTTCTGGATTGTCTGCAGGTTTCAGGAGGACTGTTAAGGTAACTGATGTAAATACCTTGGTAGGATTCTTCTTTTCCATGAAATTTGATTCAGATTAGGCAAAGGCAACCCCTGTCCTATCCCTTTTTCATGGACTATTGGATTAATGCAGGTGGGGGCTCTGCTGTGCAGCTGAGAAAGTCATCACTGGCAATTAATTTTTCCACATCTGGTATCTCAGATTAATTTACAAAGGTATGGAAGAGAGTCATACTCTAGCCAAGAGATAAAGATAGACCTTTTATTTGGTAGCTGGAATGGTAGAAGAATTCCTTACCCCTGGTCACAGCTCTGAAATCTGCTTCTTGCTGGCCTGCCACCCCATGAGCTGCTGAGAAGGCGGGAGGAGGCTGCAGTAGCACAGGGTCTTCCTCTGAGCTCTGCTGTCTCAGGGCTCTCCTGGCTGCTGAAGAGTAGTGTGGTGGCTTTTCTTGGCTGATGTTGACCACAACAGGTCAGGTGTCCAAAAAAAAAAAAATCTATTACAACATACTGTCAAATATTCCTAGCCTGAAGATGTTTTAGGCTGCACTGTGTTATGCTCTGAGTTATCTGCATTGGGCACCCTTAGGAAATAATCAGTGACATCAGAGTCACCCAAGAAGTCAAGCAATAAGTGCCAGATGCAGATTAATTTTTGTGTATGGTTGTGCACAACTTTTAAGCATGCCAAGCTTTTACTAACCCCATGCCCAACTATTTCAGTGATATTTATGTATATTTAAACACAAGTGCAAGAAATTAGCATCATGTTTTCTGGTTGAAAATCTATTACTGCAGCTGTCTATTTCTAATGTCCTATAAGAGTGCTTTTGATTTGAATGATTTTTCTCTTCCATGGCAGCTGAGTATTCTGAACTTAATTCTTTGCTCAGAAATTACAGAGTATACAAAAATTATACCCTGAAAAAAAATTATACCCTGAAATTCATTCAAACATTTAGAACTTATTATGTTTAGCAGAGACAGAGTTAAGATTACTGAGCTTTCTGGTTGAAGTACTCCAAGCAGAAATCCATACTCCATTAGGTTCTGAAACATTATGTGACCTTAATTTTCCAGGTATTTTGCCCTTCAAGTTGAAGATAGTATTTTAATATTATTTAAGTCTCCTGAAGAGCCTTGTAATATGATAGGCTTAAGTTGTGAAACATTTGAACAAAATGAAAGATAAAAAAGTAATTTAGGGTTTTGTATTTTTTAAAATGTGTAGCAACATAAAGATATGCATCAAATAACACATTGAAATAGGTGATAAAATTTGCATATTTTTGGTGCATTTTCTAGTGAAATTATGTGTGCATGCAATCAACTGTATTTCTTGTATGAAGGCCTTTATTTGATTATTTTAGGCAGAGGCATTTCCAGTGATATGAACCTAGGGATTTGTCTTTTATGTTGTGGTGTACTTCACATAAAATTCTACCTGCAGAGCAGATGTAGGATCACATCTCAGGAGATGAAAGAGAATTTCAGAGCTAAACTTACTTCGTGGGGGAAAAAAAAGGAAGAATTAGCTTTAAAAAATCTTACAGAAAAAGTTAGGGGAGAAATTTGTTTTCTTATTAATAAATGCAATGTTTTCTTTCAGCAATGTTAAATAAAAGGAAATGAAAATTATCAGCAGCTGGTGGTATGCTCAGCTCCATGAGATGTTAGAAGTGTACCTAATAAATGACAGCAATGGCTTCTGATATTTTATCCCCTTTAACATAATCCTTGAGCACTCCCATGACTATGCAGTATGACAGAGGCAAAATACATCAATGCCAAAAACCTGGAAAAAAGGAAGAGTATGTAATTGAACTATAAGGGCACTTTTCTGGGTGTGAAATTATAAATATTCACTTGTATATTTGTATATTTTGTAAGTGTGTATCTCAATGGTTACACTAAATTTTGGTGGTTTGGGTTTTTTTCTGGTCTAAAAATCACGTTTTATTCATATACACCAAGAAAGCATTGATGGCAGGGTTTTCTGTAACTTGTTCTGTGTACAACACTGGTTGTTATTATATGCTGTAGCAATTCAGTGGAGGTTGTCTTACCTAAAGATGTTCATTAATTTGCCCAAAATGTTATTGAATGGAACATCCTTTTGACAGGCCTGTGTGCTGGTAGCTGCCTAGCAGATTCTGCAAATGTCACAATGTGGGTGTCAGCACTGAGACATTTTTCAGTCACAGCTTCAGGTTGGGCATTCCTGAGTTACTGAGCACAGGAAGGAATGTAAAACCTAGCCCAGCAGGCAACCATTAATTGCATTTTGCTTGTCTGAGTTGCTGTTTGCCTGCTCCAGGCTGCCAAACATTGAGCTTTTCCCACGGATTTCATTAGCTGTTGCCCAGTCCTGGGGGTTTGCTGCATATTTGGGAGTGGTGGCTACTGAATTGGGTCTTAGTGGCTGGTCCAGTTTTGGTGAAGTCAGAATAAATTCCTTTTGCTGACAAGACTGCCAGTTCTGGTTTTTAAGCGTCGCAGGCTGCCTTGGCACTTGGTGAGTGTGAACATTCACCCTGTATTTCTGCCAAACAAGGAGTAGGACAACTGTGAGTGCAGAAAGGCAGCCAGGAATCTTGAATTGGAGCCGTGAAAAATGATGTCCCCTTTAGTCTGTGCTTCTGGGTTTTATTTTGCCAAAAACTGCAAACTTGACCTCTGATTTGCTAAATTTTACTAACTAGCAACTGCAAGAAATCTAAAAAAGGCTGTTTCAAATTATTCAAGATTGTATATTTGTTGATTTTTTTGTTTCATCTAGAAAGCTGTGAAGTTTTGTGTCTCCTTTACTAAGAGTAATTAGCCCAGCACTCTGAAATGTACAGAATGAAGGGAGGAAGTTAAGAAGATCGTGGAAAGGATAATGCCATCAGAATATGGAAAGGTTAAAAACTTATAAAAATTCCCAGTCTTGATGGGATTAAAGGAAGATCTTTGTCAGATTTCTAGAAGTACTAAGAATACACTATAACACATCCATTTACTACTTAGAGATTTCTTGAGTCATAATTTTTGTAATCCCATTAGTCATTTTTGAGAGAACAATCTTCAGTCTGATGCTGGAAGGATGAATCTGTTTTTATATCTTGCTCTTAAAAAGAGCTAAATAAACTTGTGGCCACTGTTTCTGTCATTTGCAGAATCTCTTCACGGTGTTATGTCACTTGTAATATTGTAATCTCTGTGGTTCTGCATGGCAAAACACCAGCTTGCCTGTGCTTCACATTCCAGTCACAGATAAAAATGTTTTATCTCATAAAATATTGGGCAAGAATGTTTATATCTATCATTTTACAAGAGAAGAACAAAACTAAGTTTTATCTTTGAAGAAACAACATGATCTCGTCCTTTTAAGAGAAGGAAGTGATCCTTTGCCTGTGAAAATTAAATCCTCCACAGTTTGTAGTTGTTTTTAAAACTCCTCAGCCTGACAGTGAAATTGTATAACCTGATAATAGCATGCCTGAAGCTTGTTGTGATTTTTTGGGCAGTAGTATTAGCAGATGCTGTACTGTGTTGATTTTAGTCACTTAGGGTTTGATCCTGATCCCTCTGACCTGAGACTAAATGTAATGTGATTACTCTGACTTCACTGGAATTACCATACAGATTTGGGGGTAACTGAAATCTGCATTTATTTAATCACACTTGTAGTTCTGCTGTGGGCTTTTCAGAAGTCACTAAAGAAAGAAAGGCATAGTGACTTTTCCCATCTCTTTGTGACAGCTTTCTTAATTCAAAGAGTGTTTGCTGCTGACCAGTTGTCAGAATTGCCATGTATCTGTCTGTGTGTTTGTACTGATGACTCTTGGTGCTAAATGCACACACTGGTTGACTTTCCCTTGTCTTACAGACAGTTTGAGTTACTTTAAGATTCCTGTGCCTTGTCACTAGAATTTCTCTTTATTCATGAACTTTCTCACTGACTTTATAGGCGGTTTGATATGAACATATCTGAGTGTCTGTGGTTGGTTGCAGTAATTTGACATGTTCTAGAAGTGGTAAGCGGTTGGTGTTGGTAGGTGGCCATAAATAAAAACTAGCGAAATGTAGGATCTAATCCCACAGTCATTTTCCCCCCTCTGATGCTGTCAGTGGGAGATCTGTCTTTGTAACAGGGACTAAGGCATCAGGGTTGTACAGAACAGAAATTGTAACTTGTTCACAGCAGATTTTATAGCACAGATGTCTTCAGTGGCACAGACGTGAATGTTTCCTATTTAGTGAATGCTTTTTCTTAACTCTGGAACCAAACTCTCCACAGCAGACCCTTCAGGTTTTTTCTTATAATAAGGGTAGTTAATTGAATGCTGAGCTTCATGTGCTTTTTTCCTCCTTTATTTTGCTGACCAAAGAAATTTAATGGGAATCCTGTGCTTTTTTGTCTCTTGTGGTCCTCAAAATCTCCCATTTCAGTATTTTAAAACTCCAAGCAAAAGATGCTTATGGATGAAGGTGTTAGAGATTCCTGTGTTAATAACTACTGACTGTTACTCATAACTGGTGATTAAGTAGTAACCAGTTTATTGTTATAATCCCTGATAATAAACTGGTTCACCATAGTTTTTATGCATCCTCAGTGTAATTTAGGGATAACACAGAAATGTTAAACAAAACCAAGAGGAAAAAAGGAGGATAATGAAAGAGGTTTTTGAGCGTTTTTTTTTTTCCTGGAACAAGGGGGGCTGTTTGGGGACACATGAAAGCAGGATTTTAGCTGTGTCCAGGCTTGGAGGACCTACAACACACAGAGAGGAAGGTCACCGCTGTCTTCTGTCTCCTCTCCTTTCTGATTCTGATCTCAGTGGCCACAAAAGAAAGCACATGCGTTGGTCTAGGAGAGAAGGTCTCCAGAAGAGTCTGACCTAAGCCACGGCTTTCTCTTGGCTTGGACTGCCAAGCTCTTGTTCTGGTTCTGTCACTGAGGGCAGGGCTGACCCTGTACTCCAGTGGTTCTGTTCCCTGCTCAGGTAAAATCTGATGCAGCTGTTAAAGGGCTGTAGTTCTGCACAGGACACACCTGGCACCGGGAATCTCTAGGAAAGTGTTCATGTGCTTTTTAGGAATTCCTAGCCTGCTTTCTAGGAATTCACCTCTCAGCTTTCCAAACATCTGCACTGTGCTTTCTAGGAAATGCCAGCTTCTGCTTTCTACTTACATTTCCTCATCACTTTCCAGGATTATTTCCCCATGTTCTTTTGTGGTTTTCTGGTTTTGTTTTTTTTTTTTTTACCCCTTTGCTGCATCATGATAATCACACCTCAATTTATAGGAATTGCTTATATGCCTTCTGGAATTTTTCTCTTTCATTTCCAGGAATTTATCTCTGGTTTTCAGTATTTCTCTGTGTCTGCTTGCTATGAATTTAATCTCACATGTCTTGTGAATTTTCTTTGTGCTCTCTGAGGAATCTCCCCTCTAGGCAGGTATCCTCCATAGATCTTTGCTCTGTGCTTTGTAGGAATTTACTTTGAATGTTCTAGAAAATTTTTCTGGTTCTTTCAAGGAACTCCTCTCTGCCTTCTAGAAATTTTCTCTGTGCTGCCTAGATATTTTCTCCTACAAATTAAAGTAATTTACCCTATGCTTTCTAAGACATTCTGTATGTATTTTGCAGAAATTTTACACATGCTTTTGAAGAATAAACCCTTTTCTTTCTAAGAATTTCTCACATGCTTCCTTGGATTTCATCTTTCATTTTCTGGGAATTACATCCTTTTCATTTAAACTGAGGGTAAAAACATACTACTCACAAATGGTTATGTATTAATTTATTACCTAGTAGGATCAACTATTTATATGCTTTATACCTCAGGCCTTTTGTGTTGACCCTTTACTTTATGCAAGCTGCAACGAGGTCCTGGCCCAGCTTTTTTCTTTTCTAGGTGCTGCTTTTTTGTAATTGTAGGACGAGGCCTCAGCATTCAGAGCGCTTGCAGTACTTGTTTTCCTGTACCAATCACTTGCCATGTAATAATATTTTAGAAGGTTAATTGTGATAACTGACATTATCTTAATTTAACAGATAAGGAAAATAGTAGCAGGAGGGCGCTGTAACTTCTCAGCTCCCAAAGGAGCTTAGAGAAGATTTAATTTCTAGCTCAGTTTAGAAGCAGATATGCCAAAAGTAGAAGAGAACAATCAGTAAGGGCTGAACCCCAGCTTTCTGGTTTGCTTTGGTTTTTTTAAATCAAGTTCAGGTATTGCAGATGCTAAAAATCATGGAGGAATTGAAACAAAAGATCTAGAATGTTAGATTCTAATATATTGGCCATGTAGCTCCCACCTTCCAACACCAGAAAGTTCAAAGTGGGAGTTCCCAGTTCCCAATTTTTATCCCTGATGGACACCATGTCTCTTGGCATGTCCACCTTGACCACCAACAACTACATACATCAATGTGAGCCCTCAGTTTCTTGGATCCCTCACAGCTTTAACTTTGGTCAAAAGCACTTAAAAATATCTGTGGGTTGGGGAAAAAAACAACTTCCAATTGCTCTTTGATCACATTGTCAATTCACAAAGGAAAAGAAAGCAGAGTGCAAATGTGGTAGGGAAATGCCTCTAGGTGCTGTCACCTAACAATTCCTCCTCTGTTTCCCTGTTTGTATCACATGGTATTAAAAAGAGACAGGTATTAATCTGCTCCTCCTGTACAACTTTAAGTTGTATAAAATGTACATTTATCATAGTTCTCTCGAGTGGTTAAGGCAGATAATTCACTGCTGGAGTGTTTGAGATTTTTATCTATCCATGGGGCAGACTGCCACACCATTTGCTCATTCTTTAATTGGTTAATTGAATATGTTATAGATTCTAGTTCCAGAGATTAATAAAAGCTTGCAAAATAATCTGTTAGGTACACAGAGATGGGGTAGTCTTTGCCTGGTGTCTTGCCCTGTGGTTCTGACACCCACAAGGATCTGAGAAAGACCACATGACTTTCATGAAGGAATTAAAACATCCTGAATAGGAAATCTTAATCAAAAGGTAATGTAAAAATCTGTATTTTTCTTTTTTTCTTTTAAAAATTTTTATACTGGCAGTAATCTGGTTTAAAAGAGCTGTAGACCCCTCCCTTATTTATTGCTTCATTGATTTATTTATTTTGAACTTGTAGTATTTTCTTGTGCCTAGACAAAGGGTTTACAAAGGTGTTTGTGGAAAAGTTATTTCTCCTTTTTCTTGACTTGTCATATTGATAATATTAAAGAGAAACCCATATCCTTTGATTTATCAACAGAATACTTTATTCCAGTCAGAATTTTTTAATACAAAAATTCTGTTCAGAAGCAAAATGTAAAATAAATTTGGGATTTTAGCCCTTTCTTAATGTTTTTAGAACATCTTCAAGAGAACAAAAAGATTTCTTCATATCATTAAGTTTATCTCTTTTTTGTGTTAGTTAGCACATTTTTCCCTGGTACATTTCAGAGAATCAAGAACTGTAATAACTTTATCATATTACAGTTAAAAATTTCTTAGACAGTAGGATAGTAAGAGTATTAATATTGTCAGAGACTTAAATATGGAAATAGGGTATTAATCACATTTCATGTAAATTGTAAAACGTAGGCTATTGAGTGAGATTAGAAGTTATCTCATGATAAAAGCACTCTATCAGAAAAGAATATTCTCTTAAGTAGTTTTTGTCTCCATGTAAGTATTTTGTACTATTGTTTTCTAATAAGTCATCTGTCATTCAAATGGAAAAGTCCTAGATCTGGGAAATGAGGGGCTAGGATGGAACCCAAGGGCTTAAGGATGTTCAAATGACATCTGAGATTATCTCTGAGGTGCATCAGAGGCAGTGGAGCAGAGGAGATTTTGCCGAATGCCGGCTGAAAACCTGCTCCTTGTTTGCTGTGGGAATGCAGGTTGTGTGCTCCCAGCTTAAGCCAATGTTCTCTATTTTCTTGCAGCTTGGATCCTTCTTTTAGCACACTGATGTCTCCCTATGTCTGGAATGCCAACACCCTCGTGGTCTCCAGAGACTGAAGTGCCCTTTGCCAGAGGTGAGCAGTGTTGCTCTTGTCACTGCTCGGGGCAGCAGTTCCTCAGCGTGGGGAGCAGGTGCTTGCTGAAGGATGATCCCAAATTTCAGCACTCTGATCCCTGTCCTGCAGGAGTTGAGCCAGTTGGAGGCAGTTTTCTGTGCCTCACTTGCAGTAGCCATGTGCAGTGGTAGAATGAGTCTCTTTTATAAAGGTGGGCAGCTTGATGGTATTCCAAGAGTTAAAGTATTGTGTTAATCCCCCAGCACTTCCAGGGGTTGCTTCTTCTCTGTTATCTGCTGTGGAGGAGATGAGCATTCTTGCCTGGAAATGTTTAGCTAAGCTTTCCTCCTTTGGTGCATTTTAACTCCCTCTGAGCCTTTTTGTGCAGCTTCTTTTTTGAGAAAAGTAGACTTCGAGGAATCACGTGCAAATCAGCTCTCCAGGGGAATTGCAAGATTACCCAGAAATCCTTGCTTTTGTTATCCCTGTTTTGGCAGCACTGCTGAAGGATGTTGTCACATGATGCCAGTTAGAAGCAAAAGTTCATTTTTATTGGATGCTCCAGATCAACAGCTTCCCAGGTTTATAGAAGTATTTTGAAATCCTCTGAAAATGTGTTCTATACCATTTGCTTTGAAGGAATAATCTATTATAGTTTTGTACTGTCTGGTGGAAAAAAATGTTTGCTTTTTCCATCTCTGAATGCACCCAGTGATTCTGTAGCTAAAAAAGCTGAAGTATCATTTTTGACTGTGTGGTTTTTGTTTTTGCAGATCTGCTGTCCAAACCAGCATGCTGTGTTATGCCAACCCAGTGCCTTGTCAGCGTGGCAGACAGCTGTAGTCAGAATACAAGGCTTTTGTGTTCCACCCAGCCCCTCATCTCTCAGGTTTTATTCCACTTCTTTGAGCAGTGGACACATTCCTGCCAGTCTCAGTGTTTTAATTTAATTTGGGCACAGACTATATAAAATTGAACAGGTGTCTGAAAGCAGTGAAGAGAAGACCATAAAATGAACCACGTGCTCAGCTCCACTTGAACCAAGCAATGCTGTATTTTTTTTTGTCCCCATTGCCACAAAAGTCACACGTGACTTGGAGGTGTGTGACAAGGGGATCCAACATGGGGAGAGGAGGTAAAGAGGCTGGAATTGGACCTCATTTTCTTTGCTATGTATTTTTGAGGTGCGTTTTCAAGACTGGGTGTTTCTTCATCTTCTACATTTACCAGCATTCATTTCTCTAAAGTAAAGTAAAGATTATATTTCCCAATAAATTAAAATATTAAAAAACCCAGTGAAATATCTTCCACAAAAAATATTTTTCAACTCTTGCCTCTAAAAGATAACTTGACATTATTTTCAATGGGCATAGAAAGTGCCGGTTTCCAAGAAATTCCTGGAAACACAGTGTTTAAATTATTCCTAGCTTTCTTACTATCTGATGATTTGCCTCTTCCAATATCTGTTTGAGCACCAGGTCATATTAGATACAGAATTTCTCTTTTCAGTTATAGAGATATTTATTGTAATTTTTCTGGTAGTTCTTTGTGTCTCATTCATTGCCCCTGTGGCAGAAACCTGAAGCAGCGTAGATTTTGAAAACACTCAAACTCTTCTGTCAATCTCTGCAATTTAGGGCTCTTAGTCTTTCAGGAAATAATAATTGAGAATATATTTGCATATTAGATTGCAAAGTAACCAAATCTCTTCAAAGGATATATGTAATTGAACAGTGTTTCTTAGGTATTTATTTGTGTTTCTATCAATAAAGTAAGGTAAAAATAAGGAACAAAAAAAGGGTTTAATTCACAAATCAGAATGAATACCACAGTGAAAATTTTTCCTAAAGTTTTGTGGCTGAGCTGACAGATAAGATTTCAGGACTTTATAATGGCAGCAGGATAAATACTGCAGTAGGATATGTGAAACAATATTAGCTGTTAACTGCATGTAGGATTTTTTTTCTTGGGATATTGAGTTGTTTGGAAGTCTCATTTGATTGAAGTATTACAATTTTAATTCCTAGTTGCTGAAAAGTTACATTTTACTTTGTTTCAAGGGTTGGTAATCAGGCTTTCTAAAATTAATTTTGGTTTAAATGCTTTTCTAAAAGCATCAAATGGAAGAGGCTTTAAGCTAAATTCATACTTAGCCCTTGATTTAAAATCACTGTATTTTTGTACGTTTTAAAATTGCATATGTTTTGAAAGCTTGAGGGTTTGTTGTAGTTAACACAATACTGTCAATATTTGTGGCTGGTGAATTGTCCTTTGCCCTCTGTCCATACAATACTAAGTGCATTGGGGTTCTAGGTCATCACTACAGCTGAATTGCAATAAATTATATATTGTTATTACATTAGAAGAAACTAAACTCAGAGAGAACAAAATCATTACATTCTCCCTTTTATTAATATTAGCAGACATATCTTGTAATGGAGCTGTGTGAGGATGGAGAACTTAAAAAAATGCTTTGTGGTAAAGGGCATTTTACAGAAAATGAGACAGGACACATCATTCAAAGCCTTGCTTCAGCAATAACGTTTCTGCACAAAACTATAATTACATTCTCTGTTTCTCCCATATGTTCATTGATTTTGAGTGTTCATACATTTAAAACAGTTACTGATTGATATTTTATCTATTATTTATTTCATAGGATAAAAATATCCAGTAAAGAAAAAGTAAAATATACTATGTGAATGATTTTTTAGAACTTTATTTTTCTTAAAGATGCAATATGTGCCGCCATTTTCTTTTATTTGTCTTTCTGCACCAGCTATGGCAATAACTGTGTTATTATTTCTTAGCTTGCAACTGCTTTGCATTGTAACTTTAACTTAGTTCAGTTCTGATATGCGCAGTGCATTACAGGAGGTAAAAAAGCAGAAGTGGATTGCTCCTGATACTTCCTCACAGCATATGTCACATTTAAGGCTCAGCAAACATCAGCATTTTCATCCACCACACAGAACCATTGCAATTCTGCACAGTCCACAACAGAACTAACATATCCAGCCAAAACTTTAGATTTTGTAGATGGTGAAGGACTTGGAATTCTCGAGGGTTTTTTTGCAAAGAAATTATTAACCTCTTTGTTACAACACAGTGCTTTTAGGAACCCTTCCTTTACCTCTTTTTCCAGAGAGTTATGGAATGGTGCCTTTTATAAGGCCTTCTTTCTTCTGGGCCCTCATCAAAAGAGCAAAAACCCTTGACTGGTTTGGTATGTAAAAATGAATTTCGGGTATGAAAATATGGAAAAATTTGGTAAATTCACAAGATACACTCTACTTTTTTTTTGTTAGATGATATCAGATTATCTGATTTTAAAAGACAGAACCATTAGGTACTTTTGCCTTTCTTACAGGATTGTGGTCAGGAATGAGATGTCAAAATTTGAAATTCTTGTATGACTCCCTGGAAAAAGTGAGGAAGGTGGTTTTTGTTAGACTGCCACTAGTTTAGAGTAAAATGCATGGGAATTGCTCCTAGGAATTAATCAAAAGGTTTTAAAATGTTTCTGTCAGAATATGTTCACTGTAACTGATAATATTTTATTTCTTACTCTCTCTTGGCAGGTATTTTTTGCAGAGATCTAAAAGTGGAAAACATTTTTGTTAAAAGCAGTGACATCAATGAAATAAATGAAGTGAAATTAAACATAAAGGTAAGATGAAAATTGTAGCAGTTTGGCTTCAAGAACCATTTTTAATATCCAGGTATTACTGGGAGACCCGACTTTGATACCTATTAGTGGGTTTTGAAATGAATTACTAAAAGGTGTTATTAGGGAAAAAAATAATTTGGAAGCTAAGAGCCACTGTTGGAAAGAGTTTTTTTTGGTTTTTTTTCTTGTTTTTTTTTGTTTTGTTTTGGTTTTTTTTTTTTTTTTTTTTTTTTTTTTTTAATGGTAAGTACATTTCTTGGTCAATTAAAAGAAAAACAAAAAACCTTAAAGTAACCATACTTTGTTCATGCAGATCTACATTTGCATAGTCCCAAGCCATTAGTTACAGGAAGCCAGCAGATGCTGTGAGATGTAATTAATGTTTAAATTAGGAATGTTTTCAATTTAAAGTAAATTTGTTACTAATTCAGAAAAAAAGCCTATTTAGACTGTATCTTGATTGAAATACAAGTATATTATAGGATTCTTTTGATATTGATAAATATTTGCTACCTAAACACAATGTTTCATATGCTTACATACTCTTTTGTATTTAAGAAAATAGTCTTTGATATTTTATAAATCACGTGTTAATTGTGCATCACTAATTTGCTGTTTTAGTAGTAGTTACTGTTGAAATGTAGGCATCATCTTGTACAACTGAATTGTTGGATCAAGAATTCACTATCTGGGATAGAAGACTCCAGGCTGAGAAGCATTTTAGACACTGAAGTGGAAAACTCAGTAATTTATAATGGATAAATCCAGACTGCAAAACTGATTTCTGTTTCTTAGATCTGTGTATTTTTATATAATCTCATGGTCATTTTAAGAAACATCCTTGTGTATTTCTCTGTACCCTTCAGTTTGGGGTAGTGTGTGCCTTTCTTCCTGAAAGAAGGTAGGTAAGGCATTGATAAATTTTCTGTCTTTTCCACAGATTTTCCATCCTTTCAGTCAACTCACCACTTCCATCAATAGAAACCACCATGGCCAGCTGTTCTTTTTTCATGGCCTTGCTTTATATACCTATTTGGAACAACAACTAGCACACTCTGTCATCTCTCCTGCAAGGTGCAAGTGTTTTGTCTATGTTCCATCCCGTGAATGAGGTCAGATCTTTCCTCACTTTGCTTTTTTCCTCTCATTTTAGAGGAGAATAACTCCTGAATGACTTTAGTGGGAGGAGAGGAAAACACAGAACCAAGTCTCAAAGCTAGTGTGGCCAGCAGCAATTAAAGTGACTTCAGGAAAGGAAAGGTCCATCACACAATGTGAGATTTAAAAAAAAAAAAAAAAAACCAGCTAAAACTAACATTTAAGTACTTTAGACTTTAGGCTTGAGGCACCTAATGTTACATGTCAGGCTAAGGTTCAAACCCTCCTGTTTTTGGCTGTGAGAAAGTCTTCCTGGATCTTTGATTTTCTGGTTTTGGGCAGAATATGCAGACAGAATAATGGGACAAATCCAGACATGCTTGCTCCAGGTGAAAGAGGTTCTTCCATATGGCACACAAGTACATGGCACAGGTGCATACTGGCATGAAGCTGAGATTAAATTTTGTTAACATGTATAGAAAGACCTTCTTTTTTAAGCCACCTCTCAGTATAAAGACATTTCGTTGTGAACTCACAGATACTGATATCTTCAGACGTATGTATTGTCTCACAGACTTTGATATGAAAAATATAACATATAAAAGTATGCTGAATAATTTGACTTCTCCATGTATTACACTTGAATAAGGCTTTACAAACAGGATAAAACCCTATCTTGTTAAAAAAAAAAATCTTTTTTTTTTAAACCCTTTTTTCAACCCTTCAACCCTTTGAAATGTCCCCTTCATGGACAGTTGATGTGTAGTACATTCTTGCTTAAGACTTCTTTTGACTCTGTATCACTCTGGTGGTAACCACTCTTTGATGACATAGAGCTAATTTGTGACCTCTGATGTGCTGCAGAAAAATATAAGAATCTCCAGCTAAACAGTGGAATAAATAATAACCAATTTCTTTAGACAATTTCCATCCCAAAAATGTGACTACCCCAGGGTATGGGACTGATTAATATTTGATGTTGAAATGGAAGTTGAAAAACCCCCAACACCACAAACGCAGATTATTATGATGTAGCCTGCCCAAAGGACATGCTTTTCAGGGCTTTTCCCTTGTCTGTTTAGGCAATGAAAATTTTGCATTCCATAACATAAAGATTTGTAACATTTTCTGATTTATACTGCATGCTATAACATACTTCACTCAATTATTCGACACAGCATTCATTTTTTAAATTCTGTGGAGTCTTTTCCTCAACAGTTTATACCAGCAAATTTCACAGCTTGCTCATTACAAACCAAAGCAAAAAAGAAATCCTTTTTTGGGGGAAGATAATTAGTCCTTCCAACATTCTGATTTATTAAATACTAGTAGCATTAAATATTCTTTAAGTGAGGGGGCTGTACAGGATAATTTCCAATTTACCAATCATGACAGGAACATAGAGTCTCATCACTGCAAGGGGCCTGGAGTTGTTTGATTTATTTCTCTGTCCAAAGGAAGAAGCAGCTGTACCGAGGTCATTTCTGATGAATATTTGTGCAATGTGTACTTAAAGACCTCCAGTAATGGAGACTCCATAATCTTCCAAGGCACTCCATTCTGATGCTTCATTATCCTCCTAGAAATCTTTCCTGCTGTCTGCCCTGAACCTTCAGTTTGACAATCAGCTTAAACTTATACCTGCAGGCTGTGATCTAATCACTTTTTTCATTATAAAGTTTCGTTTAACTCACCTGCAGCCACGTAATTGCTCTTGCTGACCTAAGGCAGGTGGTGGAATCCTGTGCATAGGAAAAGTTGCAACTGCAACTCACATTTTCTGACTATTATTTCCTCCCCAATGCAGCACAGATGTCAAGAACAGGTAGGCACCCTCCTACTGTCAGCAATCTGTTATTTCACTTCTCTCTTGGTCTCTTGTTCTTTAAAGAGGACAGACAACTACAAAACGTGCCTTGACACAACCTTCCACTTTGACAACAAACAAGTTACACTTGTCTTCTGAGAAGCATTTTTTATGGACCTGTGCATTGCTCCTGTGATAGTTTAATATATTAAATTATTACATTAAACAGAATTATTTGGATTACAAAATAATTTAAGGGAAACAACATCAAAATCCTTACTGAAATAGAAATGTGTGCCATATTATGTTCTTGTAACCCCAGAGCCTGTCAGCCTGTGCTGCATGGAGATTTGCTCCTGACAGGTGCTTGATATCTGTTACTCACCTTTGTTTTCTTCTAGGTGCCTATTAATCCCAGTATTTTCCTGGAAGTTAATGGGATACTTCTAGAATTCTTTGATGCCGTCGTTTTTATTCTATTACAGATAGATACCATGATTGCCTTTTCCAGTTTTCAAGTATTTTATCTGCCTTCCACTAATGGTTCTTGAAGAACTAATAGCTCTGAAAAGTCTTGTCACTTTAAAAGTACTTCAGAATGAATTTTATCGGTTACGGCTGATTTTAAAATTTCCAACTCGAGTACTTGCTAACCTTTCTCTGCTCTGTAAAAGACTGAGGTCTTGCCCCGTTGTCATTGATATTGATTGGACTATCCACTGCTTGCACTTGACATTTTGGTTAAAATTGATGCAAGAAGACATTAAATACATTTGCCTTCTAAGCATCATCAATCAGTTGCGTTCTTCGTTGAACACAACATCCATGTCTTTATTCACTGTCTTCCCACCATTCATACTCTTATAGATGATTTCATTTTGAGTTACATCCTTTGCTAGTTGCTCCTCATTTTCTCTTTCTGATTTTGCCCCTCTATGCTTATGTTTTCCTTTTGGTCTTATTTTCATTTTTTGTGTCCTCCCTTGTTCTGTGTGAGACTCACAGCAATTCAAAATTTAATCAGACTGGTTTAATAATACAGCAAAGGTTATTATTTCTGTTCTGTGATTGTTTTGCTTTTGTTGCATACTTCTGAGTCCTTTTATAACCTAAGGCTTCGTACATGGACATGTAGATACAGACACAGTTTCACAACCTCCTCTTTTCTAGATTTTCTTAGTTTGATTTTTCTATTCACTTTATTTTCAGGAAATTACTAACATCCTAAGTTGGTAATTTTATTTTGTGTAGGATATTTATTAAGGAGATAAATGTATATAATTTTGTAAGTTTTCCCAGTATGTTAATAGCATGAATTACTGACAGTTTAAAAAGTTATCAAAATGATTGATTAAAAATGTGTCCCTACAGCAGGTTTGGCCAGTTTGACAATATTATTGGTTAGAATTTCCTTTAAAATCATATTTACCAGTTGTGGTATTATCAAACTGTTAATTTAACCATTTCAATATCCTTGTTATAATAATTAGATATTTGAAGCTTGGTGCCTACCTAAGACATAAAAAAATCTGAGATCACAGTTCAACAGGCTTTTTTGATTTGGTGAGACAACACCAAGTAAAAGATTCACTGTTGATTTCCCCTTCCATTGTGTGAAGGTTTTTATATTTTGTTCATTACTGTGACTAAGTATGTCACCTCCTTTCTGGAATTAAAACCCTAGATCTTGCTGTGAACTCAACCACATCTCTCATGATGAAGCAGATAAAATCTCAGTGAGATGACCCCAAACCAGGGTCTTACTGACATGGACTGAAATCATATAAAGTGAGTAGTGAATAGGTTCTAATTTGTGAATTTTAATCTAGGACTGAAATAGAAGGTTTGAAAAATTTTGAGAGTATTTTGGCACAGATTTTGTTATCTGATATGATCAAGAAAACAGAGACTTTGTGTTCTGCAAAAACCCTGTGTTCTTATGTGCTACTCTTATGTCTGGTAGAAAACCAAGTTCATGGGATGTCTTGCAGTACTTTAAGTTAGTGTGTTATGAATGCTGCTTTAATAACTTACTGTGGAGAAGAAGAATACTAAGTTTAATCACACAGCTAATGTCACAATGTCATCACCCCCATAACAGCTAAATGATAAAACTGAGGACACATCGGCATGAATTGTTAAGGCCTGTACATTATTCATTTAAACATCTGCTGTTGGTTCCTCTTTACATATGGGAATAAATTATACCACATCAGCACATTCTTCATGCTTTGTGTTTAAGCATTTAAAGTTTTTTTTTTCTATTATTAATACTATTTTTTCTGCTTGGTTGGCAGCCCATGAAGTTATCAGTGCCTGTGACTACAGCCAACAGTGTGACATTTGGAGCACAGGTGTCATTATGTACATGCTGTAAGTAGCTTGTAAAAGTAATATAAAATGTACAGGCCCATTTATAATACAAGTACTTACAATTTTGCACTGAAATAAAAAATAAGCCTGTGTGCTAAATCTTCAAAAAGAGTGAACTTTTACAATTGCTTGTATGTAAACAATAAAAATTTCTATGCAAAATGAGGTAAAAGATAGAGTTCAGTACTAAAAACTGAGTATTTGATTTATGGACCACCAACTAGTCTGTAAATAACATAATATTGCAGTGAAACACCATATAATGAAACTGAGAGTTTAGGCCTCTCTTTTTCATTGTTGTGCAGATCTATAAATGAGGAATGAGTAGTTGATTTACAGATTATTGGTCAAATTCTGCCATGGATTGCACAAACTGCAATCAGGGTAAAAGCTTTTCTTCTCCAGCTCTGACTGTGGTAACTTTGGAACTGAGATGTTCCGGCGCTGCCAGGTCTCCCTGTACAGGTAAACTGTGTGCCTTGGAAGTTTATTAGTTTGCTGGTATAAGAGGAAGAAATGAAACATTAAGTTTGTAAGACTACATGGAAATTTATATTGAAGTCTTTCATAATTTAGAACATTTGTCTTGGCTACAAAGTAATTATTCCTCTCTGAAAAATCTTAACCCACCTATACTAGCTAAAAAATATGAAAAGGTATTCCAGTAATTGAAAATGAATTGTTGTAAAGGATGTAAATTACTATGCATATGATACAACCAAAATGTCACATTTTTTTCAGGGATGTTTTTCTGTCATAATGCATTTGCATGCTTTTTCTCCCCACTATGTGTTTTTCTTCTCTCAGTTGCCACCAGATAATGCTTTGATGCCAGTGTTTTAGAACACCACAACCATGGTTATTGGTTATTATTTCATTGGTTAATATTTCTGTTCTGTGATTGTTTTGCTTTTGTTGCATTCATCTGGGTTCTTTTACAACCTAATACTTTGTACATGGACGTGTGGGTACAGACACAGTTTCACAACACCCTCTTTTCTGGATTTTCTTAGTTTGATTTTTATTTTCATTTTATTTTGGTACCTCATTTTCTGTACAATTAGCTCACTTTTCTTCTAGTGACAGCACAATGAAGTGCTCATGGCTTTATTGCCTTTATTTTTATACAGTTTTTATTTCTGAAACCCATGTGTACAATTTATGCTGATACAGATTGAGTTTTATTGTTGTACTTAATGATATTAATGTCTGCATTATAGTAGTAGGATTTGTACAACGTAGTAGAGTGTATTACAAAATGTTTGGTAGAACTGGGGTGGTTGGACTGGCTAATAAGAATCCAGAGCTGTGCCTGCAATCAGCACAATTCACGGCTCAGAACTTGTAAAATTCAGAGCAGTGAACTGTGTTGATTGCAGCTGGAGCTTAGAACTTCTGACCTTCTTCCTTAATTAGCAATATAAATATTTCTTAAAATTAGCATTTTGTAATCACAACAGTGTCAGAACAAAGTAGCATTAATTCACCCCTTGTTGTGTTGACTACCCAAGAATGAAAACACCAAGTATAAATTAATAGAATGCAATTCACACTCCTTTTTATTGCTTAATTTGAAAACAGTAATACAAAAGCCATAAGATCATCTTCTGATTTTAATTCTGCTTTTGCAAATTGCTTTTCTTCCCACCCTGAATAATGGCTCGTGCTCCTGGTGCTCCTCTAATGGGCTTAAGGGTACTGTTAGAGGCATTATTGCCACCAGTGCCACTTTGACCCTTCCTAGCTCCAGCTAATGCTCAGCTAAATCCCTGGCTGCCCTGGCTCCCTTGTCCATGTACATGGCATATTCCATCTTGGTGCCAAGGCTGTTATTGCCACCACAAGCTGTGTGTGCACCCAGATGGGGACACAAGCCCTGAGGTGACTCCAGAACTCTTAATGCACAGAGATTCCTCTGCACACTGGGGTAAGGCTGGCCTGGTGGATTTTTATGTGCAATCTAGGGTGTACTCTACACTTTCCATTTAATTTCTATCTTAACACATACTAATAGAAGCATCCACAATAGTGACCAGCAAAAAGAAAATCCATTAAAATACAAAAGTGTGCCAGCACATTGAAGGATTAGAACAGCAAGAGTCTTGCTGCCTGTCGCGCTCCCAGAGTGTGGCCCGTGTGCTGCTGTCTAATAGGAAAGGGTCAGGGGATTCTTTTTCCTGGGCAATCTGCACTATTGGATTTCTTCCTCATTCTTTCAGGTGTGCTCTGGCCCCCACAGTAGCTCTCAAAAACCTTTGTGTGGCTGAAGAAACCTGGGATGCCTAATAAATTACTTCCTGCATTACAGCAATAAGAAACCTATTAAGAAAGTGTGATAATTCTTGCTCCTTTCTAAAGGCACAGAAAATTTCTTCACAGATTTTCGAGGTGCCATGTGATATATTTCACCTACTTAACTTGATTTCTTCAGCTGAAGTTATCTGTTGTCAGGCACTGCCTTAATCTGGAAGGAATTTAGTCCTGTCTGTGCATAACAGAATAATGGGCATTGTCACCAGCCAACACTTAGGGTATCATGTCCTGAAATGAATGCATTCTATCCCTTTTCTGTTCCTTACATTGAGTTCCATGTGGATTTAAGTCCTGAGGGAGATTGGGAAGAACTGGAGGATAAAAGAAAACCTCAACTTTTGTCAAAGACCTTTTGAGATTAAAAGTTTTGGGGAAAATGCACCAAAATATTAATTTTATGTTTTACCTTAAAAATTAAAACTATGTAAATGAAACCACACCGTATTTTGCTTTGATATAAAGTGACAGGCGTCCTTCACCAGGATGTGACAACTACATTTTTCAGTACTGACTTCTGCATTTTGGGAATAGAACTAAAAAAAAATATTTGTTGCAAATAATTTAATTGATGAAGTTAGCTTCTTTTTATATTGTTTGTTTTAAATGGTCACAAAAAGGAATATTAGTTTCTCAAAAGTATTTGCTATGTAATTCTTGCAAGTCAGTTGTGCATGAATAGTATGATGTAAAATCTATTAGAAGTTTAATCTTAGTTTTGATTGAAAACACAGACCACATGATATGGTTTTCCATTCCATGTGATTAGTAAAACACAGATCAATACTTACTTTCGAAGTATATTCTCTAATAATCATTTAAAGTTGATGTTTCTGGTTAATACTCCTGCTGGTACATAGTCACAGAAACCCAATACCAAGTGTCTGATATTGAAACTTATTTTTGTATAGGAATACATTTGTTTTCAGTTTAATACATTTTTCCTTTACTTTATTTAATTGTTTCCAGATCGTTAAGGATGCAGTCAAAGGATACAGTGTAAAAGGAAGCAGAAGACACAGAAAGATTAAATTGAACATACAGGTACCACTTTTATGCAAATATTTTACTCAAAATAACAGAGAATAGATACAGGACAAGAATGCAGCCTAGGTATATTTTTATCAACACATGTACTCTTAATATGGACACTTATGTAGGCTTTCACATTTTTCTGACATTTCTTTTTTATTATCCTCTTTCTACTGATAAATAACATCTGATGAGGCCAAGCAAGGCAACAGTCACAATACACAGGTAAAGGAGATACAATTAAATAGCAGAACAAAGAGTGAAGAATTGAAAATGATGCTTTGTTTCTCCCACTATTTTCTGCTTTATGTTTTCGTTCTGAAAAATATCTTTTTGAGCAGTAAAAGGATATTCTAGACTTATCTAATTTTTCTATGAATCAGAGTTGCTTTAATTTTCTCTTAGTCTATGAAGAATAGCACCCTAGAGTGAGAATTGAACACATTTCATAGATTTTAAGAATTTAGAGCTGGGTTCTGAACATCAGTACAGTTGACTTTAGGGATACAAGCACCTACTATGTATGACTAATCTGACTGATATAAAAAAAATCTACAGAATAAAAGCCTACAGAATAAAAGTGTCTAGTAATTCTTGTAATGCATCCATGATTTGTTTGAGCTAGACCCTGTTATTAGAAAGACAGCTCACTGGGACTCCAGTGCCCAAAGTGAGAGTGTTTTTTTTTGTCTTGTGGCTGTTGTTTCAGTTCTTGTGCCTGTTATTAACCCACTAGTCTAAAAACATTGGCCCATGAATTACTGATGGTTCTTACCACTGAAGTATGGTGGTTGTTAGTACAGAATTGTTGAATTGGAAGATATTACTTGGACATGGAATAGAGAGAAATGGTAAGTACCCAGTGTGTGCAGTAAACATTATTTCTGAGATAGAAACACTGCACACAATGTCAGCAAGTCAGCCAAGGGATTTGGGTGGGTGAATTAGGGAGTAGCAAAATACTCTGTGTGTTCAGTTGAATATTTCCTAGCTGGTACTTCAGCTGTTTCTTAGTAAATCTTTGGCTACTACTTAAAAAATCCATACAACAGCAATTACCTTTTACCTCTGTGGATACCTAGTCACAGAGATTAAATAATCTCTTAACCTCATAACCTTTTTCCTTTAAATCTCTCTGAGAGACACATTTTAGCACTTGAGTCACTTTTGTAGAGTTCTCTGAAGTTTTCCCAGTCCTGCCAACTTTTTGATTTCAGAGGGATCCCATAATACACAGTTTTTGTGAAAAATAGTAGGTATTCATTCACTGACCCTAATTTTCTTGTACCTTTTATAGAAAGCTTGGAAGAAAGGCTTTTAAACTAATAAGAAGGGAAGACCTCTGCTTTGAAAAATTTGGTCTGGGAGACAATTACCAAGGCTGGTAAGTACACAATGCTCTCACAGAATAAATGTTGACTACATTGCAATGAATTCCACAATTACAGTAGTTGTGATATTTTTCTTACCTTTTAAGTAGTGCATGTTTTCTGAAAAGCAAAATTGATGTTAAAAATAAATTGACATGATAATGTGAACGAATTTCATAGCACTGTAAGAAGAAAGGTCTCTGCTGTACTAAAGCACTCAGTCGAGAAAGTCTCTTGTTGTTAGTAGAAATGAGAGGTTTAAAGTTGTGGTTTTCATTCCTAGAAGAGGAAGTTTTGAAGCTACTTCTGAGAGTTGATGCTGTTCACCAAATCACAGCTAATGAATTACTTGATAACCGGTGGACAGCTGAATTTTGAAGAGATGCAATTTCTTTCCCTTGCGTTGTACCTCTTATTTTATGGTATGTAAAGTTGCTGTATTGCCTCAGTGGAACCCGGTAGGTTGGAAAATTCTAAAAAATGCCGTCTAAGCATCATGACACTTGTTAGGGGTCTGCTCCAAAGCTCCCAAATCCATTAGCATGTTTTGCTTGTATCCCATGGGCTTCTGATAAACCTGTTAAGTAAGAGAATCTTTACACTGTATTCCTTGCCCAAAACAAATTTACCTGGTTTCCCATAGGTTTTGACATAATATGGAAGTATGGGTTTGGGTCAGGTTTGATTAATTCAATGATAAAACATTTTTTTATTTTAAAAAATAATAAAAAAAAAGAACTTTGAGCTACAGGGCCATTCTGAAGGCAAGTGAAATGTACTGCTTGAAAGGAAGCTGAGAGCTCCCGGCTCACTGGCTGGGCTGCAGATCCTGTCACTGTGAGAATACTGAACTTTCAGTTGTCTCATGGAACACTTGTGCTATTTTGTAGTTGAAATTAAAGGAGAGGGAATGGACATAGCTGCTACTTAAAGATAACCCATGATAGCAAACCCTAATTTCTTCTCTAGCTGGCTTCTGTACCATTTCAAAACAGAAATGCCTGTGAATCACTGCAAAGTATTCTGCTATGTGAGAGGATAAATACCTTTCTTTATTCAAGGTGGAGCACTGGTTTTGCCTCACACCTTCCTCTACGAAAGAGCCATTCTGGACTAGCCTGCAGCTTTCTTCCTTCCTGCTAATTGAGATGAGCTGAACAGGAAGCTTTTTTCCCAAGGTGTCATTGCATTCTTGTGTGTGGGAGAATAGCCACAACCAAATGTGTAACTCTACAATGGCCTGGAAAATGAGGCAATTTTCATCCAGCTCTGCCCTGCCATACTACAAGTACCACACTGTTCTTGCTTCAGGAAAATGAAGATATTGAAAATTGCCACCCATATGACTTCATGACTTCTCACCATGTTTATTCACGAGGCTTGAGACTAATTTCCATATGAACATCATTGCATGTAACAAGACCTTCCTATAGCTCATAGTAAATCATTCCTTCTTTCCATACTACACTACCTTTCAGACACAGTAGATTTTAATTAGCAATACTTTTCTTCTTTTATGAGGTAGGTAGCAGACTGGCTATCTTATCTACAAAATACCTACAAATTGCGCTAGTTGGTTTCTGTTTGCACTTCCACAGTAAATGTGCAACAACTTTAAGTATTAGTTTCAATGCAGAACTATATTTTAGATTTTTTTCATCAAGTTTGAATGGTTTCTAAATGTTGAGGGGTGGTCATCATAGGCTGATGACAGAATTCCCTCATTCCAGGGAATGCACTGTGAGGCCTACAGACATCCTTGGGTCAGAAACCATCAGAAATGAGCTCTGGAAATACACTGAAGCCATTTGTACCTCCAGCTGATGTACTTCTAACAGTTTTAACTGCTTCCTTAAGGGAAAATTTTCTGGATGAGACAGTGATTCAGACAGTGATTTTGGCTTCATGCTTCAGCCTTTCCTGTAGGTGATCACTCAGTGTTGTCTGTTATTCAACCCTTTGTGCCTCACACCAGGCACCAAAAAGGACTGTCATGGTTCAACCCCAACTGGCACCTAAGCACCACGCACCCAATTCACTCCTATAAAAATTTACTCCTCAGCTTCAGCGGGCAGGTGGTGAAGAAGAGTCTTCTCCTGCTCCATACCTTCTACATTCCATCTGCATGTTCCATCCAAAGCCCCCAGGTGCTTTATTGGCATTCTGGTTTTCACACATATTATATATTGCAGCCCTAAATGTTTCTCCATTTCTAGTGAAAACTCTAGGCTTTTAGAGGAGCATAAAAATAAGAAATGGGGACTTCAAGTGACACTTAAAGTGAAAAGTCTCACTATGCCAAATTGTTAAAGAAATGCTTCTGAAATTATGATAATAAGGACCTGGGTTTCAGAGCTGTGCACACCTGTGGCTCCCTTCTTACTTCAGCAGGAGTTGCAGATACTCAGGGCCATTGAAAACCAGGACACCAGTTTCTACTTCATGCTTGTGCCTTCACAGCCTCTGTGATTTTACAATAGCCAGATGGGGAACATGAAAGTGCATTATCATGTAGAGAATTCTGTGCGTAAAAAAATTAACCCCTTGGAGCCATGTGACACATGAGCTTCTGCATAGGAGAAAAATGCATTTGGCACCACAGTCTCCCACCAGGAAATCCCTACCATCTGTACCAAAAATTTATGAAGTCACAAGTCATTCTCTATGATTAAAACTGGCATTTCAAACATAGGTGCAGCAATTTTATATTCCAGAACAATACTTTAACAATAAAAATTTTAATTTAAAAGTTACCGTGTTCTTGCAGCTAAACAAATCACCTCAAGCTCAATTCAAGTTAGTGGGTGCCTCTGGAGGGTTATGTGTTGTCAGTCTGAAACCATATAGAGTTTTGGCCGGGGGCTATGCAAAGGGTTGATGATTAATTATTTACCAGAAATAGTAATTAATGCAGTCCTGTTACTAGTTTTGATTATTCTGATCTCTGTACCAGTTAAAACTTTTCCAGACATGTTTAACTTCTCATATCTGCTGAAAAGTAAGAGCCAAATAGATGACAGGATAGCAGAATATTTTTAAGTTTCTAAGAAACACGAAGACTGCGTTACTACTATATGGTATTCCTGCATTATCTGCACAGAGCATTACATATACAATGAGTATAATATTCGTGAAACAGAGTAAATCTAATTTTGCAATAAATGTTTTTATGGATACATGTGCTTTGCTTTGATATCATAATTTGTAATTATTTTAAGCTACCTTTTAAAAAAATCTCTATTCAATTTCCTACCTATATATTGTATGGATTGTAATATATTTTTATGATAATATTCTACCTCATTTTGTTCACTTCTCACTCTGAGAATTTGATATTTTATTAGCTGTGGTTTAATGGAAGATAGTGTTTCCTTTCAGATAGTGGGGTGGTTTAGTTTTCTTTCTTCTCCTGTGTTGATTTTTCATTCTATCAGAAGAACTTTTGAGCATATTGTTTGTGAGATCTGATTTAGAATTCTGTACCATTGCTGTGATTTTTGGTGGAATTTACAGGTATGTGAGTATGATTGACTGAAGAGGAAAAGCAAGACCCTAAAATATAAAATTTACGTGTACACCATGTGAGATTTCTTGTTTCTTTTCAGATTGATTTTTACAAGGAAGCCAAATGCCTAAAGCTCAAATCCTCTTGTGTCTGAATTGCAACTCCAGTTCAGCAAAATGCCTGTGTATTTGTTCTGCAGATTATTTAAACACATTTCCAAAAGTATGTGAGGACTTGAAAAATTTGACTCAATGAAGTACTGAGATCCCTAAGGATGCCTAACAATTCTGAGAAGTAATCTGCTTAGAGTTCTCACTTCCCCATTTTAAATTTTCTCAGCTCTTTGGGACTTTTTTGTGCACTTGCACCTCTATACCCTGGCAGTTCTGGGCAGTTTGGAGCAGAGACAATTTATTGTTTTTAATTCCATAGTTACATTGGGCTTGTTTTCAGACTCTAAGACTTCTCTATGCATCAAGACTTCTCTCTGTCTCTCTTGACTTTCCAGGGGTATCAGAGGGATTTTTATTATTTTCAGGCATTTTTCTTCCATTTATTGTGTATTATAACTAATTTGCAGGTTTTTCTGTTTACCTCTACAGCATTTTAGTCAGTGGAATAATTAATGTATTCTCAATGTAAAATTATCATAAATGAAGAATTTCCCAGTTCTGTTTCATGCTCTTGGTGTTAGCTAAATTTTTCTCCCTGAATTGATAACTGAATTATTGTCCCCTAAGATATCTATTTAAAATATTCCAGACTAATGCATTGAACAGCTCTTGCAAATGATCACTTCAACCAGTCCTTCTTGGTGTTCTAAAACTGGTGTATATGTCAGTGAGATAAACAGAATATGGGCACTCATCAGGCTTCAACCTTTGTATGTTCATGGAGAAAATACTTTATTGCATTCTCCAAGAGTAGCTGGTTATCTCTGCATTTTTATCTTGAATCCTGCTAAAGTTTGCATACTAAAAATTGAGTAGGAAAAAGAAAAGTTGAAATTAAAAAAAAAGAAACATAAACAACATAATCTGTCAATTAGTGACCCCCAGGCCTGTTATGCACAGTTGGCACCAGGTGCTGGTGAATTAAACCCAACAGGTGTTCAAATGAGCCAACACAGATAATTAACTTAAATGGTCCCATTTTCTTCAAAACTGTCATGAAATAAACCCCCTCTTCTCTTTCATGGGGTTTACAATTATCTGGCACTTTGTAAGGCCCAGCTCTTTTTAAAAGGCCTAATCTCAGCCTCTGATTTTGTGGGTCCAATTCACTGTATGCTGCACATTTAACTACATAATTGTTCATGCAAAGGAGGTAGTTAAAATGTGTGTCATCAGCTATGCCCACAGTTGTCATAATTGCAGATGTAAATCAGCTTGTGCAGCAAATGAGGTTGTTTTGCACAATCCAAACCCACCTTTCTAATGGCTGGAAGTGTTTATGCCTCAGTCATTTGCTACACAAGTGACTTTGCTCTCTGTTTCAAACAAAAGAAATGCTTTCTAAATGCCAGCCCTCATGTAACAGAATACAAATAGTTTGAAATGAGAATTGTCAGTTTAATGAGATGGATGAAAGAGCCTTAGAAACTATCTCATCTGTGACCTCTTTCCTCTGCTTGATCCACTGTGTGACCTCAGAAAAATAATTATATTTCCTATTTTGCAGTTTACTAGTCTCTACAGTCTAGATAAACTACCTAGAAACTATATCTTGTTAATTAATATTAGAAAAATATATCCCTGCTGTTAGTGAAGTGCTCAAAGAGTGCCAGAAGATGAATAATATTAATGCCAAATATTATCTCTTAAAAATAACAACAAGACAACTCTAGTTTTCACAGTTGTGTATAAACTTTGCATACAGCATGCGCTTGCCTTTCTTTCCAAACTTTCAGATATGTAATTGCCAGCTTTACTGGATAGCCAGGGTAATAAAATCAAGATAATTTCAGATCATTCAGTGTGATCTGAGAGGACAGATGCCTGATGGATTTAAAAAGAATTGTTCCCTTGGAATCCATGGGTTGTTGCACTACCTGTTATGGATTAGGCTCAATAAAATAGGAGTGTTGGCTAAGCACATTTATTTGCTCAGTAACCTAAAGAAACATGCATAGGTATGGAACGAGTGAGAAGCAGGGATAGTGGAAAATCTCGGTCATCCTCTGACTCTTTGGGCTTTCTTTTTATTCCTACAGAAAGAGCTAAAATTCCTTTCCCAAAAGCACTGAAAAGTACTCTTTCTCAGAAATGGTCCCTGAGGAAGTAGAGATGGTGATGGCTCTTTTAAGTAGGAAGTAATATCAAAATAGGAAAAAAAACCCCTTGAAGGTAAGAAATTGCTTATGGGGTGAGATCATCTATGTAAGTGCTCTCTCTGACAATGATGACAGGAAATCCTGTTTAGGGGAACTATTCAAGCCTGGCTATTTCCTCTCATGTAACACCAAGCCTGGATACTTCCTTTCATTTAGTACCCCAGTATTCAGAATTATCCTTACGGTTGTGAGAAGACACATTCCAACATAATCCTGTTAGCATTCTTCATGGCCCCATTGTCAATGAATATTTCTGATTCCTTGCTGAATATGCTGATGCCATCTGCCTCTGCAGCTGCCCATGGCTGCAAGATCCAGAAATGCACTGTTTAATGAGTAAATAAATATTTTTGTCTTTTTTGTTTTAAAATTATCTCCCACTCTATTCATCAGATGGCCCTTATTTCTAGGAGTACAGGATGTGGCAAAAAAGGTCACATTTGCTACTAAGTAAAATGTCAGTCATGTCCCTCCTCAGTCACCTTCTCACCAAAGTGGTGACTCCAAGATTGCTTTCCTGGCTGGTGACTCTAACTGCCAGCTGGATCGTCAGGAACACCTGCTTTTACTTTTCCCTGAGTTTACCATTTCATTTTTTCCCCCTCTCTTTGAACCAGTATTTTCATTGGAGGTGTCCAGGACATTTAGAAACTTGAGTTTCTAACTGTGTATTTAGGAGTGGGATTTTCACCTTAAAAATATCAGACTACTAACCTTCTTAGTACTGAATATTATTTGAGTTAGCAGGAGTGTTCAGGGAATGACACTTTTGAAAGTCAAGAAATTGTCATTGTACTGAGAGAAAAAGTCTTATCTTCTCAGCAGGTATAAATTATTATTATGACTATTACTTAAATCACTGATTCTTATCAATTAAAGAACTGTACCAAGGAATATTCAGCTGTTTTGCTAGCTTTGTCTTGTTCTCTGAAGAGATAAATCTAATGGCAAAAAGTTGAACTTCATCCCAAGAAGGCCACTGATCGTGTCTGTGTTGAATTTTAACCACAAAAGAGATCAGAGTTACCAAAGAATATATTTTTTTGTGAGAGATGAAGATACAGGTCTTCATCTCTTGTTTTTATAATATGAAGATACCATTTGCTATTGTGTTTGAATATTGTGATGAAGTAATATCTGTCATTTTGATTGAAAAGCCTAGTTAGTGAAGATTAAAATCAAGAAAAAGGTCATTTACATTTGTTAAAGCAAAAAAACTCTTGTCTCAAAAATTGGATTTAAAATTTAAAGAGAAGAAGCTTGTCTCTGTGTACTGTAGGGGAAATTTAAAGTTATCTGTTATAATTCTTTTATTTCTTCATGATCTTAGTTTTGCATATTTTATGATATATATATTAGAGTAGAATTACATTAGAAAATTATTTTGTAATTGTTCTCTTTTACGATACTTTATTCATATCTGTATTCTTCCCACCTGTTTAGTGTATTTATAATGTTGTAGTCTTTATTTTCTAAAAAATTGCACTCCCCTGAAGGTAGAGCATTATCTCTTGCACAAAGTTTAGAGCAGAATCAGTATTTCCAAGGAAAGAAAGGAGAATTTGACAGGTTTTTGGTGTCTTCCACCCAGAAACTGGGAAATAAAAGCCTCCTGAAGTCTGCTGTCTCACTCACAGTCAGACAGAAATCATAGGACATCCATCGACTTTGAACAACTCAAGAGTAAACAACTATTACTTGTGCCAAAATGAGCAAATTATATAAAGATGGACAAATATATACTGAAGTGTTTTGTCTCTTTACTTCCCTGAACCCTTTAATCAGAAAGCTTTAGCTTTCCTGTAGAACTGAAGAAAATCTTACAGCAGTGTGAACTCCTAACCTGTAAGAGGACAGCCACTGATTATATTTTTGTCAGAGTACAAATTGTGGAATTGCCTAAAATGTATGTAATTTATTTGTTCTGTACTAATAGACACCATGCCAAGTAGGCAATTTTCTTTCACAAACCCATTTTGTTGTGTTTTACTTGCTTTTACTTTCTTTACTTTTTTACAAACATTGGGGGTGGAGGTACCTCTGTGTGATGAGGCCAGAATCTGCAATAAGGATTCCTGATAACTGCGTGCTTCACACTCAGCGAATATTCTAGGAAATTGCTTATAAACTTGCTTGAGGCATTTTAACACAAGTCCTTCAGTCTATGGGATTTGTTACTGCTATTTTAGGTTGCTTTCAATTGCTTAATTTTGAGCAGAACTTATATTAAACTGCGCAAATAAGAGATGTTCGTTAGAGCACAATAGAATTCTAGGGTTCTTGCTACTGGAATTCTGGTGTGTTGATTAAACTCCAAATAAAACAGGTGTTAGAGTAATGGCCTTTACAAGTTAATTAATCTTCATTTTCAAAGGATGAGCTACCATTTGGCTTAGGTTTATTATACGTAAGTGTAAATTACAATGTGATTTACTGTTCTAAAGAAAAAGCCACTCTCTAAGGACAGGTCTTGCCAGTAAACTGGCATTGTGGCACATGGTGTGAGCAAATTATGCACACTTTTGGTTGAAAACATTTCCTTAAATATATGTACAATATGTTTTATTGCTTATTCAAGGAATTTTGCTGAGAATATCAGTTTGAGGAAATGCCACCTATTTAAATACCTTCTAATCTCCAAAATAATATTGAAATTCCTCTTACAGTCATTACAGCCTTGATTTTATTTAGGTGTGAAGTATTTCTGTTATGGGGCCAAAATCTTTACTGTGCATATGTGAACACTTGGAGAGGTTTTATTTACAGTAAACTAAGAAAGAACTTTTTGACATCATATAATAATGAAAGGGTAATATATCCCTCTCATTCTCACTGTAGAACATAGCTATATGTATAACCAGGTACCTTTTGGGAGGATTGATCTAGTTTCTGTTTTTCAGATCAGAACAAAGTCAAGCCTGTTGAGGAGAAAAAAGGTTTGTTCTACAAAATGCAGTGAGTCTAAGCCACTGATTTCTATATTTTCCTGCCAGAATTCAGTAATATTTTCACTTTAAGCAGAAAGTTGTCCTTTTTTTTGCTCTTTTTGTTTTGCACCCACTCAGCAGCAAAGTCAACTTCACCTATGAGTTTTAATAGTCACACTGTTTTTATTTGATGTACTTTAAACCTTTTACAAAGTCCCATCTGCTTTCTGGTCCTCATGACACCAAGATGGTAGGTCAGATTGTGACCTGGATAACTACCTTGTCAGCTGGCAGGTGACGCTGCTCATTCCTTTCATTTATTGAGTCACTTGGAGGGCACCCCTGGACTCACAGTCCTACCCAATCACTGCACTTGCTCAGCAACAAACTTGGGGCACAGTGTTGCCCAGTGCTGGTATTCTGTTGTCAAGTGCACTATTTTAGAAGAGAGAAGAAATTTTCAGAATCCTGGTAGACATGCTGAAGTTTTGTACCACCCCTGCTCTTTCAAACCAAGGCAGCTTGGAAATGCACTTTTTCACATCAAAAGGTTATGTCTTTTATACAGCACTAGCATAACACAGTAAATATAATTTGCCTTTAGAGAGTGAAGTATTTGCTTTTCATGGGTCCAGTCTCCTATCCTGAAGTGCTAAATCATTTCCCATCTCTGTCAATTTTAAGATATCTTCATTAGAGCACAGCTTTTGTGACTGCCTCCCAAACAGAATTAACTTCGTTCTCACTTGATCTTGTTGTGGCTTCTCATTTCCTCCACACTCCGGGATTTATTTTGTATGCTCTCCTGTTTTGGCTGAGTACAATTCTGTTCCAACAACTCCTCATGTTTTTTTGCCCCAGACTGGATGTACACCCAGCATCACCCTGTGTAAGGCTCATGTGTTAAGGCTCATGACATATGTTTTCCTGACATATCAGCGTGCTTTGGTGAGCTGAACTGGAGCTCTCTGGGGCTCACAGGAGAGGAGGCAGCAGCCTCCAGATCCATGGCTGTGACCTGTCTCCTGCCCAGAGGTGATTGTGTCAGGCAAAGAAGGGAATGAGGAATTAGCATACAGGTCGGAAGTATCTCGAAGGCGACCGTGCCAGGATGGGAGCAGCTGGGAGGTGCTAAATCGTTGAGCTTGTGCAGGAACTGCAGAAGAGTAGGACACTATCTTCTTCTCAAATGCTTGAGAAGAAACTTTCATTCTGTCAGTGACTCCTAGCATTAAACCTCGTTAAACAACATAGAGCTCTTACAGTAAGCTCCATGTATTTTTCCTTTTTCTTCCTTATCCCCGTTTTTCCCTTTATCCTCTTTTTTCACTCCTTCTCAATACCTTCATTTCCTCAGTTGACTTTTTTTTTCATTTGTTAAAAGATTTCTTTTTTTTTCCACAAATCCCTTTCTTGTTTCTCCTTTTGATGTGGCTTTTCTCTGTGTTTCCCTTTCAACCCTCAGAGCTTATTTTAGTCTCTTCTCTGTATTTGTTACATGGAGGAGTGCTATTGAAAAATTAAAAGTAGATTGCATGGGATTTTCTTATTTCTCTTTTTCCTCTAGAGGCATGTTTCTCTTCCCTGCTATTTCTATGAAGTTTACCATTCCCAAATGCTTCCTTCCTTTTCTTCCAAATTATTTTACTTATCTTTTGCTCTCTTGCTCTGTCCTTCAACTTCCCCTTCACTTATTATTGCTTGATATTTAATTTCTCAGGCAGGGTGAGTCTTTGTGGAAGCATTCTGGATAAATACTCCAATCTGTGCTTCAGCTCTGCTGACAAACACTGGCTTCCCAACTGCATCTGTACTGGCTTTTTGTTCCTTTTTTTCCCCATTTCAGCCCCAGTAGCAGCAGTGAGGTTGGCAATATTAAGTGCTACAGCCACATTATAACCACAGCCTTGTATAACCCATTAAAGATCAGGTCTGTATGACATTGTAATTTTAATAGCAGTCGCTGGCAGCCTATCTCTGCTTGTTCTCCTATTATTACAACCACCAGTAGAGCTGTTCTACTGGGAAATTTCAAGTGTAGACAAAGCTTTAATCAACAGTAATCTGATCCTTTAAAAATGCAACACCAATTCATTTATTTCTCGTTTCACATATGAAATTTTAATAGGTACAATCACCCTTAAGGGTGTTTCAAATATTAACATTATGCACAATTAGAAAACAGAATCTTTTTTCTGTATGAAACTATCAGCATCTTTGAACCAAGTAAGTAGTTTTCTGTGCAGACATCAAGTTTACTATCAATCAGAAGCTTATTAACAGCTGTGTTAGTCCTAATTAAGTGCAAAGCAGTGGCAGACTTTTTAATTAAGTCTTATTTTCCTAAGAGGAGCCTGATGGGGTTTTTTTCCTCTTTCTCTTCCCCACCTCCATCCTTATTTACTGTGTAAAGTCAGCTTTAAAAATAACTGGGACACAAGATGGGGCCATTGACATGAGGCCAAGGCACTGGGAAATATTTCCTTTACAGAATGGCGGTGTTGTGATTATACTGACCATATTTTATTCCTCTGGTTTTGTAAAATAATTCTGATTTTTAAAAACTTTTCTGCAGTGTTTTTCATTTTGTTTTCTTTTTTAGTTCTCCACTTGTCTGAAGTGGGTTTCCTGCATCCTGAGTTTCAACAGAAGTAGAAATTAATTTTAGTGTATAAATTCGCATGAGAGAAAGTGGAAATGTGTGACATCATATACCCCAAAAAGGTCCTTGTTGGCTGACCAGACCTCTGTGTGTAGTACAGTGTAGTAAATACTCAGTTGTTATGAGAAAGAATTGGCCTCACAGGTAAGCTGAAATTTCGAACTCTCTACAAGTGTTTGATTTTCTTAGTCCTGAGCACTGCCCAGGGGTCTATGTGTACAAGTGAAGGAGGGAGAGAAGAGTCTTGAAAACCCTCTTAATCTGCACTTTCTACACAGCACTATTTAAACCGGAGAACTTCTGTAACCATAAACAATGTCTGGATTGTTCCTTAGCTAAGAGGATAAGCAGCGTGTACATGTAAAAGGGCAGAGTAACTTCTCACTGCTATTGACAAAGTATTGTCAAGCACAAATATTTTTCTGTACCTTTACAGGTATAAAATGCCTTTACCTGAGCTCTGTTCAATCTCTATTATAACTTTTGAGCATTTAAACCATTTTAAAATGCCTCAAGGCAAATCCTGGCCTGGATGAGCTCACAGTTAAACCAAGGACTCCTGTGAAATGCTGACACTTTACAAGGGGTGAGGATCTGAGGATCTGTCCTCTACAGTTTAAAGACAGGGTGGATCACCACATGAGATGAATTTCAGTATTTACTTCTCTAACCAACCCCTGAGCTCCTGGGTTTGCTCTTGCACATTTTAGGCAACAGACTGTTTTTCTTTGGATAATGTGTTCAGCAGGAAAAAAGTAAAGTGTTCCAATGTGCAGGGATGGAAAAATCAAGGCATTGGCCAGCAAGCTTAAAAGGAACTGGAGCCTAAAAGCCATTAAACCTCATGGTGTTGCCTAGCTAGGCTTAACACCATGGGCTCTGAGGAGCAGGAATTGTCATTTTCTAAGGCTTTGCAGAGCACTTGCTGCAACGTGAGCTGGCTTGAGCCTAAGGCACTGATGTAATGTAAGCACTGAGGTCAGTAAAATCATAGTAACAGTCATGGTGGTTTAAAATGCTCTGGCTCAATTATGGCAGTAAATCCAAGTCTAGATATAGCAGCTCTTCTTTTATGGGCACACAGGTATGTCATAATTGTCTGTAATAAAGTATGATGGAAATGAAGATGGCAACACTTTACCTCCTGCTTTGTGGAGCAAATCAGTGATTTTTTTTTTTTTCATTTAAACCTATTGTGTGGTTTCTGTACTGTTTCCAACATGGGTTCTGGGTTTGTATATTTAGAAGTTTCAGTAATCAATACCTGGTATGTTCTGGTTCATTACAGCCGCAGGGGTTAATGAATGACTATTGTTTATACATTGTCTGATGTTAAAGCTTAATCCATATTTGAGTCTGATGCCAGATTTGTTTCCAGGAACAAAGAACTGAGATAATGGCTAGGCATATTTTAAAAGAGAATAGGGTTTTTATAATGGTTATGGATCATTTTTATACTTTGGCTATCTAGAGTACGTTGGACCTGTATTCTTCAGGATTGCCCAAGTCTGATTACTTTTTTCCTCGTACTTTAATAAAAAGCAGAATAAGCTCTAGAATTTCCACCTCTTTTCCCTGTCTCTCATCCACTTATATAAGGTTTATATTCATATAAGACACACTAATGTCCTCTGAAGAATAGATTTTAAAAATGCCATTTTACTTCTTTTGATTGCAATGGCAATGTTAAGGTGGGAGACTTGACATCCAAACAGGAGTTCTCCAAGGTCCTCTGGACAAGGCAGCTGCTTGTAACCAAACCTGTGTTGGCAGCTGTTGTTAGGAGTGCTTGGAAAGAGTTGTCAGACATTGGCCCGGGCTGCCCAGGGAGGTGGTGGGGTCACCATCCCTGGAGGTGTTCAAGGAACAACTGGAGGTGGCACTCAATGTCATGGTCTGGTTGACACCGTGGTGTTGGGTCAGAGGTTGAACTCGGTGATCTTGGAGGTCTTTTACAAGTCTTAATGGTCTTTCTGTCCATTACAGAAACATGGAATCTTTTATGCTGGAAAAGATTCCACGTTTCTGTAATGGAGACCTTGAAAATTACTTTTTAAAAACAGGTAGTACTGTAAGGTTCCTGAAGCTTCTGCCCATTTCCCATGCTAACTGCTATACTGCCAAGAGCTCGCACTTACCTTGTACCACTCTCCTATGTTTAATGAGGGTTTTTTAACTGTTGGAACTTCTTTGTTTTTCTGTACAAGCTAAACATATTAAGGAGCATTATAAATGGCATCGTGTTTATTTGATTAATTACTGTTTTCTGGCAAAATTTATAAAAAATATGTTATAAAGGTTAATTATTTTTCATATTGATACTGTGAAGTAGTGCAGCATAGGTATTCATGATTATGCTTACAATTTCCAAGAAATATAGAAAACTATTGTGCAAATATTACCAAATCAGAGCCTGCAAATAAAAGATGGTGCTTAAAAAACATTACTCTGTTTCCATAAGTAGGTGGTTTGTTAATTATCTATAAAGATACAGAAATAGGACAGCCATAGGTGTGACTGTTGAAGACTGTATTAGGGAGTTGTTTGAGGCTTCTTAGCATTAACTGGGAAATGTTTTCTAATAGATGGCACATGGATAACTACTGCCAAAGAAAAGGAGACTGTGGGGTGAAAGAGAAGGAAGTGGAACCAGCAGCACAAGGGTGACTGCCACTCTAGGTCCCTGATAAAGAAGGGAGACTGCAGCTGTCTGGAATGGGGAAAGGCAGCAAGAACATATTTGAAAGAGATGAAAGGACTCTCATGCCCCTTTTCTCCCTTTATTTATTCAGTGAACTTCAGCCCTTGCAGAAAGCACCTGGCTGACAGCTCTGTACCTTGCAGTCCTTGGTGTATTCCCAGCAGGGTGTACACTACAGACGTCTACAGCATCAGATTCCCCTTTGCTCTCCGACAGGAAACGTGGGCTGTGCTTTTATTTCCAAGGTGTGTCCCATCACGGGCCTATCTGCCCTCCTCTGCAGCGGGATGGGCACAGGCTGGGGGTGTGCAGGGCTTGGAGACTGGACTAAAATGAGGCAGCTCATGCTGTTAGTGCTCCAGCCATCATCCCCACTCTTTGGTGGATGTTGCCACCCCTGAGGCAGTGATGTCTAATCCACTCATGAATCAATTATTGAACTGTCGCATTTTTCAGCCCAGCCTATTAAATTAAACTGACATCAGTCTCATCTCACAAAGACATTAGATAGTGATGAATTTCAGGTACTGTTAACCTGGTTTTGAATTGGCCAGCTAGAGACAGACAGATTCATTTTACATTCCAGCTGCCAGAACCACTGTCATGTCCTATCTTGCTGTTGTGGCTTTTTGATCAATGGCCTTCCTTGCTAGCTCATGAGAAGGAGCAATTTCGCAAAAAGAAAGAGAGTGCAAGAAACCCAAAAAGGTCAAAACCTGGATTTATTTTTTCTGTCTTTAGTAGCACTGTGGGGTGAGGAAGGGGGTGCATATGCAAATAGTGAGATTGGCTGGCTGGTTAAAAAAGCTTAATTGACAGAATCATAGAATGGATTAAGCTGGAATGGACCTTAAAAATAATCCAGTTCTTTTTGCCATGGGTAGGGACACCTTTCACTAAACCAGGATGCTCAAAGCCCCATCCAACCTGGCCTTGAGCTCCTCCAGGGATGGGGCATATACAGCTTTTCTGGGCAACCTGTGGCAGTGCCTCACCACATTCACAGTGAGGAAAAAACACAATACTGCCTGCACGGATTTAAAAGGTTCTGTGTGGAATTAATGCAGCCCAGATTAGGGGAGTTTACTTTCATTGAAAAATGGAAAAGAAATATTCCATACTGCCAACAGCATTGCTTTATACCTGCAGTGAACCCACTGCATGGACAGGCCCTGCTTGCTCTGTGCTCTACTTCATCTACTGCATGCACTTGGTAAATAAAATGTGGAAATTTTTTTACTGTGGCCTGGTAAAATGTGGAAGGTCTTCAGACTGCTCTGAGCTGAACAATCATGTGTTTGCCTCTGTCTGTTTTCGTTCCTTTCTTGGATTCTGCTTTTATTGGTAACTGAGATAGAACAAAAGAGGTGTTGGTTCACTGCTCTGACTCTTTATCCTCTTTTCTCCCACCAGGACTTAGGGGGAATTTGTGAGTGTCTGTGTGCTTCCTTTTGACTCCTCAAGGCAAAATGGAACTGCTGGAGACCTGTTACAAGGGATGGCCAGAAGGGCAGCCTGTGGGTTTGCAGAGTGGGATGCTGACCTGTGCTGGTGCCTGTAAAGCCTGTGTTTGTGAGTGCCCATCTCTTCAAAAGCACTTGTCTTTTCCACTGTGGGGAAAAAAAAAACAAAACCAAAAAAACCTCCAAGGAAATGCTGGCAGATATTTCCTGCCTGCTGGAGCTGTGGATTCATTACTATTAATAGAACTCTTAATTGGCTATTTGAGAACAGCTATAAAAATTGATTAGATGCATATGAGGAAATAAACATGGGTCAGTCTGTAGCAGCACAATGATATGAATTTGATGACCTATTAGGACACTTCTATGTCTAGCAAAGGAATTTTTTAATAAACATTAAACACTTCACCCAAATTCTGCCCTCTAGCACTTCTCCCAGCCTAATGAATGTATAATGAAAGCAAATATTTGGTATAGCAAAAGAATCCCATTTTTTAAAAATCTCATTCCTGTACATTTTTAAGAGGTTAGGTTACTTGACATGTAAAGCATCTATGAATTTTAAGTGAGGCCAGATTAGTAAACTCTGTAGTTGGTCTTTCATCTTAATGTGACTAAGAATGTCCTCTAGCTCACTCTGTTTACTAAGAAATTAAAAAATAGCAAATTGCACATCATTGCAGGCCATATGTCTGTTCCTCTCCTGGGCTCTGCTCTACAGCAATGTTAATTGGCTTGCCCAAACCCTCTTCTCCCGAGTTGTGACCACTGCTGATGAAACAATCAACAATTCTCCTGAATAGAGCAGGGAATGAAAAAACAATGTAAAACATGGAACCACATGAAGAATAAATTCATTTCTGCAAAAGGATGATAAAAATTTAATACTGAAATATAACCTAGGCTTTCAAAGGTAAAATTTTGTGTAAAGCTCAACAAGCTTTTTTTTAAAAAGCCAGCGTTTCAGCATGGCCTGAAAGTTGGAGACTTTCAAAAGGCACTTTACACTGAGAAAACAAAACCAATAATATACAAATTATTGACTGTTACACATTTATTTCTGGTTCAGTAGGCTTTGAATAAGGCACACAAAATTTTTAAGAAACCTGCAAGGGCTGTTACATAAGGACTGTATATTCTCCTATTGGACAAATAATGCGATAAATCTGTATGTAGAAGATAAATTGGATTAGACTACACTGAACAAAAGTAAAAAGGATCATAACCTTGCAGTGTATTAATGAGCTTGCTTTTTACATTTTCACTTGGGTCTTGGGTCTTCAGAGGATGTCCATTAAAGCACAAGCTTTGTCTTTTAAGCCAATAGATGATATTTAGATGAGGACGCATTGCTCCATCTCCACAGCCCAGCGCTGTGGGGTGTTATGGGACACACCTGGGTGCAGGACCAGCTGGAGCCCATTTTCCCCTCAGCCTGCAGCAGGTGCAGGTAGTTGCCCTCGGCTCCTTGCCCAGCCTATAAAGAGGTGTTAGTGAGCTCCCATCCTCTTTGGGCAATCGAACCTTTGGCTTCAGACCTTCTCAGCTAAGGGCTAAGCAGGGCTGTGGGAAGGAGAGATGAAGAGCCCAGGAGATGGGTCGGAGCTTGGCAGGAGCCCAGGCTGCAACCTTGGACCTGCCGGCGCTTTCGTGCTTGGCTTCAACTCCACCCCTGCTGCCTGCTGTCCCCAGCATCTGCAGAGTGCTCAGTCCCCTACCAGCCAGGGAAGACCAACCACAGGTAATTTTTGTGGCTGTTTCTTCTAATGCCTGCCTTGAGGTTGTCTGTGGGGCTGTTTCTCAGTGCATTTAATCCAAGATGAATGTGGAATTTTCCAGTTTCTCTGCAGGTTTATGCAACCAAGTCTTCACTCGTTGCCCATACCAAACTTTCCTTCTTTTTTTTTTTATTTTTTTTTTTTAATTGCACTAGATAATATTATTAGGTCAGAATTTCCTGCACTTTCCTTCTTGCACTTTGTTTTTTTTGAAGAACACCTAAAATAGTAGGCCTTGTGGATGTAGAGAAAATACTTCCAATACAAAAACTGAAGAGACTCTGAGATGAAAAGGCAAATATAATGAAAACTTCATTATCATTAATAGCCTGATCGCTTTCTCTAGCAGTTTTGTAATTTTTTTACTCCTCGAAGCAGGCAGTGCAGAAAAATAGAACATGACTATGGCAGGCTTGTTCCAGATTTCCTTTATAATGTTATTTGTTTAGTAGCTATGAAGTTAGAATTTTAATTTTAATTGCCTTTTTTTTTTTTTTTCTAAGCATGGTCAATCTATCTTTTTACTATGACAAGTTATTTTAAACTACTTAGTATTCAGGATATTTGCAGTTGCAATGAACAAGTTCATTTAAACACCAAATCAATCAGTATTTTCACTAGAGAGAAATTTTTAAGTACCAATTAAGAATGAAAAAGTGATCTACATTCTCTAATACAATATTAATGTGCTGAGAGGGGTGATCCCAACTGCATGAGAAAAAACGCAGCTGTGCATATGCTTGCCTTAAGAAAGGGTTTTTTCCTGTCACTTAGAATAATTTAATGAATAAAAAGTGGTTCTTTTACTGCTACTAATGAACGGAAATCCCATCAAATTGCAAGGCATCAACACAAGGACATTACTCTTAAACTAAAAGTGCCGTAGATTATCCCAGTGATAATCGAGGCCATGAGAACTTTGTGGGATGGATGGACTGTTCTCATGGTGCTGAGCTTGGAGGTACCTTTCAGCACTGCATAGATCACAGCTTAGAGTTATGCTAGGTGCTTAATTCTGTTATGCTCTGTTGAAATACCAACCTATCTGCTCGTAATGAGACTGTTTAATAAAAAGATAATTACAGAGGCCGTGGGGAAATCACATCCTTTAGGTTGATCAGGGTGTGCAGTGATCTGCTGAGGGGAGTGGTCTTGCTGATGAAGTAACTCACAGCTGTGTTGATGGACCAATTGGACATGTAATGGTGGGAAGGATACTGGCCTGGCTCTGTGTTACAGTGACCATGTTCTCCTCTGGTAGTTTGGGGTTTGTGTGCTTTGAAGTAAAAGGAGCAGCATGTGAAAAGGCCTTGGAGGAAGGAGGCCTGAGTTTTTTACAGGAATCAGCCTTGGTGGAGGTACCCTGTTTAGGTGGGGGTTAAATTGCATGGAAAAAGGGTTTTACAGGCCTCTAACAACTGGAGGCAGCTCAGGAGACCTAAAAAAGCAGGAGCCCGTGCTTTAACCCAAAGAGCTTTTTTCACCTTCACTTAGATAGCTCTGTTTCAGCTCAACGCTCACTTGGCTCTTTAGAGTTGATCTGCCAGGAACATTGCTGAACAATAAGGTGACAACCTCACCCTATCAAAATGACATAAAATACTTTTTTTTTTTTAAAAGTTGTGTTTGAACTTGTCTTACCATAAAAGTATTTTTAGAGCACAGGGACCTTGGGGGAACATGTGAAAATGTGAACAGAAAAAATAAAAAGAACCTGAAGTTGAATTGTTGAACCAAAGATTGTCTGGCCTCTCCAAGGATTTCATTAGCAGCTTTCCTGTGAAACAGTTTCAGGAGCCTATTTACAACAATTTTGGTTTTCTTATTCAAGTGACTCTCTTGCATTAATTTGTATAAATGCTTTTTTTCCCTGTGATATTTCTGTCAGTGCTATCTAAATATATAATTTGAAAAGACTGTTGGCTTAACTATTTTAAGATAGTATCTTTATGAAATAGGCTTTTTTTAGGACAGCAAAAGATATAGAATCTCTTTCTGATTATCTAGGGGGAGAAAGTATTTATTATTCATAAACAGAAGAATTTGTGCATGTAAAACCAGAGCCATTGAAGTTGGCTCGATATACACAAATTGAAATCAATCCATGTTGTTCTTAAAGTACTTGTTTTGTAGTTTTGGCATGAAGAGTTTGCAAGTAAAACAGTAAAGCTTCTGCTCCCTTGCTGGTTTATAAATAGTTTATATATTAGGCATTTAGTATGCATTTTTTAATAAATCATTACTTGTCCTGAAATTCAGGATGCTTTGATCTGTGCATGTTTTCACAAATACGTAGCACCTCTAGGATGACCCCAGTGCCAGCAGCAAAGTGTGTGGAAGGGCTCTTCACAGGAATATTCCGAGTTTTTGCAGTTTGGTGGGCAGCAGCCTTGGCTGTGTGCCACATCACCCTTTCCTGTGCACCCTGAGCGGGTGTTGGAGATGGCACAAAACCAGGCTCGAAGTTATTGTGCAGAGGATGAAGACACCTTTGTGGGATGTTGCTGTGATAATCCCAGCCTAGCAAGGTAAAGGTACATCTGAAAGATGCCTTCAAAAGAGAATAGGAAATGCAGTAATTGGGGAAGTGAGTGGAGTCATGTGGAAAAATATTTGTAGCAGATGACTCTTTTCCAGCACTGCGGCTGTTACATTAAAGAGCTAATGTGTAAGTTAGTGCTGCCTGAGGCAGGATTAACTTCTGATGTGTAGGGATTGGAGATTGCTAATGGCCTGGCTAGCATGAGAGCCAGCTTGCCTGGGAAGGTGACTTATTGTACTTGCTTCTCTTATCTGGTTGTAACTTGGTTTGTTTTACTGAGCACCTGGCACCGAGTTTTCACTGTCTCCCCAACTCCTGAAGGGGCAGAAGAGCTGTTGCCAAATCTAAGGCAGGGCAGAGCCATTGGTGAGGCCATTTGTGCATGAGAACAAATCAAAGTGTATGACTGACTGCTTTCCTAGTCTGTCCTTGGACTGCTCTGCTGGCACAAAAGAGCTTGTGTTACTTCCCTGGACGAGACTTGTAGCTGCTGCCAGTGAGTGAATCCCAAAGAAAATGGCAAATTCAGACGCTCTGGGAATGTGATGCTTGTGTTTAAGTGATCCTCTTTGGTCACCTTTTTATCACCTTTTCAGCACGAGAGAGGGTATTTCCTCCACTGGTGAAGGGTGTTTGGCAGGGTGATAAATGCTGTGACCACGCATAGAGATAGGAGCATGCCATCTTCCAGGCCTAGCTCTTGCTTTGCTTCTCTGTTGTGGAGGGGTGGCTGGGGACCCTCTGGTGTACCTCAAATATTGGATAGAGGTAAATTCCCATGGGAACCTGTTCCCTTGTGCCCCTGTTCAGTTTGGGTGTGAGGAAATGGGCTCACAGCATTGCTCACACACACAGCAAGGTAGACTTTGTGTGGGTGGGAATTCTCTGGGGACACTTGCCATGGAGCTTTGTGCTTCTCACTGGATGCTGTCTTTGTAGGGATTTAGGCTTTTCATGCATTTCTTCCTCAAATGTGCTACTGAGCTCTTACTGTGCTCCCAGCTCCTTCTCTGGAAAACTACTTCAGTGTACTCTGCTGTGCTGGGGACACTATTTCTGCAGCTTCTGGCTGCTTTCTCCCCTCCAGTGTTTTGCTTCTCCTGGTGTAGAGGCAGAGCACCTCTATGTATCCTAGCTGCAGTAGGTTCTGTTGATTTGTGCCTGTGTATTGGCAGTTGTGCAGTCAATCCACTTTCTTGTTAAAGTGCGTGATGTTTTAATACTGCTATGTAAGTGCTTTATTAGGATAAAAGGGAATTAAAAAAATTAAAAGCAAGAGATGGGGTAAAACAAATACCTTTTACTCCTTTTTATAAAACACATTTAATGTGAATGGAAGTGCTTGCATAGACTCAGCAGTCTTAAACTGGGTTTTTATTGAATTTTTTTTTCTAAATAAGATGTCAACATTCGTACTTAGAGTATTTCTGCTATATCCTTTTTTATGTGTCATCTTTTCATGAATATACTACCACTCAGCTGTTGCAGAGGTAACAAGGCCCATCAGCATCTGTCAGTCTGAAGGTGCCTCTGTGATTGCCATTTTAGAGATTCCTGCCTGTTGTGCAGCTTTCAGGCTGAGTGCTGAATGGAATATTTCTTCAGCACATGTGTGCACAGTGGCACAGTGGCTGTGTGAGGAGGCAGAGGGGATGAGTGGTGCTGGTGAGAAAGCCAGGAATTCCTTCAGCGGCACCAGGACATGTTCTCCTCCCACTGAACATGGATAACTCAATGCTAAGGGGTGTTATGCACAAGGGAGAGGATCCATCCCATTATATACTCTGGGAAGTGAAATTCAAAGCTTTCCCAAGGCATCTTTAAATTACATTTCTTGAAGTATCTGTCTTTGAGTTGTCTCACATGCAGAACTCCCACTGACTCAACAGGGCTTGCTGCACACGGATCAGTGGTGGGAGATTTCTCCTTTTTTGTATCTTTCCAAAAGATGTAAAAGAGACAGAGGTAAATCACTCTTATTGGTATGATAGAAAGGTGCTTGCCTGTGTGTCTGGTAGGGATTCACTATGAGATGTGCACTTTTGGGTTATGCGAATGCCAAAACACTGGAAAAAGAAGCCAATTTAAAAAAGAAGTGGTCAGGAATTTCCTTTTCTTCAATCCAGAGGAGCCTTCTTTTTAGGTGTACCCTTGCCTGCAGACAGGAGTTGGAGGGTAGATTGGTCAGAGGAAATATAAAGACTGGATGTTTAAAATGGCTAGCAAGAACATATTCATTTTCTGTGAGAAGAATTATACAAACTAAACCAAAATCCCTATAGCCACAGGACTTGGGTGACAAAGAAGTGTGCCCATTAAATGGTGGAGTCTATAGCAGCTGTGTCAGGGCTTTTAGCATCTTCCTGAGACACATCTGGTATTGGGTGTGGTCAGTGATTGCAGTGTGGGGTTCAGCTGGGGTGCAGCCGACCCGTTCCCATGTTTTGGTTTTATCCAGTAGAATTCAAAGAGCCTGGTTTCTTTTAACTCTGCAGAAGATGAACTTGTGTTATCATAGTTGCACAGTGTTTGGCCAGATTCCCTGCATTTTGCTTGTGGAATGAAGGAGGCAGCATGTGGATTGTTCTGCTGAAACCAGAAGCATCAGACTAACACGTGATGCTGGTGCCTGCAATGCCAAACTGCTGCTTTGTGGTCTTACCTTATTTCTTTTTCCTTCTTTAAACACAAGGGGAATTTTGAAATGATATCTTTTTCTTAAACAGATTTGTGAAATCAGTGGGGGTTAATTAAAAACTAAATTTGGAATCTACAAACATCCAGAAATTATTTACACTGTTGTTAATTTCTTCTTTAATATTCATAAGTGTTTTCTGTTAATTAAGAAGAGAGGGAGAACATGAAGAAAGGCTCAGAACAAAAGCAGACTGCATACAGATTAGAGACTGAGTTCTCAAAGAACTGGACTAAATACATAGTGCCAGCACTGAGTGAGGAATTTATATGCAGGGAATGTATCCTGCAGCCAAAAAATTGGGCTTACTTGTGTCTTAAACTTACTGCATCAGAATCTGACATAATTCTCTTACCACCACGGCTGCCACTTCCCTGCATTCTGGCACTGGACATTCTGCAGTCCTAAAGCAGTTTTATAGAGCCATTAAATGACCAGGGCTGGAAGGGTCCTTAAAGATCATCTTGCTCCCACCAGCCTTTCACCAGAGCAGGTTCCTTAGAGCTCCATCCAGCCTGGCCTTGAACACGTCCAGGTATGGGACATCCACAACTTATTTGGGGAACCTGTTCAGCAGGCACAGGTGCTACACCTCCTCAGTGAATATCCTTTTCTCACATGTGGAGGTATTTGTAGCCTCTTCCACCAGCTGGGACCTCCACCAGTTTTGTTCTTTCTGGTTTTTAGGTACGCCTGTTTAGCTTCATTCCTATAGTGCATTTACCTTCAGTATTGAAACAACCTCCTACTGTAAATCTTTTATTTGAGCTGTTTTGAATACTGACCTATTAGGTTGCAGTTTTTCAACTCTGTAGGATGTGGGTGAGCTTTAAAAAACATACTTTAGAATATACTTGTGAATAAAAGTACTGTATTTCCCAGCAAGATGTGGGAATCTTGTGTTAGTCGTGAATAATTGGACTTGATGCCTGTGTGGATTCTCAGTACGGACAAGAGACTGAAAGAATGACCTTAGTTAAAGATGTATTTCTTTTAGAATATTGAATATACCTGTTTCTAATCTGGTTGACAAGTAGAAAACACAAACACCAAGGTCCCTAAAAATGCCCATTGTAAACAGGCTGTGTGATTGGCATTCCTGCACTGATGGCTGCTGCCTTGCAGTGTTACCAAGGCAGGCCTATTTTCAGGTGTCACACTCCACCTTCCCTGCCTAACATCATGGCAGTGTTCTAAGAATGAGCTGTGAGGATAACAGAAAGATGGAAGTAAGGAAAGCAGCACTTTAAAAAAAAAAAAGAAATTAATTTTATTTCTTACCTTAAATCAAAAGTAGCAAATTTTTTGTTTGTTTGATTGCATTTTTTTTTTTTTCCTAAGGGTGGAGAATCTGGAATGTTGCTGAGGGAAGAAATAGAAATAAAAGGAAATATGAGTTCCCCTGTGCTCCAGGAAGGCTGTCATATGCTCTGAACTAATTGTACACAATATTTTAAGCTATGACAGTAAGTCAAAAGTTGCAGAAAATTTTATTTTGGCAAAGGTTTATGGGAAAAATGAAGGATATAGGGAAGTCTGGAGAGTAGAAGCAGACTTCAGACTCTGGCAGCTTGAGCACAAGTTAAGAGACCTGGGTTAGATATGAGTGAGCTGTATGTACAAATACATTTCTGTGATCTTTTTTGATAGGACAAATTATATCAGAAAACACAGGGTCAACTATAGCAAGAACACCTCTGGCTAGATGGGAGTTGCAGTAATATCAGAAGACATCTGGTAATGGGGCTACAGCAGATATTTTTCCCCCTCAGGGATGACAATAGAACAGTAATTACCAGGAAAGCCAGCAACCTGCAGAGTGCAGGAATGTCTTGTTTGTAGTTAGGGATGCTGAAGTCTGGAATATATAGGAATCAAAATTTGGTCTCTGAACAACTGAATCTACAGAGGGTGACAGGTGAGAAGGCAAATGGAATGGGGAAGGAGGAGAAGGAAATGAGCACTGGGATAAAGTGACTTCCTCAAAGAGCTAATAGACATTAATTATACTCTTTAAAGGTTCATAAATTAATGCAACTGCATCTCCCTAACCCAAATTTTATCTAAAACTGAACCCATGAAAAGGAATAGTCCAGGTATAAATGGGTACAGTTGTATCAGTCCCCTGTGTCACCAAAATAAAACAGTGTGGCTTTGCTTTTTATCTTCTCTGTCCTCCCAGCTGCTCTACAAAAATATTATGCTGGTTTAGCTGGTGATTTTTAACCCTTCATGTTGGAATTGCAAAGAGCATTTGCATGGGTTGTTGGTGTCAAGATGAAATTAAACTCTGCTATAAGTAATAAGCTGCAATGTAAAAGAAATAAAAAAAGACATACACTGTTTGAAGTGACAGTGATTTAAGATGCTTGAAGCTCAGATTCAGTGAGAAATCTGAAAAGTAACTGAGCTCTTGGGACTGTTCAGACACCTTTAAAGATCAGCCCTCTCCATGCTGTCTCAAGGAAGCAAATTAAAAGCTAGGTTAGGCAAAAAGCTGTCTCCCAGCAAGACATTTAAAATGGAATGCCTGGAAAATAAAGTTTGGTACAGGTGTGGCACATGTCTTCTTCAAGACTGATTCTGGAGGCTTGAACTTACTGATGTGTTTCAGGCTTTGCCCATACTTCTATCTCCCCTACAGAAGTAAATGTAGTTTGTGCAGGGCTCTTTTGCTATCTGTGCCAATGAGCTCCAGAGTCATCTGCAGTGCCAGAGGAAAAACAAATCTGAGATTTCAGTGGGAAATTGCCTATTCCCTCTTCTCCTGCAGGTGCTCTCAGAGTTGCTCATCGCAGTATCAGTTGCTCTCTTTCTCTTAAAAAAACCTTCAATTTGCTTGGTTTCTGCTTTGTGCTACTGGAGCCCTGTGTGACTTTGATAAGTTGTTATCCTGTATTTACATGTAAGCATGAAATGTTCTTCTCTTTGAATAAGAGGTGAACAAATGGCAATGAAAATGTAATTGAAAGCAAAATTCTACGCAGCTGAATAAATTCTGTCCTTTGCTTATTAATGAAGATGGTGGGATCAGCAGAAGCTGCAGTGGTGGTGAAGCATGGGTCTGTCCAGCTCCCATGTGAGAATCAAAGGAGATGGGAGTTAAGTCACTGAAGAACAGAGTTTAAAGCACACAGATTAAAAAAACATAGATGTTTTTAAAAGAAATAAAGCAACAGATACTACTTTTCATTTTTTAGCTGTGGACAGAAATGATTCAGCACATACATTTATCTGTCAAGAGACCACTGGCTGCTCATTGGTGTAGTGGAAATCTACCAATATAACAAAGCTTTTCTGTTTCTCAGCATTAAAACATCAAACACTGAGTAGCTTTGAAATGCATGTTTTTAAACTGAGGTCTTTCTAGAAGTAAAATTAACTGCACATCACTATTTAATGCATGAAACCACGATTTACTGTCCTGAGAACTAATTTCAGCTTGCTGGAGTTGTAAACTTGCCCTCAATTAATGCGCTACTGGGCCCAATTCAGAGATGGGTAAAGTCAGCAGGTCTTTCCAATTACTTTTATGGATATCAGATGAAGTCTTTAATTAATGCACCACTGAGTGCTCAGGCTCATTTAAAAATTTCTCATTTCTAGATAGAATGCAGATCTTTCAAAATGTCATTGTACTTTAAAGCTGTTCTGCTCTCTTGGATGAGAAGTTATTTACACTTGTGTGACTACATCTGATATATTCCTTCTTTCCTCACACCATAATATGCCTACAGTATGTGTTTTGATATATTATGTGTATCTTTGAATACATAATATATTACCAGATGGTATGTGATTAGCAGGGTACACTAAAGTAGAAAGATGTCTTCTGCCCTGGGTACATGTACACAGTCTGGTGGTGTACGTATTTAAAGTGAATATTTCAAGATGTATTTTTAGGAGAGAAAATAATCTGTTGGTATACGCAAAAGTTCTGTGTGTGCAGTAAATGAGCTACTAGGGAAGGCTTCATATCTAACATGCTACTGGAAGTATTGGAATCCTATCTGGCTCATGAGGTCAGCCTGGTGAAATTTTGACTAAGAGGACTTAATGTTGAGATGCCACTGGCATGATTTCAGTTCCAGGAGCTTAATAGTTCAGATTTGGAATATGGAATAGCTGTTCCTAATTTCTAGAGGAGCAAAGAAGTGTTTCTGATGGGTTACTGCCTACTTGGGTAGAACCATGTGAAAGCCATTGCTTTCTTAAAAAAACTAAGAAAAATTCCAGCTTTGGGGTTGAGCTCCAGCATCAAGGAAAGCTTATGGATATGTTTCAGACTCCTGAAAAACCAGCATTTAAATCAGAAACATTGATACAGCCTTGCCTGAAATAATGTAATTTGTTGTTACAGTTCAGGCTGGTGTTGTGAAGACACCTGAAGTTATGGTCACCTGTACCTTGCGTGGATTTTAGTAATAAGAAAATGAATGTCATTGGCCAAGCTTTCAGCTCTTAGCAATAAAAATTACACAGTGAAGAGGAATTATAGACATTCCAGAAGTGCACTGTTTATGGGTCGATTCAGGTTTGGAGGTAGGTTTAGGTTGGTAACTGATGGAAAATTCATGCAAGATCCTACCTCACATAAATCAATAAGGCTTCCTTGATTGTAATGAGCTAATGCCAATTTATACCACCTGAAGAGCTATTGCCCAGATTTACAGTGTAAGTATAATTACTATGACATAGATTTGCTTTGGTTCACTGAGCTGGCAACCAGCAAGGTTTATAGTATCGTGTCTTTTTGTTCTTGCTTAAATTGCCTTTCTAGAGGGTGGCTGGAGTTAGAACCCAGACTGGAGTTTCCCTCCCAGTCTGCTGTTTTGATGGTGTTAGGTATGGAGTAGAAATCCTTGTGGAGCATCGGGCTCATCCTTACAGGCCCTGCTGTCAGCACAGCAAGGAAGGGCCATTCCAGTGTGGTGCTTGGCACAGCAGGAAGCTGCTGACTCCCCAGGACCTTCAGGAGACCCTATGCCTTTCAGTGCAGTGGTAGCTGCTGCAATTTATGTATTATTTTGTTGAAAGACACTGCTTGTCTCTGGCCACAAGCTTTCCTGGTCTCCAAAGTATCTCTCTGCACAGGTCTCTCTCTGCCTGGCTGAAGGCCACCATTCAATTCCCATTACTTTTCCCCTTTTCTGTTCATGATGTATCTTCCCCAGCTGTTAATATCAGTACAAAAAATCAATCAAGAATTATTAGGAGTAATTAAAACATGGGTGTCCCATTATGCTGGGTGGGCTTGTTCCCTCCAAGTATAGATTCTGCCCTCAGCTGTGGAAGTGCACCTGGAGTTACTTGATACAACCACAGTGATCTCTGGATGTAACTGAGAGCAGGATCTGGCCCCTGACTCCAGGAGAGATATTCTTTTAAGATCTTGTCAGATGCAGTAAAACTTCTGATTTTAAGTGGTTGAAATACCACATAACTCAGAGAAAATTGTGCAGGAAGGACAAGAGCTGGAGTGGGTGAGCAAGCGTTTTGTGCTTGGAAAAGAGAGAAACTTGTGTCACAAATAAGAGGACAATAGTTTCAATGCTAGCATCTAGCAGTCATTTCCCACAGTATAAATGCACCTAACTTAGCATGGTTTCTGTGCTCCTGGGAGGCCATACACTTAAATAATAAGGGTGCTCCAGGTTACAGCTGAGATGCAATTAACCCTCAGATTGAAGAAATACCTTCCCACCTGCAGGAAGGATTCTCATTTTGAATAGCTTTCCATTAGTTTTCCTCTGGGAGTTATATAATATTGGCAATATTCCTGGAACTAATGTGACAGTGCCAGCCAGGGAGCAGCTTAGCTATAGGTCCTTAATACTTCTTGTGGCGACTGGAATTCTGTGGGCTTTCAGTCAGGCTCTGTCTTCGGGCTATTGGGCAAATTTTTGCCCTTCTTCAGCTGAGGTGATGCCATGTGGCAAAAGAAATGCCATGCCTGTATTTAACAAGGGCTGTGTTTGTGTACATCTGAGATGGGATTTTGGCTGTTTGTTAATTCCTTTTTATTCCTTGGGCCTGTGGGCCTGGATATGGTGCTGTTTCAAGCTGACCAAAAATATTCAGATGTTTGAAAATCCATAAAAGAAATTTATTTTTATTTGCTCAATAATCTGACAGAGAAATTGAGTAGGCCCATTTATAAGAATCAGAGTGTCTGATTATTCAAAGTCATATAGCTGGGGTCGCTAGGAAAAGTTTAGGAATTTGAAAATGGTCATTTATGGTGAAAAACAATTTAATTTTTTTAACTTACTGTGCTATTTTCACCCATGAATAACTTGTTGTGTGTCTGAATTCCTCTGCCTCTTTCTCACAGAATTGATTGTGCGCTCTCTGCTTCTCTCCTACAAGGTTTTTAGATAAATTGATATATCCAGACTGATGCTGTTTGCTATTCAATTACTTAAGTGTTCTTTCTTTTAGTTTTTCATAACTCTACTGTAAACCCACTTCTACAGAGGAACACACAATAAAATGAAGGGACATACAATAAAAATGAAACAAAATGGGAAATATTATTGTAGAAGAAACTTGGTTAAGGAAAAGATATCCTTTAAGTCTTATGAAATGTGGATGTTTGAAAAGTCCAGCATGAGATAATCCCAGGGATAAGAGCCTTGTTCACCTGGAGAATGGGTTTGGGATGACTAATGGTTTGGTTTATTGATACTCCTGAAAATTTTTGCATCTGGGCTGTGGAACATCCAAAACCACTGGCTAAAGGAAGAGACTGACTTAAGTTGGTTCTTGTGAAATCTTTAGAAGACATGGTCAGTGGCCTGAGTCACTGACACACGAGAACAGTGCAGTGACTTTGAAGTGCAGGTGATACAGAGGTAAAAGAGCCTTTGTGCAATCTGGTCTTCTGCATCTCCTGCTTTCCTGCCTCTCCTGCCCATGGAGCCAGACCTGTCTGGTTATCTGGGACTGTGCCTTGATAAATGCTGCTGTCACCCACAAGGACATGATAGGCAGTGCTGCCAGTGGCTCATGTAATCTTTGAGGAGAAAAACCTGCAAGATCCTGTAGAACAAAAGGCAACAATATTGAGAGCAGGGAGATGCAGTTGCAGCGATGAGGAGAAAAGTGACAGCTGTAAAAGCATCACAGTGGCAGTCTGGCTCATCAGGGCTGTTGGGTATATGCTTAGGAAGGGATTGTGCCTAGTGACCAGTTCCCACTCTGTCAGATATTTCAAAAAGTAGAAATACTTAGAGGCATAAAAAAGCATAGGGGATACATATTTTAATCACTTGAAAGTGAAAAAAAAGTCTTAATTTTCTTAAGGGATCATGAGGTAGGTAGAGAAAATTAGGAGTACTTGTTTACTTTTGTACTGATTATTGAATGAACATCAGATTTGGGAAGTTGGGGGATTTGCACCAGATGATTTTCTCAAGTCCTTTTTGACCTAAATCATTCTCTGATTACCATTTTTGATGAAAGCAAGAGGCAATGGACTCCTAAGGGATATTTTGGCCTGTAGACCCCCCTGCTAAATCATACTACTGAGCCCACCATGTTAGCAAGAAAAAGAGGATTAGGCATCAGTATAGATAGGAAAAAACCCATCAAAACCAAACACTGCTCTTGGGTTGGATGAGATACCTTTTGCTGAGGGCTGGATGTTGTCAGGCCAGCATAGCTTGTAAGACATTGTAAGAAGATTTCTAGAGTTTCCTCTCCTTTCCCTAGTGTAGTTGATGTGGGCCATGGACAGAGACAGCTCATCTGGCTTGTCTGGATATGCTCTGTGGAGGGTGAGTTCAGACTTTGAAGATAGGTCTCATAATCACAGCATGGGAACTTCTTTGTAAGGCAGTTTGGTTTTCATACAAAAAATACTGGGGGGAAAGAAAAAAATTAATGTATAAATTTTCCCTGGATTTAAAACTTGCATTTTGCGCTGGCAGCAGATCTTCTCTCTGTTGCACAGATGGAGAGAGAGTCCAATTCATCATGTATTCATTGAAGGTGATAGGCTAAGAAATGTATGAAGGAATTAAGCTGGGAAATGTTGAATTCCTTCTTTGAGGAGGCTGCAGCCTTGTTACGCTGCTCTGTGACCCCTGAGGTAATGTTGTCCCAAATGAAGCCAGTGGTTTCCTACTTTTTGCAAACTAGGCCAACAGATTCTTGAAGTGTTAAAACACTATTCATCTCTTCTTGAGTAAAAGCAGATTAAGAGAAGAGGGTTGGCTCTTTTCTACAATAAACCCACCAACCTGTCCTTGTCCAGGATTTATTTCAATAAAATGCTGTCTTCAAGAGTGGGTAATAAGAAGATTATTTTTGAAAAGTGAGAGGAAAAGAACATAAGCCTGAAACCCACTTTTGTTAGCGCTGCAGTGTGAATTTGTTGCAAGGTTAATAATAGAGTTGTCACTGTCAACAAAGGAAAGAGTCTGACAACAGATGAGAATTCTAAATGGTTTTGAGTTCCTTGCATAATTGTTATTTTAATTACCATGTTCAGGAAAGGCTTCAGAGGTTCCTCAAACACTGCTCATATCCAGATGAGATTTACCAGAGCACCACTCACAAGCTTTCTTTTGAAAAGTCACTTTCTTGTTTTATCATGTTTACAAAAAACTGAAGTGAGAGTTAGCTATGAATCTTCTGTTATTTGAGTCGATGGCAGATGCTAGGAAGGCTTTGCTTTGTGATAGAGTTAAACTCTCTGGGACTGATTACAAAGAAATTCCATTAGCAATATTTAAATGCCATCCTTGAAAGGCACTCAATAATATGTGTGTTGGCGCTGATCAAGAATAGTACCTTTTAAAAATGAAAAAGTAATGTGACTGTTAGTTTAACATAAAAATGTCAAACTGTGGGCAGTCTCTTGTCAGTTAAAGAATCTGGGCTATTCCTAATGGGAATAAGGATGAAGGGGCGGGGGGAGAAGTGGGTACTAAAAATTGCAGATGTGCAGAACTACTTAGAGATAATTTGTGCTGGCAAATAACACTGTCAGCCAGTTTGGAAGTAATACAGGCAGCTTGATACCTGTTCTTCCTGAGCCACCTTAGTGATTTCTTTTTCTTAGTATCTTCCTTAATAGCTAGCAAGGCTTTAACAGCAAGCAGGGCTATGGTAATGTTGTGCTGAGTGGAGGTGGATTTGTCCAGATTTAAAGAATGTGCTCGCTAAAGTTCATAAAATGTACTAAAATGGCAAACCTGCTTGTTGCTGAACTGAGGGATAGACCTGTGAGAGGGGAAGGAGGATTCTTTAAACTTTGCAGGCTGGTAGAGCTGAAGCTCAGGTAGGAGTCAAGGGATGAGGATGCGCATCTTTGTAACCTGTCAGTTCTTGTTAAGGGTATGTCTGCATAAATAAAACACCACAGTCAAGTTTCAAACTTTGCCTCATCTAAAAGTAGCTTCCAAGGAAACAGAAGTCTGGTAGAATTTCATTTGAAAGGAATGCTATACAATAACTCTCTTTATTAGTTCACATGGGTCTGTTGCTTGCTTTTGGAAAGTCAGTGCCAGATTTTTTTCATCTTAAATTGGTGTTATTTCCATTGTAATTCACACACACATTTCCTCAGCCATATTAAAACTAATCCATTTATTTAGTGTTCCCTCTTCCTTCATATGTTTCAAATCCCTCTCACCTTTCATGGAGTCTCTAGGTATTTGCTCCAAAACCATCCCACCTAAAATGAGGCTTGTGCAACAGCTGCTGCTGTGGTAGTATCCAGAGCTGTCTTGTCATCTAAATGTCAATTGGAATGGAAGCATTAACATCTCGAGAGTGTGATGTGACCATGGTCATGCAAGTCTGTGGTAGGCCTTGAAAATGAACATCCAGTAGGTTGTCTGAGCCCTAAAACACTCTTTTAAAAAAATAATCTTTATATCTTCATGAAAATTTCTGATTTTCTGTCTAAACAGCTGTTCAAACTGTAACAATTTTCTTATTCTTCACCCTGGGATCTTTTATTATTTCATTTTTTTCAAACTTATTTGACTGCTACTTGCAAATTGCTTACCATATTTTTTAACCCAATCATTTGGATCTTTCGCCTTTCATTAATCTGTTACACTTTGTGCCTTAATTTTTGTTTTAATGACTCTTATCCCAACTTCTTAACAGTATTTTATCCATAGATTTGATGGCTTTTCATGTCAGCTTAATATTTTGTCGTCCCTCGGAGCCACCAGTCATGGGCTCACCATTTTTGACATTGCTAATTGTTATACTTCATTTTATTGCTCTGTCGTTCTATTATCCTTTCCTGATACTTTGCTCGAAGTGCTATATAAATGACTAAAATATAGTGTTATGGGCCAACTGTAAAGTAAATTAATGGACAATCTTGCTGTGAGGCCAAAACCTGGGGTCCTTAAGAACTGTGCTGCAGAAGGCCAGCTGAAATTTGAGCTCTGGTTACTCTTAGCACCACTACTATCAGAATTTCTCAGTGTTAATCCCCAATATTTTTTAATTTTTTTTTTTTTTTTTGCATACGAGCATGTATATTTCCCCAAAAATGCAGGAGGTGGCATCAATCTTGTGTCTTTAAAGGAGCTGTGGATATTCCAATGACATTTTCCCAGTGTTTGGAGGTTGTTAGAGCAGAGGTTGCACAGTGAGGAGAGGATGGAGTGTGAGCAGACACAGGGCAGGCAGAGGGTCGTGCACATCTCTCTGCCAGACTGGGCTTCTACCGAAGCCTAAGACAATTTTCTCATTTTTGCAAAACCCATGCAATCAGCAAAGTGAGAGTTTTTCATATAGCTGAAACTTTGGACAGCTTTTAGGAGAAGCAAAATGTACCTTGTTAATTTGACATAGGAATGTGTGAGCCTTTAATTAGGGAGTCTAATAGGAGCAGCAGCAGACTTCCCCTCATGCAAATGCTGTGGAGGAAACTTGTTCTCCTAAGTTTGAGGAGTGCCGTTTTTTTTCTTATTACATTTTGTCTTTAAAGAGGGAATAAGTGTGTTTATTAAGGTGGTTGTATTTACCCCTAATGCAATGCATTAAGCATCCATTTATTTCCAAGAAGTCTGCTTTAGCAGAGAGTGTGCTTGTAGGAGAGCAGAGCTATTGATTAGACAGTGGCTGAGGCACTTTACTGTCATTACAGTGGGAGCAGGTTTGATGTGCTGGACTCTGTTTCTATAAGCATTGAGCTATGTGTGCATATCTTGTCCACCGCATGTTTAATAGTTGCTGCTGGAAGTGATTTTTGCTCTTGCATGGCATTGGTATTGGTTGAATGGTGGTGTTTGCTCCTTCCTTTCCATTTGTTCTGCCAATGGTAATAATTAACCAGCTCTGATCTGACTTTTATTTAATATTGATCTCTCACGTATCGTAAATGCAGTCTCAGTATCTGCATGAAATGATTCTCCTGGAAGCTCTGAAATTTATTGCAAACAGCTTTTAAACAAGAAAAAATAATCATTCAGCTCAGATCTTCCACAAACATTTAGGAAGAAAGGGTTGAAAAATCTGGACACCAATCCATGACTTGAGGGATTTTTGTAATTCTTTTGTCTGTGATGTTACACATATATAAAGACCTATCTACAATTTGTGTCTGTTACAGATTTCACAGATGGTAGTGAGAGTAGCGTTCAGCGAGCTCTTGTATTTTAATTTTATTTATGTTTTTGTGAAATGTGAAAGAAACTTTTTTTCATGGACAGTAAAGTATTTCCTGTATGGCAAACACTGATTTGCTGCTTTACAAACTTAATGTGTCTGCTGTGTGGTATGAGGGCTTTCTTTGTTTTTTTTCTGTTTGCTTTTATTTTTTCCACTGCATGTTTTTTGCATTTGTTTGTGTTAGTTTAGGTTTGTTTTTCATTTTGCTTTTGTTTGGGTTTTCGTTGTTTGTTTTCAGGGATTTTTTTTTAGCAATAAAGTTTGCATTCTTCTCTTTGGAAACTAGGAGCTCTTGAGTTCATTTTCAGGAGACTTCTACTTCCTTTCCCTTCTTGCCCTGAACACAGAATGAACAGCAATGGCAAAACCTGTGTTATTCGTGAGCATGAGAAGAAATGAGTTGGAGAGGTGGGGAAATTAGAAATATAACACTAATTTCCATATGTAGGAAGCTTATTTCTCCTTCCTTGTACTGGTCTTCAGCATCAGAAAATGAGGCTATGTCTGTTGTCTTTAAGAACTCTCACCTCATTTTTGAGACAAGTCTGGGTGATTTTGAACAGTATGGTGTCCTTAAATTCTTGTTAACAGTCTTAGGAATGTTAGACCTGGGGAAAGTTTGTAGACAGCAACAGCAAAGAGGCTCTACAAAGCCTGAAAATAAGAGCTTTGGACAGCTTTCTCTAAATTAGAAAATAAAGGGGAGGCTTGAAATTTAAACTGTTTCCTTTTCAATCCTTTATTTGCAAGATGTGTGTGGATTTCTGTCCTGGGAAGGTACCTGTGTGACTTTCTTCCCTTGGCATGCTTGGAAAATTGGGGGTAAAGGTTCTGTGCAGTCTTTCCAGCAAGGCAAGTGCCAGTGCTTGAGCAGCTGCAACTTTGCAACTGCTAGAGCAGAACTGAGGCTTCCTGAAAAATCAAGGCTCATCATAGAATCAGGGTTGTTCTTCTGGAAAAGCCTTTAAGTTTCTGTTGTGGAAAGATAAACACATTTGTTTTGTTCTCCAGGGAGTGGAAAAGAAGTGTTTTTGAAGTCAGGAACATTTTAATTAACTGAAAAAGTAGATTTACATTAGACATATTAATATGTGTGGATATTTTTTCTCAGTTCTAAGTATTTCCTGCAAATTTTTAGCCAAGGGACCTAAAAATTCTTTGGTAGAATATAATGGTGGGTGCAGCTTCCTCACAGTGGTTACTGCCTAGGTTTCAAACACTTCAATGAAAGAAGTGTGAAAGAGACATTGGAAAATAAAGCAATGAAAAAATACAGAGTCTGGGGAAAAGTAACCCCTGCCTTGCCATTTTAATAACCAGTGCCACATGCTGAAGCAGTGGAAGAGGATGCAACTGCCCAGTGAGCCCAAGGACAGACTCAATACTTGCTTTTTCCCTTCTGAAATTCTTTCTTTAACCATGTGAAATTGCCTGCCTTGGACTGAATGTTCCTTTAAACCAAACCCTGACTATTTCAGTATGTCTGGGGAATGTAGTAATTTGAAACAGATTGTAATGACTGCCAATAGCTATTCCCAGCATTTGCATCCCTGTTATATTCTGGATCTTCATAGTACTAGAAGAGCTAATCAAGAAATGGCATGCAAGGGACTGGACAACAAAAAGTGGTCTTAGCCTTGATATATCTTTTCTGATTATTACCATTGCTTGTTCTTTTCTTCTTTCTCCTGCTGTGGAAATTGTATTTATTCAAAGTGTTAATGCTCCTTCTCCTTTGCTGATCTTGAGCCTCAGGGTAAGGCCAGGCAATTGTGCCACTGCCATGGTAAAGAGGGCAGGCACAGCTGCTTCCTTCGAGTAGGTGTGGCCACTTCCTTGAAAAATGCAGGGAATTGGGGAATTCTGTCTGCCAGCTTTCTCACCAGAACCCTTCACCATTCCCCAAATGATTTTATTGCCACATTTCTTGATTTAGCCAAAGTGCCATCAGCAGAGGGACAAGTAGAAAAGGCTGTTACATTAAACATAATCTTTCCTAAACTGAAATATCCTTAAGGACTTTGTCCTTGCTTCACAGGCAGGGCTGTATACATGACTGTGGGGGGTTTTTGGTAGCAAAATTCCAAGTTTTGGATGTGTCTGAACAGATGGGTGTGGTGTGTGGAGACCCAGTCCTGGGAGTGTACTTCAGCTCAGGTTGTTACTGTGCTTAAACACATAGTTAATCTAATAAAAATGAGAGTGCTTACACATGGATTGACTCCACTAACATCCCTTAAACTCCCATCTACTTGTTTGCTCGTTCTGTGCCTGACTGGTCTGGGAGCTCTCCTGTAGCTGCTGTTTCTCTTCTCACTCTTTCCCCCACAGGCTGGTGGTCATTTGGCCAGGATGGAGCTGCTGCTGAAACCTTTGAGTGGTCTCTTTTCTGCTAGGTACTCCCACATTCCCTCACCAAATGTACCCCCAGGGCCAGTATTTTTCCTTTTGGGGTGGAAAACCCTGTTTTTGGGGCCTGGCAGCCTGCTTTCTGGGCTGCTTGAGGGGTCTGCCCTGCTCTGGAAGGTTCTGTGGAGACACACAAGCTGTCAGTGCCTTGGGGAGGGCACCTTGGGCTCAGCATGTGGCTGACAGTAATTCTGCAGCCACTCAAAAGGTTAAAAGTGCTGGAAACAGCCTGGTTTGGGAGGGAAAGGTGTGCTCTGAGGGAGCAAGGGTTTGGTTTTGAGGCCCTTGTGCTGCTGTAGGGGCAGGGTGTGATGGCAGTGGTGCTCCCTGTTAGCAGGGCAAGGATGGGGTGAGGGGACAGGCAGGGCACTGAGCTGTGCCAGAGGGGAAGAGATCTGTTTGGGAACAAAAATCTCTGCTCCTTGGTTATGGTATGCCTGTGATGAGGGATACTTGGTTATCCCAGAAAAGGGGAGAAATCTCCTGAGGACAGTCCCACACCAGTGCTGTGACTGAAAAGCTGTCCAGCTCACTAAATCAGGATAGTACGTTGTCACTAGATGGCCTATCCTTGCCATTTCTTAGATTAAGTTTTTTTTCTTACTGATTTTTCTAAAATGTTAAGCTTCTTGCATTTTCTTTTTCTCTTTTACTATCATGTCTTTGAACCACAGCCATGGAACTGCTTCTCTGCCTTGGGCCTCAGGTAAATGGCAGCAAGTGCCACACTGTAGGTCAGGGAGCAGGCAAGGGAAAGGCTTTCTCCTGGCAGAATTGTATTTTATTCCACGGGGAGACAACATTTCTTTGCAAAACACTCCTCTGACTTTAAAATAATACATAATAACTATAAAATTACCAAATGTCAGGTAAACAAAAAGTTATTAAGAATGACCTTATTAGTTCTATCTGCAATTCACAGAGCGAGGTAATTGTCAAGCCTCACTGTTATTAGGTTGAAATAATAGTTTGGGGACCATCAACATTAAAATTTCATTATGATGGGACAAAAAGGCTCATGTATAATCAATAGTAAGAATCCATTATTATTGACTTGGAATGAATGAAGCATGAACACATTTGTGCAGATATGAACAGTTAGCAATCTTTTGAATAATAAAGAATTAACACTACACAGATAATGCCATTTTGGGAATTGGACTCAAACTCAAATTGGTGCATGTCTCTTTGTTATAAAGTCAGATCCACCTCCCTGGGTAACTTCCATTAGGCATTTTCTTAAAATACTCACTGTCTACAGTTTTGTATCCCTCAGCTCTTGTTGATGGGGGAGGTGGGGATGCAGGCCAGGGCTGTGTTGGAGCATGCTCTGCTTACTGTGTTTGTGGATCCTGCTGGGAATAGCACTACTTTGGGACATAACACAGTGGGCACAGGTGACTGGGAACAGGTTGGAAGGGTGCAGTTGCCTTCTGCCATCGTGAGCCTGGCAGAGCCATTTCAATGAGACAGTGTTGCTGCTTGCATCTCAAGCACCAGGCTGAAACAGGTGAGGGATGGTGAATGCAGAATAGAGGAGTACAGAGTCTGTGCAATGTGCTGGGGATGTGGCCAAAGCTGGGGTTGGGATGTACAGCATTCCCTTGTCTCTATGCTGAGACAAGATGTTCCCAGCATGTTCTGTTCTGTCTCTGAGGGATATGTCACACTGGCACTATTGCTGGGCTCTTTTTTTGCACTGATGAAGTTAACTCAAAATGCACTACCTTATGTGCTAAATCTGATGCATTTCAAAATTTTTCAACCTGACTTTGAATTTCTACGTACTAAGTGCCTGTAAAAGGTGTTATTTAAGAGTATGGTAACCCTCTTCCGTACAGCATTGTCTTCTGGCTGTAGTTTACCTGCTCCCTCATGCTGGCTCCCAGCTGCTCTGACATCCGAGGTACTCTGAATCTCTGTTGACTTGAAATGCATTTTTACAAGGAAATAGGTTTGGGCTGCTCCAAACCTGCCTCTCCTGGTGAAGGTCACCAGCCTTCTTGTGAAGGTCTCTGCAATGAAGAAGGTCAGACATGTAGGTTTGGTCCCCAAACTGTTATTTCAACCTATTAACTTGCAGGTTATGGGTGTCCCCCAGTGCCCCTACTTCCACATCTTTTCAATTCCCAAACATGGAGGAGATTCTGACCTCCAAGGGAGATTCTGACCTTCTGCTCCAAGTATCAGATGTGCAACCTTAGAACCACTCCCTGCAATTGCTGGTCCAGTCAAAGAGCACCTAGGAACAGTCTGCTGGAAATCTGCCTGGTTTTTTTTGCTTTTTTTTTTCCCCTGTGGCTCCATTCTGATCTGCTGGAAATCTGCCTGTTTTTTTTTTGGTTTTTTTTTTTTTTCCCCTGTGGCTCCATTCTGCACCATGCCCTATTCCTAATGGAATTGGGGAAGTCACCTGATGCCTTAAAAAGAAGTAAAGGGATATTGTGGCTGTGGCACTTGACAGGCTCAAGGAGACTTTCTGGGGAATCTGGGGAAATATTTTTTTTTTACCTGTGAAATGGGAACAATTATTATTTTAGTCAGCGGAGAGGGAATTATTATTTATTACTTGTTTTGCAATAGCACTAAGGGCTGGTTAGGCTAAATGCCCAGAAATAGAGAAAGTTATTTAATGAATTAAGTGTATTTTTTTTCCAAAAGCACTCATAGTACTTTGGATGGAAGTGGGAATGAGTGGTGTATGGCAGTGGCACCTGCTGTAAGCCATTAGAGTGAGTACAATCATGAAAGAACACGAGTGTTATTTCCTTACCAATTTACTAACGCTGCATTTCTTCTTCCCAATATTTAACTTCCAGATGCCTTTCAGGGGTAAGAAAGGAAAACAACTGAGAGACAAAGGGCAGTACAGTGAGGCAGAGGGAAAAATTTGACCTGATCCTGGGAGAGAGGGAGGATTATACTGGATCATTTCCAGTGTCCCCTTTTCTAAGAAGGGGGCTAGAAGAGGGGAAAAGCCCTTGGCCTTTGCAGAAAGGAAGACCAGAGATCCAGAAGTTTTAGAAAATATGGATATATATTCAATTTGGCTTAATACCCTCATCCTTTTTGAAATGATGGGTGTACCTCATTTTTTGTAATTTCTCCCTGTGAGAGCAGAAATTATGGACAACCTCAGATGTTTTCAGGGAGAAAGATTGAGGGGAAACCTGAAGAATGGGGACACACTAAAAATTTTTGTCCTGCTGAAGGCATGAGCCTCTTCTTGTTCCTTAAAAATCTTTTTTTGCTTGTTTTTCTGTTGACACATCATGTAAGCCATGGATGTTTCCTTTACTTCCCTAAGGATGAAGAATAAGGAATAAACAGATGGGTATAAATTTATCAAAAAAGAGGCAATTTATATTACTTTTTTTTTGGTGCTGAGTTTAAGTTCTGAAAATGTTCTCGAATTTTTACTTTTTTTTTTCTTTTTCTTTTTTTTTAAGTGAGAGATACATGCAGGGCACATAGAAACATTAAAAAGATTTTACAGAGGACATACCATAAATCAATGAGTAAGTTGTTCAGAACAGCACAACAATGAATATAACTGAGCATATATAAATCTAGGGAGAAGGAAACCATTTTTTCTAATCTTGTCAAGTCTCCTGCTGATTTATAAAATAGGTGAGTAGCCAGCAAAATCATCAAAGTGTGCCCAGAAATTATACAGTGGTCTAAAAATACAATACTATTGTATTCACAAGACAGAGTATTCATCACTGATATGGTTCCATAATTATAATTGTTAAACACGAGTCCTCTATACCAGATCTGATACTTTATTAGAGTGATTGATCACTGCGAAATTTGTCTACAGAGAAAAATTCTATTTTTCTCCAGTGAATTGCATCAGCCTATTGTCCTTTTAGTGCTAAAACTAGTTTCAAGTACTCCATTTCAAAGCTGACTTCTTAGCATAACTAAGTTTTTATTTAAGTTGAAATTTAAAGCCCAAGTCTTTCAAAACTTTTTCATACCTAAAACTAGGTAGTACTATAGGCTATGAACTCATGGATCTTGTCTTCTGCTTCCTTTGGATCTGCTTCCCTGCTATGCTGCTTGGATCCCTTTTGGCTTCTGTGTATTTGTTTCCATCTGTATGTAAGTTTTTCTGATGCCCTGCATTTAATATCTGGGAAGGAACCTGACATACTTGAATTCTCTTCATGAGAAAAACATTTCAGTTCTGCCTGTCTTGCAATCTATTCCTGAAACTTTGAGGCGAATGATAAAGGTACAGTGCTTTCAATAATGAGTAATAGTTCAAGTAAAAGCATTTACTTATGGGTCATAATTGTTTTAAAGTAGAATTTATAAGGGGAAAATGCAGTGCAATTTACAGTAGTTTAAACCAACCATGAGAATACTTCATGCTCATAAACTGCATTTCACTTTAAACTGTTATAAATACCCAAGAGACCATGAATTTGCATACATTCATTTTAAACCCTGCATTCCCTTTCCCCTTTCCCTTTTCTTTTTTTTTTTCTTTTTTTTTTCTTTTTTTTTTCTTTTTTTTTTCTTTTTTTTTTCTTTTTTTTTTCTTTTTTTTTTCTTTTTTTTTTTTTTTTGATGTGTGTGTGTGTGCGTGTGAATAGTGACTTTTTCCTTGCTGAATTGCTGCTTCATGTCTCTGGCCTCGTTTTTATTGCTGTAGCATACCTGCCACAGAATAATTGCAAGTATGGGCAGGGTTTAATTTTATTCCTACTCCTTCTTACCAGTTGGAGAGCATGTAATACTGCTGAAGAGATATAAACAGAAATTTTGGTTCTGTTAAGGCATGAGCATGTGTGAACTCAATAGAAGCCCTTTTTGTGTGACCTCCCACTAATGCAGCCCTTTGGATTAGAGAGGATTTCTTATCCTTGGAAATAAAGTAACCTACTCACAGAACTGTTGGTACTGCTATTTCTACTTCTGGAGAGAAGCCAGAATAATGACAGAAAGTGCAAGTTGTTACTTTTAGGTGGTTTGCTTTGTATTTTATGTGAGAAAAATAACTTTACCAGTTTCATGCAGCCTAGCAGCCTTCATATTCAAAACAAATAATGCCCTTATGTTTCTCCCAGCCAGTGTGTTTAAACCCAGACAAAACCAATTGGCTTTTCCAGCTGACAGTTTTAAGGATAATTCACATCAACAGACTCTAATCATTAAAAGAAGATGGGGCAATGAAATTGATTCCATCTCAGTCTGTGAAAAAGGTTCTAAAGGTTTTGTAGTCACTCCAGTCAAGTTGGCACATTGGGTGCCTATCAAAAGAAGATGTGTGAGCCATTGAGAAATGAGTCTCATCTTTGAAACAAATCTGTTCCATTTTTTTTTCCATGAGTGCAAAAAGCATCTTAAAAGATTTAACTTCTGTTTCTTTGTCACTTTTATAGCTCCAAAATGCTAGACAAGTGTTCTTGAACTTCAGCAAAACTCTGTGAATGTTACTGAATTTTGAGTGGTGGAAAGAAGATTCTGATGAGAAATACTTCTGCTCCCATCAGCTTCCAAAAGTTTTGGTCCTCATTTAAACCTGCTCCAGTCTTTGATCTGGCAGATGGACTGGAAGCCTCTCGGCATCTGATATTAACCTTTTTTTATTTCCTGCCACTGTAAAAATTTTCTGTGAAAACTATCTTGGCTGCTTTCCCTTCTGCTGTTGGAGAGAGCAGGTTATTGTGAGACCTTGACTTTAGTTAGGACCTAGATCTGGACTTCAAAGCCATGTGGGATAGAGGGAGAGGAAATTTCAAAGCTGAATTTTCCAGAGTGTTTTGATAGCTGAGAATATTACTAGCCAAATCTTTTTTTGTTGTTGTTGTTGTTTATACAGGCTTGTCTTACCTAAAATGTATATAATTCTGTAGTAAAATTTAGAATAGTGCAGTCTCACAAATATTTCAATTTTTACATATTTTAGTTACAATTCAGTGAAAAATGATTCTGCCTGTCACAGGTAACTATTTTCCCTGTGATGTTTGAACTTCCATTATGACACTCATTACATCATGTAATGTAGAGAGTTCTTGGTAATTACATTTTGATAAATACACATTTCATGTTCATGACATTATACAAAATACCTTGCCTTTAACTCTCCAGTTTCTGCCTTGTTTTTATTTCACTGCAGTAGGATTTTACTATTCCTGATCAGCTTTCTTTTTATGAATTTATGTAAAAAAAGAGTGCAGTTTTGTAACTTAAATGCTCATATTTCATTCATATACACAGATCAGTCTTTGCTATTTCATTAAAACAGGAAAAGCATGAATATGTGCAATTGTACCAAACAATAGTTTTAGTTTATATCCATTTATAATTTTTTATAGACTTGTAATGGGGTGCTTGATTAGACTTGCTAATCTGAGGTATTTTCCAACCTAAATGATTCTGTGATCAGAACCTCCTCTTTGCATATCAATTCTCTTCAAGCAAACCAGTGTGAGTGGAGTTTGTGTCTTCCAAGCAGGAGCGATTCCCACTGATTGAGACAGGTGTGATATGGAATCAGCTGAAGTTTAGCCTGGTGTTTGCCCATCTCTGGAGAGGACTGGGCAGCAAAGTTTGTGTTCTGTATTTAATCCTTGGAGCATTAAAAGGAGTTCATTCCCCAGCTGAGCACTAGGATAGATAAACCCCTGTATGAGTAGAATCCTTTAAATCCTTATAAAAGGAGAGGTGAAATAATGCAAGTTGCCTCTAGTATTCACTGTTGTTTCCCAGCATTTTCTGCTCATCCAGATCAGTTGAACTGTTCTATAACCGGCAAGGATTCACATAATGTTTCTCCTATTTAGCAGGAAAATATTGTTGTGGCTTCTCAGGTTCTAGGTTTTTAAGGTTGTCCCTTTGCTTTTGCTGATTGCCTTCCACTCTGCAGATCATTCACAAATTAGGCCTGATACCTCTGTGCTGATGATGTATGAGAAATTCTTGTGTTCAATACCCCGTGTTTGGTTTTGAAATCTTTGTTCCCAGAGAACCAACTGTTTCCCTCAGCTCTGTCCATTAACAGTAGAGCACATTGTATCATATTTATTTGAAAGACCATGGGAATATTGTTATCCAAACTAGCAAAATTGGAATACACTCAATCCAAAGAGATTTTCCCCTCTGCATTCAAGGCATCAAAATTTTTCTTCCATCAAAACATAACAATTGTAATGAATGATATCATAATACTGAGAACTGCTTAAGAGCTTCCACTTTAAAACTGTAATGGGCCATGCAGACAGAAGAGAAAAAAAGGCTAAAAGCATAAATTGAAGATAATCAATGTGAATAGACCTTACCCATTGTGCAGTTTGAATAGGATAAGCACATATTATCTGGCATAATTGGTTCATGTGATTTTCTAATTGAAGAGAAGAAGTAATTAGAGCCTAATTGAAGCAAAGTAACACAATGTCTGTCAGCATTTCTCCTTCTACCACACATTATATTATTACCTGTCATCTTTTACTTTAGTGGGAGTGAAAAAATGAGGAAAAAACACCAATATGAAGCTTTTGGAGTTTACCTAGCCAAAGCAAACGTACAGATAAAAGACACTAAATAAAAGCAAATAGGGCTGACATTAACCGGGTGCTTCTAAACTGGGCGTGTTCAGTTTGCCTATTAAAGAAATGAATTGCATTTGGTAAAATGATATTATAAATTCAGCTTTATAAAATATTAGAAAAAGACTAGAGCTTGTTTCATTTGATTCAGGGCTCTGTACTTTGTTTTACATTTCTAAGTGAAGAACTTTGCAATGACAAAAAAAATTGTTGCTATTTTTGGCAAAATGGTGGAAAACATAGTTTCAGCCCTTTCTGCTTTTTTTTTTTATGAACTACATTATTTCAAAACTGTCTAACATGAGAACACCAATTGCTCTCAATGCAGAAAACAGAATGTACTCAGAAGCTGTTTCGGAAATGCTTTGAATAAAAAGAGAAATTTGCAGGTTTTCTCTGTCTTGGGAACAAAACTATGTTTTCAGTATTTTTAATTCCCAGAAGAGAGAAAAGAACCCAAATGATGAATTAGTTTATCGCTCTGCACCCGTAAATTCAGGTGTAACTTGAAAACAGGTTTCTTGAGACAATATGCAGTAATCCTTATTAAGGAATGGTGATATCTTAATGGAATAAGAGGTTACAGACAGTAAAGAAGGAATAATATTTTTGGTAAAGAAGTTGAAGCTTATCTCCACCCCCCTTGTTGCTGTCATGTATTTAGTTGTGAGTCATGGCCAGTGGAGCAGTGTAGTGAAAATTAGAGATGAATCTCCTTCATGCTGCAAGGCCTCTCAGGTTTCTTGCTGGCCACCCTGACATGAGTTACCCACCTATAATGTTGGTAACAGACCTGAAAAGTTCTTGGTGGAAGCAGTGAGAACAGCACTGTGAGACAAACCAGCTAAGCATAATTAGAACAAAACAGTCAGTTGGTTCAGGAGGGCTCACTTGGGCATCTTTATAGAGTATAGAACTACAGACCAGAAAGGCAGAGAGGGATTGTTAAAAGGATTTTAAAGCTTTTGTCTTTGAGGGGCTTACGTTGATTAAACTGATTAGAAGCGAGTTTTGCTTTTTGTCCTGGTGATGTTTGAGTTTCAAATAATACATTTCCCAGTAGAAACATGTTACTTGTGAAAACCATGCTAATCCTGCTTTGGTGCTGAATAGGTTTGTACTTTCATCAGAAAGTTAAATTTCATTGAGGACAGTGAGAGATAGTGGAGGAAAGTCTGAGTAGCAAAAATGGGTGAAGGTATGCAGCCTTGTGCTTAACTTGAGAATATGTAGAATGGGATGGTTTTTCTTGGAGCTAGGCAGGGAAATAAAACAATGGTTTGTTAAAAAAAAATTAATGTTCTCAATTTTTTCTTTTGTTGTTGTTGTTCCTTAAAATATTGGAAAAGCCTCTGTTTTTTATGAAATCTGAGGCAATTCCTAGCTCTGATTATGCCCTTAAAGAAATAATTTTGATAGAAAGACTTTGTATGGAGTACCTTTTATATTTGCTCTCTGTGGTCACAACTTGCTGGGCAGCTGCCTAATATGTCCTGGAAAGGCAAGAAAGATGTGGCCCATAGGCATTGCCTTCAGTTTGGTGCTTTCTGTAGGCATTCTGACGTTAAAACAAAGATATTGTGGGCAAGGAAGGAGAATAGTACAGTAAAGAGTAAAGGCCAGAGCTGCATAAATAGATTATACCTGAAACTTTGCCTGCCAAATTCCTAAGGCCAAGAAAGATGTGTTCATTTAGGAAAGCTGACATAACATTCTTTCCTTGTGTTTGAATTTGGCTTAGTTCCCATGAGAGGAAAGATTTAAGTTAGGCTCTCTAAATTCTTGAAGAAACTTTGAGTTTAAATTTGGAACTAAAACTTCCAGAGATTTGTGGCCCACAATGTTCCTTTCACCACATGGCATCCAGAATCTTCCATCATTGCCATCAGGGCTACCTTTTAGCTTTTCACATGTATTCACTTTCCCACTTTCTGATGTGACATTGTGGATAGAATCTGTTACTCTCCCATCTGCTGCTGACCACCACTGGGGCCAGGCTCATTCTTGAGTGTCATTTACTATTCTGAAATGCATGGTTAAGAGTGAGGCTTTAAAAGTGCTTTGCTACATTATGTTGCGCTTTTTTTTATGGAGGTGAGAAAGAATTTAATTTTTAAAATAAAACACTTCATATGAAAGTAGATATTAAAATAGTAATGTCTCCAGATGCTGGCACTGTCAGAGATGCATCCATTCCATTTATCAGTCCTTTAACATGAGGGCTTTTTTCCCCTGTATTGAGTAAATGTGGTGCATTTTGTCTGCATGGAATAAAAATTGGATGTAATGATGTGCTTTGCACAAGCTGATGAACACAAAGGAATTAAATCTGTCACCTGGCTGGGTGGAAATTCCCAGTGTGAGAAACTAGCACTGAGCCAAGCACCTGACTCTTGCATCACCTCCTGTTTGCTCTGATGGAAGGCATATGTTAGCAGTGAGTGTGGGACAGGGGCTTCCCAACCTGGCCAGCAAACACATCTTGCCAGCTGATATCAATTAGCCTCTCATGCCTGCCTGCCCCCTCCCCATTCTGTGTAGGGCACAGAACCTCCCCAGGGACTGAGGTGTTGCAGCCATCTCTCTGACAAGCACTGTTGGGGAGGTAAGGATGGGCTCTGGGGGCTCACTGCTCACCCTCAGCCTGCATTCAGCCTGTTCTGCTGTGTCTTCCCTTCTGTTGATTAAATTAGTTTGATTAAGCCTGGCACATACAACTGTATGCTGCAGTCATACATCCTGGCTGATTGCAATGCCAATATGTGTGTAGTTAAATTCCCTTTTGCTTTACTTAAGCAGTGTGAAACTTTGACTGAGTTCTATCTTTAATAGCTCTGCAATTTATGTTCATTGACAACGGATGCAAAACAGAATGAAATTCAGATTGTAGTGAGCAGCCTCTCTCTATCTCTGTGCTTAATTAAATGGTTCTTCTCAGGAACACTAAATATGAAAAACTTGTTAGCACAGGAGACGAGGCTACTGATGTATTATGTAGGCTGTGCACACTGTGAGCGAGGTTCTGATCTTTGTGTACAGTCTCTTTTTGTTTGACAATGCATGTCAATAAGTTTTTAGAACCAGTGCCTTCGGTTCTCCTTGAGGTGTGCTGCGCTGATGTTGGAATGTGTGCTTACTTTAAATGCATCTCTGCACTGCTGGCCTCAAGCGTGAGTGGAAAAGTGTAAAGATCAAATGGGTGTCATCTGAACATTTTTCATCTAATTCTTGCAAAGCCTGAAACTCCATTGTTGAAGACATTAATGTGGAAAGAGTAATCTCCAGCAAAGTCAAAGGCCAAACTGTTTTTATTTTTCAATACAATGAGCCTCATTCATTTGGAAATTGATGGGAAAATTAAATTAAGCATTTGCATGTACTGTAGATTGATGGAGGTCATGTTTCCACCTTGCTCTACAATTACTTACATTGCAGACATCCTTACAAAGCAGATAAATACTGTAGGTAATACTGCTTAGGGCACATGTGACAAGGGGAGTTATTTGAATGAATCCATAATATTTAAGATGTATTTTTTTTTTATTTTAAAAATGCCTAGAACCAAACCTGGGTCCTAGGAGCAGCCTTTTGCACCTCATAGATTGTGTTTTCACACAGCTCTTTCTTATGCCTAGGAAAGGCTTGGAGGTATTTTGTGCTTACTCAATTACAAGATGTATAGTTTGACCCTGATCTTTTTGTTAATAATTAAAAGGGGAGAGAGTGACAGAACCTAATAACAATGATTGGATTATAAAGATCTTCTTTATGAGTCTTTCCCATCTCTCTCTCTCTCTCCCCCAGTGCAAAAATTAAGAGGAATCAAATAAAACTGCCAGGAAACAAACTGGGTGAAAAGGCAAATGAACAATAGAGTTTCTTTGCATCTCTGAAGTTGTGTGTGTGCTGTGTGTGAAGGAGAAAACATGCGGGCATATATTTTATATCTACCTATATATATATATCTCCTGATTTTCTTTTATTGAGTACTCGCCTTGTAAGTCTTGAGAAATACGAATTCTGATAGTATTGCATATTGTTTTTTCATGCTGAAATAAGTGCAGTAATTATAAATATCATGGGTTCTTTGAGGCTTGGGTTAGACCTTTAGGAGTACAATTTCAGCCTAGCCTCTAATATGCCACGATAAATTATACTGAGGTACAGTAATATATTTAGCCATCTGTATGTGATAGACTTGTGCTGGCATGTGCAAAACATAAAAGCCAATATTTGAAAATCAAGCTCTATCTTATTCTTCAGTAAGGTTCCATTTGTGTTTTATATTGTGGTACAGTAGCAAGTTAAAATACATGCCAGCAATTACTTGAAAAAAAAAAATCTCAGTTTCGTTTAAGGTACCATTGTTGAAGAACTATAAAATAGTGAAGTGAGGGAGAAAGAGGAAAGAGTCTCAGTGAGGAGACTACCCAATGCAAAATAGAATTTGAAGTAAATGTGTTTACCTGTGTAGATGTGTTAAAAACAACCAGGAAGAAAATGTTTTGGAGTGATAAATCAAGGCTGAAAACAGGTGCTACAGCATTTTTTTTTTTTCAGCAGTCCTGTCTAGAGAAGGAAAACAAGCCTTGAAAACATCTGAGTGCTATATGGCTGCAGAACCTAAGGCAAATGGATACAGGCAGGCATTACATGAACAGGGAAAAATTCAAAGAGGCTTGTATGTAAGGTTTGGGTTGGAACTAATCTAGAATCCTACTGTGCAGGAAAACTATTAGAAGAGTTGCTTAAAATGGTGAAAAAACCCCTCACAGATGCTGACCATTAGCAATATTATTAACAGATGTTGTTCTCAAATAAGATTATTTCTGATGTTTGAATACCTTTCAAAATTTTGGTTCCCTGACACTAGGACTTTTCTTTTGGCCTTTTGAAGACTTTTCTTATCCAAATATGTTACTCATTTATGTACAGACTGCAATCACAGTCTTAACTTCTTGTTCAGATGCAGATTCAGCTGTACATTAGTGATCATGTAGTATCTTCCAAATTTTCCATATTCTTGAGGCTCTTCTCTTTTCTAATTTATTAATAGCACTTCTGGACTGTGGATATTAAAACTAAAGCCTGTATTCCAATACTAATTACCTTAATGCCAAACAAAGGGAAATAAAACTTTTTGATTCCATCTTCCTGTTTGCTGCTTTCAAGCATTTAGGACGAGATTCTTGGTAGCAGCATTGTTTAGGATCCATACTTGGCCGAATATGACAATGACACTGAAGGTCTTAGTCACAACTTGTGCCCCACAGTCTGCACATCGACACACTGTTCCCAGATAAATTGCTTTAATAGTGACATCAATGTGCTTACTGGGAAGCAGACTGTTCAGATTCTCTGCAGCTCCAGGAGAAGTAGGGTAAAGATTTTGGGGGGGTAAAGGTTTTGGAGGGTAAAGATTTCAGCTCTAAATAGTATGAAGTAAGGTGATGAAGACCTTAAGCTTTAAAAGCTGAAAGTTTTCTGTGCATGAAGACAAGGTGATGATACATTGTCTGTGTGCCAGTGTCTGCCTAATTAGCATGCACACTTACTGTAAAAGACTCCCCTTAGTTTCAGGCCAATTTGGTGGCCTAGTGGTGCCTCACAACACCACCAGGGAACTTTCAAATGACACCCCATCAGCAAACACCCCTGAGCTGCCATTTCTGCTGCAAGTGAAGAAAGCAAAGGTTGTTTAAGAAATAAATAACACAACATTGTAGTTAATGTTATGCAAATTGATTTTAGCTCCGTACACTCCCAAGGATTTCCTCGTTTGTCTTCCAAGATTGAAGCAGATGCTTCTCATGAATATGTTTCCCTTCCTTGTTTTTTTTTTTTTGTTTTTTTTTTGTTTTTTTGTTTTTTTTGTTTTTTTTCCTGAGGTGGAGCCTTATTTTCAAAATGCAAAATTAGGATGATAAAACTGTGTCCCAAACTTCATATGAATGAGAGGCTTTAATAAGATTCTTATTGGCTCTTATGGAATGTCTCATACTGCTGTTGTTACTGGAACTTGTCTCCTGTACCCTCTGCATTAAGTCTTTAAAGAGAGAGGCTGAAGACTTTCCCAAAAGGCCAGGTGTTTTCTGCAGTAATGGACTGCAAAAGACTGCAGACTTATAGATTTTTGTGATCACATGCATTTGGACTGCTTTGTGGCAACTTCATCTCATTTCCTCCCTGTGTGTGACAGTGTTCCAGCCCCACAGAGGGCCATGTGTTCAGCTGGACTGTGTAAAACACTGAGTAGCCTGCACTAAAAGCAGCTGGAGATCTCAACTCCATGATGCTTAGCTCCTGCCTTTTGTGATATTTGACTTCAATAGTAACTCAAATAAAGAATGCAAGTCTATTGCCTTTGCTGTCGCTGGATATGGAGTCTTGTTGCAGAATTACCTTACGCCCTTCTTGTCCTGAATTATGATGGAAGGGATAATCTTTCAAAGAAAATAGAACAGGAAATGGCCAGACTCTTTTCCCAAGGTCTTTATTCCTTATATGAGGTTGCATTAACAGCACTTTGGGACTGCTTTTAAAAGTGTGACAATTTTTGTAAGTAAATAGGAAGCTGGGCAGAACTGTCTATGAACTTTCAGTTTGTGTTATTTTATTATAAAATCTAAGCTACATGATTAAAAGCGGTGTGTTATTTGCTGTTTCATATTTGGCAGTGGCTCCGAACAAATACATCACAACTTGAAAATACAGATTTATGGGTTTGTTATTTTCAGAAAGTGACAAAACTTGCATCTCAGAAGTTCAGGCTCTGTATTAATGGATGTCTTTGTAAAAGCAGGGAGATCTTTGTATGATGTTTCAGAAACTTTAAAAGGCCAGGGGGACTGATAAGGCATAGAGGGTGTGCTCATAAGTATATAACTTGGCAGTTACAAAATGAACAAAGTCAAAGAGAACATATTTGTAATCATAAATTCTAAAAAGGCAAGGAAAAATTTGGTTTAGATATATGTGAATGAAGAACTGAAGTCACTGCATCTGGATTTATAGCATTTTGTTTAATTGCTCCCAACATGATGAAAAGCTAGAATAAAGCAAGAATACTATTTCTAGCATTCTTGGGCCTTTTCCAGACACAAGTCTAGGCAGCAGTGATCTTTAGTTTCCTTTAGAGAAATATAACCCTGAAGTCAATTACTCAAAATTTAAACTAATGCAGAAGAGAACAAAATGTGTCCCCCAATGTGAGCCAAATGACACTTAAAAATAGCCCAAATTTGGTAAAACCATACTGTCTTTCATCTCCTGCATTATTAGCATTACAGTCTTAGGGTTTTCTCATATGTTATATGCCACTGGAAATTTACAGCTGTTTCTGGCTTTAATTTATTATTATTTAACTTACCCATATCTACAGGTGGCTCTGAATTTGGCCGTTCTGTGTTGTTTTTACTTCAGTAGCTGTTTTTCTTTTCTTTTTTTTTAATAGACTGAAAAATAAAAGTCCCAGTTTCCCACTTAGCACTTTTAAGTCTCAAATTCCCTTTCTGTGTTAGTGACTGGAGATTTTCAAATCATTCTTCTCTCTATCTTGATCACTTTGTTGTCTTGAAATACAGAGGAGCCAGTGATCTTTTTTCCCTTTGACTCGTATGTGGAGGCTCTGGGGACAACAGAGGAAATTATGCTGGCAGCTTAATACAGATCCATCAGTAAGACTTGGTATTGATAGCATGCATGGAATGAGTCTATTAAAAAGTCAAAGAATAGCATTTATGAAAATACAGCACTTACAGCAATATTTTGCCTTAGCATCAACCAAGAAATATATTCATGTAGAGCGACATAACATTCAGTGGAGTGGAAAATAGTTTATGTAAAATTGTCCTGACTATGAAATTGTATCAACACGCAGGAAAAAAGGAGATATTTTTAAAGGTAAGAAGCAAAGCTGTTCTGTTGCTTTATGTAAAGGCTTTTAGATGTGATAAAATTACTTCAGACAGCTAAGCAAAAAAGCTAATTCACAGGAATTACCAAAGAAAACAAGCCATAGGTGCTGTGAAGAGAGGTTGCATTAAGGTCAGGACCTCATAAATGATCATGACAGAAAATCGTATGCTCTTTTTGTCTGACCTGCATGAAATATCCATGTCTGCCCTAACTCATAAATGATATTAGGTCTGCAGTCTGACTCATTCATAAACCAGTCTCTGATAATCCTCTGATGGATGGTGATGGTTCCCAGTGATGAGAAGATATTTACACTCTGGTGTTTTGGGTGCTCCTCATGCAGATAATCTCTTCCCACGGAAACAAGGGAGTGCAGCAAGACAAAACTCTTCAGTGAAGGGGTTTGATTCCTGCCCAAACCTTTCAGCCCCTGGGGATGTGTGGGAGGCCAGAGAGGTCTTTCAAGCCTGAGTTCTCACTGTTCTTCCCAGTGCCATTGGAGCTGTGGCTCTGAGATTCTCATCAGCTGTTGCCATTGGTCTTCAAGAGCATAAAAAAAGAAGATACAGAGTGGTTAATGCAGCCTCAGGCTTAGGCTGTGTGGCTGTCAGCTCTATTCACTTGCTTGTTCCTTTTTGACTGGGCCTGGAGCCAGATCCCCAGACTTTCATCTCTATAGAGATGGTGCTGGAAGGGCATGGATGCAAGTGTAAAGGATTATGCACTCAATTACTTGTAGCCAGATGGTTTCTGTGAACCACAAAATCCCTTCCAAAAGGAGGGAGGGAAAGGTGGGTGTGGGCTTTTTAAAAATATTTTTTAATATCAAAGACCATTGCTCTATATCTGTGATTATTAATACAGTGGTCTCCAAAGAGATTTTTACCTTAAAAAAAAAAAAAAACCCAAACTACAAAACCTAAAATCATACCTTTCTAGCTGTTAAAATTCTGTGGACTACTACAAAAGCTACAACTGTCAGGAAGTTCTGAGTTCCAGCATTATGCAGATTGCCTGCCCTGTTTTATACTGGCCTTTACCATGCACAGTTTACAGTAGATAGTTATTTGGAAATGCTGGTTAGCTAGTGTGGAGCCAGCTTTCCAAAGCTTAGGACAGGACCCTGTGAATTTATACAAAAGACATGATTAATCTCTTTCTGTGTTTAAAAAAAAACCCAAAAAGGTCTTTGAACTTGAAACCCATAGAAACTGCTTTTCCCTGTTGTATCAACCATATAGATAGGAAGGTTTTCTACTTGTCTACATTCTAAATCTTTCTTTGTTGCATGAACTTTTACATGTTTTCTGTTATTACATAACTCTGTAGGGTATTTGACCTATGACTTCTTTGAGTTGCACAAGAACAGAGTCCAAACTATTCCTCGATATAGTTAATTTTGCAATGTTCTGATTATCTCAGAAGGTTACATGAACTTCCAGAAATATCTCTCACATTGGCATTTTCTCTAGTTGACCCATAAGTGGGAAATCAGAGGTGCTCAGTCTGAATTTAGGTAAGTTGTCTGTGTATCTTGGAAATCTTCAGTGGCTGCCTTTCATTTCAGTGGTTTTTCCTAAATTTTGTGGTTTCTTATGCTGACTGAAAGAGGAGAATTACCTGTACAGACACCAAATGTCTGGCCTAAATTTGAAAAAGTCTTGAGGGATCAGCAATGAGTCTTGCTAAAATGGTGGATATGCTGCATGGAGCTGAAAAATAACTTCATTTTTTGGTGGAGAAATAGATTGCTCAGAGAAACTCTAGTTTTTTATTCTGAATTCTGCAATATTGATACAGCAATGTTACCCTCCATGAGTTGATCTCTGGGTGCATTTAATAACAGGACTTAAAGGTGGCTATCACAGTACACTGAAGTGATTTTTCTATCCTGATAGTGGTCAAGTCTTTGAACACCTGGACATAATCTGAGTTTGAAACTGTGCATTGCAGCCACCAGGACTGAATGATTCAGCAGTCAGCTCATTGTTTTAATTTGAGACAATATCCTCATTTAGAGCTTTATCACACTGCTTTAAATACTGCACGTCAAGTATTTCGATCCAAGAAATCTTTTGCAAAAATATAATAATTCTTTACTGGCAGCTTGAGCAAAGAGATGGGAAAGTGGACTCATTGTCTGTGCTCACATGGTACCAACTTTCATGTCATAAGAAGTACTATTGTAGCTTAAAATCTGCCTCCAGTGAATGCACATTCTTTGCAGGCTGCTCCTGGATATGTCTGTATAGTGCAAAGTGATTTTTTTTCTTAGGCATTGAATAGGTTTGTGTGTGTATATATATATATATAATTTCCTCCATTGCACATACTTTGTGGATCTGACATTATTACATTAACGTGAACATTGTTGTACCTAATGGTGCAAAGAAAATGCAAAATTCTTTTCCCACTTATCCTCATCAGTATGGTCAACTGAGAGAAATGGCTGGGTTATATGCAAACAACCTAGGTTGTCTTTCCCTTCAAAGGTCTCAAGTCAAAGGTAGTTTTAGTGAATTAGGTGTGCCAGTCAGTAAAGAAAGGGATTTCTTTTGTTTTTTTTTTTAGAGGTTTTTCATAGGCTAAGGGGGAAACCAAATTGCTTGGTTTGTTAGAGGGAGATGAGAAGGAGCGGGTGAAAATATGGAGATGGCAGTTGCTTTGTTTTTCTTGGACAATAAGGGTCAGAGGCCTTGTTACATCCTCAAAAATTATGTGATGGAACTGGGTTGAAGTATTTAGAGTGAACTTGATACAGCCATCCTTGGGAGCAGGACAAATGATGTTGCAGGAATCAAGGTGTCTCCACAAATTGATTACATAAAATTTTCTGTAGAAGGGAAGGTGGGAAATGGAATCAGATCAATAATATTGTTAAGATCTGACTTTTCAGAGCTGCTCAGTGTTCTGAGTTTGTACCAGTCCCACAGAAACCATGTCCTTTGTCTGGTAGCTGGGACTTTTCAAAACATTTTCCTGATCTCTGTTATTTACGAACCCACAGACTAGTTATGATGACTGCAAGGAACCTGTTTGGTGATGAGTAACCAAAGGTTTGAAATAGAATTATGAAAAAACCAAGAGAAAAAGGCTGTTTCTACAGAAAAATTGGTATTTATAGCATGTATAAAAACTATCCCCAGAGAAAAGCTAAGACTGATTCACTCTCGCTTTAACCTTCTGTGCTGAGCGCACAAAAGCTTAAGGTACAAACAGATTGGGAATTAATTGGTGTAATTAACGTTTTGCAACTGTAATGACTTCTAATCAATACTTTATGCAAATAGCTGTATTGATGTGCTGAAAAATGGGTGCTAGTTGTATTTGGATGGAAAAAAAAAATGCAACCCACTTTAAAGTCCTAATGAAATTCAAACCTTACAGCTCAGGTAAAGTCCTGACCACATCTTTTTCAAGGTAAAAGGAAGATCCTTTAGTGACCTACTTAATTAAAATGGCTCTGATACAGCTGCTGACTAAACTTCATGAATTGAGGTGGCTGGAGGATGAAGCACATCCTCCTGCTGACTGTTCCCTCTGTTAAAACACTGTGTTTTATCACCTTAACAAAGCAAAACAGAGAAAAACTGTCTTGATCCATCCTGATCTGAGCTTGCAGCAGTGAAACCTCTTCCCGTGGTGGGTGTAGTCTGGGGGACTTGGTTCAGATGTCAAAGAAGTGGATGGGACATCAAGAAGCTTTTCAAGGCCAGGAGGAAACAGATAGAAGCCTTTTTTTTAGATGAGTGAGTGGAATCTGACTTCTTTATCTAGAAAACACCTTTGAATTGTTCCTCAATTTTTTTTTTTCCTTTCTGAAGTTGTATTTAGCATGGGTAGTTCAGTGACCACAAAATGTTAGATAGAAGCTGCCAGTGTTTCCACACTCCAGCCTTCATCTTTGTGGTAAACAATTTAGCACATCTTAACACATCTCTGTGGTAAACCTTTAACACATCTTATTTGCCAGTCATTCCATTTCTTTACTTTTTTGAACATGAATTGGAGATTGGGAGGCATAAAAATGCAGTCACTGCTTAAGTCAAACAGTTCCTGAATCATCTATTTGGATGAATTATGGAATTAAAAAGAAAAATATTTGAGCCTTTGTGTTCAGAAGTAGCAGGAGTGCCTTTGATATTATGGTTTGTAAACCTTCAGATATAAGGAGGCCTGAAATGTGGAAGTAGTCCTTTGCTATAAAAGACAGTCATGCTTTTATGGATGAACTTCATGATCTTAAGCGTTTTTTCCTGAATGATTCTAAGAAATATATTTCAGGTCTTCAGTTTGGGTGTTAATGGATATCTTCTCACAGGGGACAGGAGGCCACCAGTGACAGGCGTTCCTCAATGCAGACTGAGGATTGTGACAAGTCAGCACTGAGAAATCTTGGAAAATAGTATGTTGGGAAGGCTGTATCACTGTCTTTTGTGATAAGGCTACACTTGACCGACAGAGAAGAAAACAGTGACAGAGTAAAAGAGCAAGAATTTTACATATGCAGTGTTGGTCTTGTTTTAGAGATGGAATAAAAATACATATTGTTATTGTTTTTGTGTTCTCACAGGAAAAGCCACCCTATGTTTAGAAAGCTCAAAGGGCTGCTGGAGTTTGTCAATAATGTGATGTTGGTTTTGCAAAACTTGCAAGCCCTTTGGCGAGTCATAAGGAAGCATTAAACATTTCAAGAGAGCCTGATAAGCAAACTCCCTTAGTCCTCAAAGAGGAAGCACTTCATGCCAGGTACTGGCCAAAAATAGCTGTTGGGATTTCACACAGTAAGCATGTGTCTCATCAGCATTCTGCAGCACTGCCAAAGTTTGCTACAGCATGAAGGAGAAAGAAACAAAGAAACATAAGGAGAAGGGGGGGAAAGGAAGCTAATGAGAAGAAAAATTGCTTTTTAGCTGTTCGTTGCAACTATTTTGGTTTCCTAGTGAACCTGAACAGCATCTTAGGTGGTAATGTGGGGAAGCTAGCATTTTTGGCACCTGAACAGGACACATTTGCAGTTTGGGCACTCTGGAAAGAACTAGTTTAAGTATTTACTGAACAGTGACAAAATGGAGTTCCTGTACTTTCCAAATGTCTTGCTGAATTGGGACATTAGTCTGACTCCAGTGGTGAAAGTTCCCCTCCAAACTGTGGGTTTTCACCTTGGACTGGAGCACACACCCATATCAATGAAGAGGTCACACTTCATATGTGCATAAAAATCTGTTTACCTGTTCTGGGAGTATAAAACACCTTGAAGTGGTTGTAAATGCCACATGGTACAAGACCTTCTTCTTAAATGCCAGTCAAACAAAAGGTAATTCTGTTTGTATAATTTGGTGGGGTTCTTTTAGCACTGGACAGCATCAAGTGTAGTTGCTTGAGAAAGATGTTCAAAGGAAATTTGAGAGGACTCCTGCTTGGGTTTGCCTTCATGTGATAATTGCTTTCACTGAGTCATTTAGAACAGCAGGCAGCTCCTCTTCCTCTGAAGAGCCTCCCTCTCCTTTGCAGCTAACAAGGCTCTCCCTAGTTTCCTGGGGCTGACAGAAATTCTGCTGAAGTCAAGGTGTTAAACTCCAATCCTCAGAAAGATGCCAAGGTGTGTGTGTGTCATGCCTTTTGAAGATGTAAAGCTGGGAGGTTCAGAAAGTCACTTAGTGGCACACTAAGTGGCACACTTCTTCTCTGTGTAGCTACAGGTTTCTCTACACATCTGTTCTCTCACACTTCATGTTCTACCAATGAATTTTGAATTAAGAGGTTAGAGGCACAGTGGTCTCAAAATATTAAGTTAGCTATTTCACGAAAACAAGCATTGCTAGTGCCCTGCCATAGCCCAAGACCAGTCTGCCATGCAGTCCTCATCCCATAATGAAGAGTCTTTATGACCTCTAGGAGAAACTTATGGTACATGACATAAATGAGCAGGATACAAATATTTGGGAACATTGTTTGACCTCCAGTTTTCATAACTGCTTGTCTGCAGACAGTGGAAGTGTTGTGCTGCTTATTGCAGGAAGAATAAATTAATTTTCTGGTTTTCCTGTGTTGTAAAGGTCCTTCACAGCTACAGCTATGATGTTTGCTATCATACTGTGTCCTTGAGTGATGGTAATACAAGTCCTAAAGTTTTGTCTGTGCTTATGGTTTAAGAAGGATCTGACTGAAAGCAAGATTTACAGGTTCTGAAGCATGTATGCAAAAATTCAGTTGCTCAAGGGGCACTTTTGCTTTGTCCTCAGCATAGCATAAATTGTCAGAAAGATGGGATCCAATTGAAGGCTCTAATGTTTCAGCATTGTTGAAAGGGAAAGTATAAAAAGCTAAAAAACCTTTTCTGGGGATGCCTTTGATATGGCTAAGGAAGTGGAGACTGCTCTGTATCTACCTGAATTCTACTTCTGAAAAAGATGAAATGAAATATAACTACCCTTTGTACCTGTAACAGACACAAAACTAAAATCTAGGGAGTCTCTGTAAGCTTCAGGAATATTCTTCAGTCCATTTACCAGCTTAGCCTCTTATTCGTTTTCAGACTTGCTTTGTATTTGGCTCAAAAAAAAAAAAAAAAAAAAAAGGTGCCTTAAAATCTAAATACTTTAAATACTGTGCCTCAGTAACTTGCTGTGTATGTGTTGTGTGACACTTCCTTCCAGAGGGTTGTGGCCACATGAAGGCAGGCTGGAGTTTCTGCGGGGTTGTGTCAGGAAATATCTTTACTTTCTGCAACACTTGTGACCACTGACAAGTGGCTTTTTTTTTTTTCTGGCATGCCTTCTGCTTTATCTTTAATGTAGAAGCATGTAGTAAATATTCTGAAGGCAGGGCTGGGAGTGAGGCTTCTAAGCCGTTTTGGTACTTTTGATGTCTCTAAAACAATGTTGTTTGGCTCGTATTTGTTCCTGCAACACTCATCTGTGCTGCCATGAGAGCCACTCTAGAAATAATAGCCATGTTAATGGCATCAACACCTTTCCAAATCAGTGAATCCTCTCGAATCCTCTTGGGAGGAGGCAAAAAAGAAGGGAATAACAGCAAACTCAAAAACAGACCTTTGAAAAGAATTAGCTTGAGACCATAAGGTGAGAGAAACCTGACAAACTGTCCAAACATAGAGTATTTTGCAGCCTCTAGAGGGGTGTTAGGCTGGGACGTGGTGCTTATGGGGCAGAACCTAGGATTGTCAGTGGACATTTAACAGACAGAATAGAGGGTTTCTTGTGCCCAGGCATGGGGTTCACAGAAGCAAGTCCTTGCAGCTGGCTAGAACAAGGTGTTTCAGAGAAATTGCACATTTGTGGTCTGTGAACATTTGTTTCACTGGGCTTCAAAGCTGAGAGGAACCACCAGGCATTGCAATGGAGACAAACATGCAGGAGAAGCAGCATTTGGGAGACCCAAAAGGTGATCTCCCTTCTAGCTCCCTCATAGCTTGTAACCAGGGAAATCCTTCTGTCTACTCTTTTGTTCTGTGGCCTTAAATTGCAATAGCAGTCATGGAAACTTCATGGATCACTTTATGCTGTAGGTTATTTTATTTGTCTTTAGTTGGGCCCTGGGAAATAATTCTGATTAAATCACTTATATTCTACAGTCTCAGTCTCCATTTATCTCTAAGAACTCCTCTTTGCACCTGCCTTCCAGTAGTGCAGCTGGACTGAGTGCATTTTTCCTTTCTTCCTTTCTGATGAGTGAGGGTGAGAACAGGCATTTGGCAGAGCTGCTCCAGCCCTTGGTGGAATTCCTTCTGCTGCACAGGATTTCCCTCCCACTCCTACATGTTTGTTGCCTATCCTGTGTCAGCCTGATGTTTAAAAAAATCTCAGACCTTGTCCTCCCTCCTCAGAGCAAGAGTAGTCACTGCATCTTTGGAGAGGTTTCAGTGGCCTGAGGAAGAGATTTTAAGAAGGCTTGGGTTTGTTTTCACCTTTGGTGGTATACAATGAGGTCAGGCAGTTATGGCAAAATTTAGGACTTTATAAATATTTGGTCATGTAATGAAGCTGTTACTTTGCTTCATTAGCTAAAGGTATGTGAGACAGTTGTCTTCATGATGCTCAGTGTTCACTAGCAAAATGTGCTTTGAAATGTTGAACTTTATTCAAAGTTTCCAAGTAATTGTGTCCATTGCCTTGTTTTACAGTGGCAGTTACATAGCTTGAAATAGCTTAAAAACAATAACAACAGACAATATATAAATTTTTTCTTTCTCCTCAAGTGTTTAGTAGCTTATTGTGTGCTTTTCTTTCTATAACAAATATGTGAACAGATCAGAGATGGTAAAATTGTAAGGTCTGCTTCAGAGAAAAAGAACATTAATATGGTGGACTGGTTTAGAAATGGATATCTTCTGACTGATAATGAAATTAGACAATGCAAATCAAGTGAAAAAGAATTAGAGCTGATGCCTGGCAGGCTAGCTGTTTACAAGATTCTTCTGTGTGCTCTAATGTGTGAAGTATTTTTGCCAAGTCTTACTAAATGATGAAATGATACTGCAATTAGAATTAAGACTGGCAGGGACGTTTGTTAAAATTCTGCTATTTCTTCTCCAAAACATAATCAATTAAAAAAAGGCCTTTGAAAATAATGAGAACAAATGAGAAGTCAGGAAGTAGCCAAGTAATCACTTGGCTGGTTCTGTTTAGAGAAACCGGAAAATTCTTCCCAGTCACAATTAAAAATTAAATTACACAAATTACATCCTTTGTCCTGCAAGTTCATGGGGTGGATGTGTCTGAAAGAGAGAAATAGCTGTAAAACTGCCTACTTCTCTTCAGGAGAGAAGCCAATAAAGGTCAGGTTTAACCTTCCTTGTAAGCGAAATCAACATGTTCTGAAAAAATTATTAAAAACCCATTTACTGCTCTAACTACTCACTGTAACCAACTGAGATCCTTAGAGCTAGCTGATGATTCTAAAACTAATCACAGACCCAATTATATGCTTATAAATATTATTATCAAATTATTGATTTGCATAGCCTAAGCACACAAAACATCAACCTGGATTAATGTCTTATTGTTCTGGGGATAGTATGAGTAGAGTGAAAAAGGTAGATCCCAGGAAATATTACAGTCTGAAAAGGGAAGTGTGATACCCCAGGTAAGTAGAGCAAAACTCTGAAAGAAACCAGGTGGCTGAAGAGAACAGAGATGAGCTGCTAGATTTAGGTTGGTGTTTGTTTGGCTTCTTTTTCTGTGTGGTTGAATACTGAGGCTGAGAGTTCCACTGGCACATCATTCCCTGCTTCCAGGTCACACAGCTTCACTTAAGGATTGAGCAGCCTAGCTGTCAGTAAGCAGCTTTTGAGATGTCCTCACAAGCTCTTCTGAGAAAAACAGACCCTCAGTTTTCTGTAAATCCTACAAGTTTTAGTAATTAGTCCAGAATTTGAAGTCGAGTTCTGGAAAGAAAACAAATGAGCCTACCACCCCTTGCCCTGCAATTCTTATGCCTAGACACCAAAAATTGGAGAAGATTCAACTAACTTCAGAAAACCAGATTTGAACCAAATTGTCTATTGTAAAAATGGGAGTCTAGAACATTTTAAAATGAGACTTCTAAAAACTTCTTTAATTTCGTTGCTACTAAACTTATATGCAAAGCTTTTGAGGCTGACTGGCAACAAGATGGATTATTCCATCTACATAGTATAATAGCAATTAAATGCTAGTACAGTGAAAGCCTTTACAAGATTCTGCCAAAATTTCTGAAATTATTTTGAGCCAAACTCGTGACTAGTGCAACTCCATCTGTGTCAGTGCTCCTGCTACATCTAAGCACAGAGAGATGATGAGTCATAAGGAAAAGTGTATTTTCAAGGAAAAAAGAGGGAAAATGGGTAATTGTAGTACAAATATGAAGCAAGTTTCTAAAATTGAGTTTGACAAAAGACAGTGTTCTTTGATATTTTCCCAGCTGGTTAAAATTTAACTAGTTTCAGGAGACAGCGTACGGAGTTTGGTCAGAAATAGTGTAGGGGAGGGGAAGCTTTTCATAAAGAATTGCTAACAAATGGGATTCAACACTCAAGAGGCTCAGATGGCCTATTAATTCTGGTCCTGGCTTTCTTCCAAAACAACTGTGCTTCTCTTAATTCATGGCTAATTTCTATCAGAGATACCAAGAGACCGTTTCTTTTTTCGACAGGAAGCATCCACGTTGCCTAAATGGATTCGTGCGAGGGGCTTTAGTGAGCAGACATTGATTGGCTTCTCTCTGGGGCCTGTGCTGGCCCAACGGGCTCTGCTCTGACACAGGCAGCAAATGAAATACGACCTCCTGTAAACGGGCCTGAGCTTCTGGGCCTTGGTGGGATCCGGGAGCTAAGGACCTTTTCAATCCCTTTTAATTAATGAAGTGATTTGACTTGACTGAGATTACACTTGCAAGAATGAATTAAAAAGTAATAAAAAGAAATCTCTCAACAAATATGCAACAGGGAGAGAGGAACAAATTCAGTGCATATCTGATCCCCACCGTATATCTCATTTCTATGTGCACTTCAGATCAATAGTTTTAAAAGGGAGGCTCTTATTTTCCAAGCACTGACGTCTGCATGCTTCATGTTTTTCAAGTGCTTTTGTACAGAAGATTAAAATTATGACGATCTCATATGCCTGGATGATTATTTTAGTCCTTTCTTATCTCTGTTGTGCTAATCTCTCTATTCCTCAGTATTCTTGACATCTTATCCCAGCCACCTCTCTGCTGTACTTTTCTCCTGTGGTATGGCATGTTTTTGGCTGCACTTTACTCCATACCTGTGAGCAATGGTCAATGAGTGTATTTTGCAGTGGGAATGCAGTCACTCAATGTCACTTCTGATGAGCACACAGTGAATCTGTGCCCAGACCAATTTAAATGATTCCCCTCTGTATTATGTCTGAAATCATTATTGCATTTCTCCCTCTCCCTTTCATTGTACTATAGAGTGACATGCTGTAGAGATGTTCCAAAATTTTCTTGGAGAACCTCACATTCTGACTCTGGGTATGTTGTAATTTTGGAGATCTAACTCACTATCACTTGCTTTTTTTCCAGTCTCTTTTGAGTTCAGGTGTGATTTAAGTCAGTGCAAGTCTAGTAAAGTTCTACAGTAATAGTGTGGGACCATTCTGATCCAAGCTTAGACTTCTCCCTGATGTCATGTTTCAAGGTGTCTGAAGTGTCTTTCTCACCAGCTGAGAGGGTGTTTCATTTAAACAGCTGATTTAAACACTCAAATCAAAGCAGTTGCTGAAATGGAAGGAAAATATAGGTTGATGGAATAAATGGATCAAAGCCTCTGTATTCTTGGCTGAACTTGTGATATCTAGGGGCTTTCAACAATGTCAAGTGTATTTAAGTGCACAGATGAGGTTAGCGAAGAAAAGTCCTGGGGAAAACTTAATTCCAAGAGTTACATTTGTATTGTGTGTTTGTTCATGGACATGCACAAAATACTGCGTGTGAGTACACCACAGTGCAGTGTGACACACAGAGGGATCTTGGAGCCTTCCACTCATGGGATTCCCACTGTGAGGGAATTGCAAGGCAATCATAGTAATCAATCTGCTTTATTATATTACAGGATGTGCCTCAAGTTCAGTTAACTCAGTTTCTTCCTTTTTATCACAACCAGTTGTCTTCCTCTGATACAGCATAGATTTATTCTGTTTTAATTATTTTTTTGTATATTGTCTATGAGAACCACTCTTTTTTCTGCTGAGAAAAAGAAATGTCGTCAATATAATGTTGAAGTAGAAAACTTACAATTGTCAGATTTCTAAAAACTGATCATTTGACAGACTAGTGCAAAACAGGGATACAGATGTCATAAAAGCCTTCTGTATGATCCACTGGGAGCTCATTAAAAAGCAGTTACACTTAGATGCTGTTAGGTTTTTAGGATGAGAAGGATCTTGTCATGTAGAAGAGGAGGATTTAGGGTGGTAAACACTGAGCAGTAATGTAGCAACTGGTTGAAGAATAAAGCATAATTTCTATTACAGCTTCAGTTTTCAGCATTTGCAGCTTAAGATGCCACTTAATTGCACAAATTTGTAAGAAATATCTCCTTAATTGCTAATGTAGTGGGAGAATCCACAGAGAGGTGGTTATCATCTACTTTAATCTGTTATCTATTGCTTAAAAATAAGTGACCTAAAATTAAACCCCCCTGCTCTCTGGAGAAGCTTCCTTGCAGATTTAAATTTGGAACTACAGTAGTTTTAAATGCATGCATAGGCTTTTACACTAATTGGAAAGTAGAAGTCATCAGTGAATGAACGAACAGCTGTTTTTAATAAATGGGATTTTACTGGCCAGGGATCCCTACCTGATATGCTGAAAGAGCCATCCATGGTTCATAAAGAGTTAAACCTACCAGACGCGAGGGCTCTCAAGTACATTTTTCCTTTGAAACTTCCTCCCGGTACTTTTAAGCCCACACTACCCATTTGGCGAGTAGCACGATTTGGTAACTCTTATTTTCACCATCATTCTGCTGTCGCTGCTGCGGCTCGGAACTTGAATTACTGCGGGGAGCGTGCGGCTGCGAGCAGAGCAGGGATGGATCCCGCTCCTTCGGGATGTATGGGGAGCGGTCCCAGCCCCTCGGGCTGTCGGAACCAGCCCCCGATAATCCGGCGGAGCTGCAGCCGAGGGCGAGCGGGTGATGCCCGGCGGCAGCAGGTGGCAGCAGCGCACCGGGGACGCGGAGCCGCACCGGGGATGCGGAGGGAGCAGCGAACTGGGCACGGGCCCCCGGGGAGAAGTTTGGTCTTGGATGGAAAGCTTCCCCTCGGAGCAATGCCTTTAGTGAGGGTGGTTGTGTGGGAAGCGGTGCAGGAGGTGAAGGCAAAGTAATGTGTTGATGTCTCAACTTAGAAATGTCCGAGTCTTACAGCTTTATTAAGTTTCTGCTTATTGCTATATGGTGGGTGGCTAAAAGAAGAAAATCACCTAGGAGGTATCTCTGAGGGAGATGGCAAATTGGCTGGAGCACAGGAGGATGGAATTTGGCCATAGGTAATAGATATAAACATGTACATGCACACGTTTACTTGCATGTGATGGTGGTACCTCAGTTTGGTTATCTTAACATCCTGGCACCATGAACTTACTGTAAAGTACATATATGTTCATTTTCTGTAGGTAGATCTGCTGGATTTGTTTTTCAGAAATAGTTTGAATTAACTGGAAAATATCCTTGAGAATAGAGATATCAGGAATGAGGCAAAAGAAAAAAGGCATATTTATTTGGCAAAATGTGAAGAGGTCATTGTGATTGGCTGCTCACCAGAGAAGGCAGTGATAGCAGGAAGTTTTCTTAAACTTTGAATACAATCAGGTGGAAAATGGAGGAATGATCCTGGGGAAGGTATGTGAGTGAGCCTCTATTCAAGCACCTTATCAATAGGTAGACAATTTTGATATGAGGAAATTACTGTTCAAAATAATGCAGAAGGAATATTCAGGAGCGACACAATGGATGAGTGAAATTTATATTCTTTTCCAAAATTTTGGAGCAGTGGGAGGAAGATGGCTGTGAGGCACGAGCAAAACTTTATGGAATGGTAAAAACTTTAGTGTTTATGGAATGGTAAAAATTTTAGTGTAATGGAATGGAAGATTAGATGGAAAAGAGAGTTGAAGGATTATGCTGAGAATGAGAAAGGGCCAAGAGACAGCTCTCTTTCAGGAGAGCTGGAAAAGCAGCAGAAAGAATTTGAGAGGGCCACCCTCAAATTTAAAAGTATATTCCATCCTCATCAGTACATTAGCAGATGAATTGCTGAGAGCTCAGAGAACCTGGCAGAATCTGGCATTTGGAAATTAAGTTCCTAGTTGGAAATATGTGCGTATTATTTTCTAATGTGGAAACTTGGGGCTCTGTGACCCATTTACCTCCAGTTTCCCTTAAATCAGCTCTTTGGGTGTCACAGGTTTGATATTGTATCTGAGATTTATTGGTGAGATTTGTGCTGTGCTGCCATACTCTGGTTCCAGTGTGCACTGTGTTCCCTGGCAGTACTCATTTCTATGATCCCTCCAAAGTCCTATGAGGAGCTGATGACAATATTTCACAAGTTTCCCTCTGTGGATCCAACAGTGCTTTATGATAGCTGTCAGCATCCTGATTCTCCCCATGTAAATAGAGACTCTGTTCCAAGGATTAGAGGGAAACATGAAAGACAGGTCCATTTAGTCACTCTGCAGCATGATGGTCTGCATGTGCAGAAATCCCTCTTGGAAAATTTCTGGCTTGATGTTTGCCACAAGGTCCCCCCAAGGAAAGATGTCCATGCTGTCCCCAGGCTGTGCTCCCCTTCCCTGATGGAGACAGCTTGCTGGGCTGTGCAGCTGGGACCTGGCGTGGCACACCCATCTTTGAGATGTCTGTGGATTCAGATTATGCACATTTGCTTTGATTGGAAAATAAAAAAAAAGAAAAAAAATTCAGAAAAGCATAATTTCAGAAAACACTGTATCATCCTAAATGCAGTACTAGGTCGCAGTGTTTGATGCAGCACTTACCTGTGGCAGCATTTACATTATGTTGCATCTTCCCTGCCTAGTGCCATGTGATCCTCTCAGCACATTGCCCTCTAGTATTGTCTAAATAAATACAAGACGAGTCAGCTATAGAAATTGAGTTATTTTTACTATTTTCATGTAATAACTGTGAGCCCTGCAGGCCTAGTGCTGGCAAAATACCACAGATTTGTCATTTGGAAGCAGAAATTTCTGTATAATTTCCCAAATACAATTTTGGTCCCCTCTGCTGCACTGAATTTGTTATTGTTGCATGTTTTTCCTGGTGTTTCTAATGAGCTGTTAATGAGCTGCTAACTATGTATGTAAATTAAACGGGGTTAGACACTGAAAGGTTATCAGGAAATAAAATGCCATATAATACTTCAAAGTGATATAAAATAAATTAGTGTATTTAATTTTGGTGGCACAAAGCTGATATTTAATAACCTATGGCCTCAGTTCTTCTAAATGATGTTAATTTAAAACATTTTCAATCTGTACCCCAAGTGACATAGCAAACAATTCTTTCATTCCCCCTTCATTAGAAGATATATCTGTAGTGTAGGTGTGGGTTATTCTGTGCCTCAACTGAATGATCAAGTTATTAAAGATAATTTGAGACCAGTGAAGCTTAATGTAAATATTTTTGTTATGATTTAATACAGAAAGTTAAGGATATGGCTGTGGTGAATGCTTTAGCTGTGGTGATCTTTTGGAAATTACGATACTGGCAGCTCAGCTGTCTTGCCTGTCACTTGTGGCTGTATTTTAGCACCCCAACAACAAAGTCTTGTGGAGCAGGCTTTTCACAACACAAAGGTGCTGTGATGAAGCTGCTTTTGCTGAAGGCCTCACCACCTTGCAAAGAAGGGACAGCACAGCCTTTCCTATAGTGTCACAGCAGAAAGGTCTCAAAGAGCTGCTGAGGTGAAGCTCTGGAGGTTCACTAATGAAACCAAGATATCTCCTGTAAATATTAATATTTCCGTTAGAGGTATTGGTATCGTAGGACAAGGAGCTGATCTTCTCCTTGTGTCTGACTGGGCAGGCATTAGTTAGGCTGAAAAACCCATAGTTTAATTCAGTGTTCACCTGAATCTTGTAGATATGCAAAGCAACTAGGCATCAGCTCCAGGCTGTATTGCTCTGAGTGTGGTAGATACTAAGAAAAGTCCAGGCTAATTTTTAGTTTGGGCAATTAGGAAACTGAGAAACAGTACCAGAGTGAAAAATCTAGGATTCTGCATCACAAAACGTAATTTAGTCATTTGTTTGACAAGTGTAGTTTAGCTTAAATAATGTAGAATAATACTTCAGAGTATGCTAGCAAATGTTCTGCAGTATGTATTGTGAAATTAATGAGGTTGTGGTAATATGAGATCTCACTACCACACTTTGCCATTAATGTTTGCTGAAAAGTAGGACAGGGCACAATTCTTTATGGTGGCTGACTCGTGAAGAAGTCTGGTTAGTCTACTAGGAATCTGCATTATCCTTCAGTGTAAATGGGTATTTGCTCCCTCATGTTGAATACCACAGTTATGTACAAAATGTTGAAATCTAGCTTTTCTTTGTCATGATTTGAATGTTTACATTTTTTGCAGAATATTATGCTTAGGTTAGTGGCGGCATTTAAATTGTCTTGGAAACCAGAAGAATTGGTAGAGTAAAAAAAAAAAGCCTATATAACCACGCTGCTTTTGCTTCTCATAATTTCTCAGAGTAGCAGCAGGAATTTCACCATATTTTACTGCCACACCTAGCTCAGAAAGATGGACTTATTCTGAATTTCAATCCACTTAGAGATCTGGGATAAGATCCTTATCTGTACTTTTTCAGGTCTTACATGGAACTATCCATTGTGTCACTATGTGACACTGAAAAAAGGCAATTTTAATTTTTTTTTCTTTGTACTGAGCCATCCTTGCTGCTTGCTGCAAATAAGATGTATAATTTATGTTCATTTCCCAGATGATTGACAATTTTGTCCTAAAAGCCTGTAGGGACTTTAATACTCCAGAGTCAGCACTCCAAAGACTAGTAACGTAAAGCAGCACTCCACTGCAGACAAACTAATCCTCCAACAATGTTTCATTCAATCAAAAAATGCTGCAGATTGGAGGTGTTATTGCATGCCTGTGTTTTCAAGAGATTATTGTGAATGAACCGTATTTTCCACTGAATAGTAACAGCAAAACAGCCTACTCGTCTGAATGTTTCCCATGATAATTTTGCCCTAAATGAGCAAAGATTGGAAAACAAGCAATTTTTTGTTTTAACCTTTCTCCCTTTGAGTATGCCAACAAAAGCTGTTTTGAGAAAAATTAATATTTGTGGTTTAAATTCCTAAAGTGAAATTTATTTTTAATTATGTGGTACTGCTTTTTATCTTCAACTAAATATGAAAAAAAATTACTGAGAAATTTTGTTATAACACATTTGAATTAATTTTGCCACATGTATATCTAGATACTTTCCCCATGTATGTGGTTTGTTTTGCAAAATCAATACCTGATGGAACTTCTCCAGTACACACAGTTTTCTATGTTTGCATTTACAAAATGTGCTGCTTTGGACAAAACCTTGTTTCTGATGTCGTGATCTTAGTGGAGTGCCCGTATCCTGTTTTTCAGATGCTCAGCTATCTGCCTTTGTGTCTGAAGGCGTTTGTGTGTGTCCTGATGACAGAGTCAAATTTAAAATATGAATATTTAAAACCCAAGACCCGTCTGCAGAAAGAGTGTGGCTAAAGCCTCCATGGCTGAGGTGACAGGTCAATTCCCAAATTTGCCATTCCCTTCATTAAAGGCTTGGGTCTGATCAGAAGGGCTCACAAAGGATGGGAGTGGCATAGCCTTGTGCCAGTCTTAGGACAGTTTGAAAGTTCCTGAAGTCCTCCCCAAAACACTCTTTGGGGACAGACACTGAGATAAGTGATGGTCCAATTGCTGCTGCCATTTTTTTAATAGCAAAACTCAAGTCCTTGCAAATTATCATCAGATGTGGAGGGGACTCACAGACTTGGCTCAGGGCCCTGTTTGTGTCCCCCTTTTCATGCCTGTTTGGGGGAAAATGGGTCTGTTCAGGCCCATGGTGAATATCCAGATGTTGGACTGGATGCTTTTCCATAGTCCCCACAGTTCATTCCTAAAAGAAAAATCCCAACAAGGTAATGAAACCAGCTGAACAGTTAACCCAAAGCCAGGGATGGGTTCATGCCCTGTGAAATCCACATTGCCACACCATCTAATGACACAGTCACTGCTTTTGTTATGGGCTGCTCTTTATTTCTGTTCATGTCTTCTTCTTAGCAATTACATGTTTTGGTTTTAAGGCTCAGAGCCTAGCTCCACAGAGCAGAGATGGAATTTCAGCCTAGATTAAGAAGGCTTTTGCTGTGAGGCGCTGTCAAGTACTGCAACAGTACAAATGGACTCTTAGAGCTTATTAAACAGGGAACAACTCCAGTGATGCCCACAATCCCACCTGGCATTTTACATGGCTCAGACTGAAGTTCAGGGCATAAAGGTGTGATCATAATGAAAGCAGTGGGGGGAGGGAAGTGGTGGTGATGGAATGTTTGTACTGGTTCTTGTTTTATGAAGAAAACAAAATGAAAAGGGGGGAGGAGGAAGAAAAGAAAAATTAGTGTGTCAGGGGAAGATGTGTGTATTTATGAACCAAAGCCTTCTTTCCATAAAGTGGGAAAAGAGGGGGGAAAGGGTCTTTTAGCCAAAGGAGGTCATTCCATGCAACCCTCTGAAGGAAAGAGGATTTTTGAACAATGAAAGAAGGGGGAGACTGTTTCTTACACTTTAATGATTTTTTTTTTTCCTTCTCATAGATAGGAACTGGAACTCCACACTATTAGCCACAAATGGCATTTTGAAATGACTTTTTTTTTTTGGGCAAACCCAAAAGACATTGCTAAGATTTACATTTTCAAATATATGCTGACCTTTTTTTCCTCTTTCTTTTAGTTCATTTGTCATCAGTATGTAATTGAATCAATATATTTCCTGATCAACCCAAAGATTGAATAAGGTCATGGGAAGCCATGTGTGGACATTAAAAATCATTATTTTACTCAAAATGAGCAGAGATGGCATAGACCATTCAGAGTTCCAAATGAAATTCTATTAGATTCTATTACACTTTTACAATTATAGAGACGTTCCAATATTACAAGGGGAAATGAAGTCATAATAAAAAAGCCCAGAGGTGTATTACAAAGAAATGGGCATACTATTTTTCTAGTTAAAAACTTGATGAAAGGAGCTCTGCTACTTTTCAGTTGCTGAGATGTGACCTTGTTCTTAAAAAAAAAAAATACCAGGAGCCAGTTTTCTTCTAGCCATTTCCATTTCTTGTTTCACAGCATGTTTCTAAGGAGGACAGGATGTTTAATCTGATTTCAATTGTAAAAATATTTATAGAAAGATGCAATGAAATAGGTCTGATATATTTAAACACAAATCATTTTAGTGGCTGATACTGGAAAAGTACTTTTGGGGAGCTGCTTGCCTGTTCATGGAAGCTGGAAAGGTAGGAGCTTTTGGCATGTAAAAGACATGAATCTGATCATTTTATATGCTTTTCCTAGCTGTACGTCTTTACTTCATCTCCCCACCCTCACAAAAGTGTTTGGTCAAGCTGGAAATCATGGATTTAAGGCAAACTCCTAGAATTTTTTGGGATACCCAGGGCTGGTTTCTAACAGGGAACCATTCCTATATCTTGGGAACGCAGTGGTGCACTGACCTGCAGCTGAGGATAAGGTTACTGCAGAGTTTTAAAGGCACAGTCAGACTGTCTCACCTTGGCATTCCATGGAGAGGAGTGAAAGAAAACAGCTTGTGGAGTTTGAACTCCATTCCAGGTCTGCAAAAATGGGAGAGAGTTCATGTGTCATCTTTTTTTCTAAGATTCAAGCAGGCTGCTCTGTACTTAAATTGAGTACGTCCAGAGGAGTGGAACAAGGTGGTGAGTGGCTTGGAACACAAGCCCTGTGAGGAACAGCTGAGGGAGCTGGGGGTGTTTAGCCTGGAGAAAAGGAGATTCAGGGGTGACCTTATCACTCTCTACAGCTCCCTGAAAGGTGGCTGTGCTCAGGTGGGGTTGGGCTCTTTCTCCAGGCAGCACTGACAGAACCAGAGGTCACAGTCTCAAGCTGCACCAAGGGAAATACAGGCTGGATATTAGGAAAAGTTTTTTACAGAAAGGGTGATAAAGTTCTGGAATGATCTGCCCGGAGAGGTGGTGGAGTCACCACCCCTGGATGTGTTTAACAAAAGACTGGATGTGGCCCTCAGTGCCATGGTTTAGTTGAGGTGTTGGGGCATGGGTTGGACTTGATGATCTTGAAGGTCTCATCCCACCTGCTCATTCTGTGTGTAAATATTGTGGCCTAGGTGATAAAGAGTTTCTCTACCACTGCATCAAAAGAAACAGGGCAAAGTATTGAGATTGTTCAGAGACAAGTTAATTGAAAAATAAAGCAACAAGATGTTGCCCTGGCTACACAAGGGGGAGAGGAAAATGGTGCGATGTATTCCAATCTCCTAACTACATACCAAAAAGTTACTAAGGAAATAAAAAACTGAGGGATGGAGGTGCAGATATAGCATAGAGCAAGCATAAAGGTGGAATCCTACTCCTTCTGTAAGGTTTCTGGAGCTCTGCTGAGAAAACCCAGGTTGTGCTGGGAAATGCTCTTTGGTGCATATGTGGATGTGTTTACATACAGGATTCTAGACTGACACAGGCTGCAGAAGTATCTCAGTTTCCATGGGGGTTTGAGGAGCGAAACAGGGTCTTCTACAAAACTTTTCTAGTCTGTGCGTCAGATGGCAACTTTGAAGGCATCTATTAAACCCTAGAATAATGTCTATTACCCACCACAATAAATTATAGTCACTTTGCAAAAGAAATGCTTCAGATATCATCAAGTGGAGCATGTGAAGGGGTCAGATATGAAATAATCTCTTCTTTCTGAGGTTTGGGACAGTAGCAGAACTGCTCTGGAAGGATTCCTAGTAATAAGGTCACCACTTTTTTCCTTTTTGCATGGTTAAAGGCAGAAACTGTGTTACAAGACAAAGAGGTACTTGAAGAGCCCCCTGGTAATACCAGTGAGGGTTGGAGCATTGATCTTCTGTTGGGTTTCCAATGTTACCTTTGACAATATTCCTTCAGTACCTGAGCTTGTTTCTGAAAGTATGAAGCCATCTAGGGTCCCTCCAGGTACTTTTCAGACAGTTTACACAGACAAGTCAACAAATTGTGGATAGATTTCCAAAGGTGAGTGAGCTGGCTGCTGGATGAGTACTTTCAGAGCCCCACCTATGATTCAGCCTTTATTTTAAATCATGGTGTAAATGGAATGAATTTGTGATTTCAGGATGTAGATGGCAGGTTTGCTCCTGGCTCTCTTGGAAGCTGCCAATCATTCTGTTTCAACGTACAGTGAAGGATAAGCTCTCTAATTTGTTCCACTGGTGCCATGAAGGCTCGTTCCCGGACTCTTCTTACGGATGCTTTAGAGTAAATATCATGGAATTGTAGAATGGTTTGGGCTGGAAGGGACTTTAGGGAACATCTCATTCCAACCCCACTGCCATAGGCGGGGACAACTTCCACTGGACCAGGCTGCTCAGAGCTCCATCCAACCTGGCCTTGAACACTTCCACATCCACAAATTCTCAAGGCAACTTGTTTCAATGCCTCGCCATCCCCACAGTAAAGAATTTCTTCCGTGTATCTAATCTAAGCCTACTCTCTCATTCTGAAGCCATTCCCCTTGTCTTATCACTACACGTTTGTCTCTAAAAAATTCCAAAATTCCTCTCAGAAAATTTCATCTCCAGCTTTCTAGTAAGCTCCTTTCCAGGTACTGGAAGGCCACAGTTAGGTCACCTTGAAACCTTTTGCTTTCCAGGCTGGACAAACCCAGTTCTCTCAGCCTTTCCTCATAGGAGAGGTGCTCCAGTAGCTGGTGTCTTAGTTCTGGATAACAATCCTGCATCTGCTATTTTGACATCTTAATGTGCAAATCTGTTTTTATTTTTTTGGTTGGTGGGGTTTTCTTTTGTTTGTTCATTTTGTTTTGGTTTGATTTTTTTTTTTTTTTTTTTTCTGTGCAGTGGTGATATCCTTTTTTTTCCACCTGGGGAAGAGACTTCCTAACAGATTGGTGGATTTTAGCACCTCTTCAGGACTTGTGCAACCTCACAGCTTTCAATCAAATAGTTGCAGAGCATATTTTAGCAGTAGGGGTGGCTACTGCATATGTGGTAAATGAACACAAATCTAGATTCTTTCATATCTCTCCTGGGAAAGGTAATCCTGAAAATGTATCTTTCCTTGTATTCTTAAAGCCTTTTGCTGTGATAAATGTCTTTTGAAATGGCATACACCTTACAAGGTCCTGTTCTAGGCCTGTGAAAGGAGTTAGTACAGAATGCAATGAGAAGGAACAAAAATCTCTTAAAGGCTTGTGTAGTCTGTACTAAATTAGGCTGAAGTCACCTCCAAAGCAAGAGACTGATCTTGAATCTTGAGCACAGATTTCTACCTGCTACCTTGAGGTTGTGCATTGAGATTTGTTTTAGGCCTACTGTGTAATGAAAATATGTGCAAGTGTCCTAGCAGCTTGTAAATGGATAAGTAATAATTGATGAAAGAGTCAATTGCTGGAATGACCTCCCTACACCCTCCCAGCAGTTACTGAGACATTAAAGTGACAGAGATGGGATCAAGTTAGCAAATGGGAGCATTGCTGTCTTCTCTGGATGATTTCCAGTCACTGCAACTATTTTGAAGATATATTGTGCAATAGTTTTGAAAGCAAATGCCTACTGAAAAACTGAATTGAAATGCCATGACTGTCTAGTGGGCTTTTTCACCCATAAATACTTACAGTTTTGCCATTATTCTTACCTTCTCTGTTTATTTGTCAGTGTGTTTTTTCTATATGGATAAAATGGAAAAAAACAACAGGGAAAATTAGAGAAGTAACTTTTTTTTTTTTTTTTAATGTCAAAACCTGAGTCCAGCTCTAGTTAGTATTCATTCTTCCCAATGTTAACCACAATAATTCATTTTTCCAAGCCCCTTGCAAGAAAACAGGTGAATATTTTCTACCAGTTTCACAGAAGCTGACTGATTTGAAGGGCAAATTTTGCTATCCTGTCTTGTACTGCATAGTACCTGCCCTCCTTCATGAGGAGAGCTATTGGAGTCTGACCTTAAATGATTTGTTGAAAGCCAGGAAAGCAGTCAGTGTTAGAGTGGAGGAATTTTGGCTTCTAATTCAGAGTTCAAATGACAAAACCATATATCTGATAAAATGAAACTTAAACCTGTGATACTGCATACCATACAGCACATTTAAAATGCATTTACTTCCCCACCCCAGGAGCTTCAATAGCTCCAAAATAACTTTTAAAAATAAATTGTTTATTGAAAGATTAAGGGCATTTTATTGACTTTGCAGTTATGGCCAATTTCAGTGCATTTTTGTGACAGTATCTAGTCCCAGATAGTCTCTTTGCTACGTGTGATGGTTTTATTATGTGAAAGAAGTCTACCTGCTGTTTTTCCTTCCCTTGCTCTCATCCTCACAGTCTCCCAAGTTCCCCCAATGCTTTGTATGTCAAATGATCTCTCTGTCTCAATTCAAATCCCTCCTTAAGAGATGACTTCTGTGCAGATTTCCTATAATGATTCCCCCAAGATATCCATACTGATTTGAGACAGGACTTTCATCTATTGTGGCACGTGTGGTTGATGACACAATTTCTGAACCTAATATTTTTCTGTTCAGAACAGTTTTGAGAAAATCTTCAAGAAAAAAAATCACTTTTTTTTTGTTTGTCTTTTTTTTTTTTCACCATGCCTCTGTAAGGAAAAAAAAGTTATTTTTAAAAGCCAGCTAAACAAACAGATAAGATTTTAAATGCTCAGAATAAATGTTAATTAGTTCACAAATAGTTTAAACACGAGCAGCTTTATTAAAATTCTGTAGTGTCCTCCACATCCAAGTGCATGTAGAACTCCAGTGAAAGTGAATGTATCTGTAAACTTTTGCACTTTGCAGCCTTTCTGTGCTTTCCTTTCCTGTGTGTGAGCTGAGCATGGAGTTGGGGTTTTGCAGCCAGTGTCTCGAATATGAAGAGCAGAGGGACTCTGCCCCTTGTGGGAGGTTCCCAGCCAGGGAGTTTCTTATATTCTATTTTTTAAGATAGAGTTTATTATTGTGCAGAGTGATGCCAGTTCTACCTTTGCAGCTGAGCATTTGTCCAAACATTAAATTAAAATATTGCTTTCCTTTCTTACTTCTCACTTAGCTGATTAATTTCTTCTTTCCCTCCTCCACTGACTTCTGCATTATCACAAATGGATTTCTTTTTTTAATCAACATAATATGGGCTGATTCCTTTTTGTGGACAATTGATGCACGATAAGTTGTGAAAATAAGAGGTGTATTGTGTGGTAGCTTCACACATGACTGTATTAAATAGCCTTCTAAAGCACCTGTATGCTGCTAATCTCTGCAAATTAGACAGAATTAGCTGACCTTTGGTCTGCTCTGGTATGACAATTTCTATGTTCAAGGAACTTTCTGGTAATGTTTTACATCAAGTCACAGACAATGAGGTGGGGGAAAATATTTGGAAATGTTTTTATTCAGTAGTTTCTAAATTGACTTGTGGTTTGGGTTTTTTTTTTGTTGCTTTGGTTTTTTTGTTGTTGTTGATGAGGTTTTTTTTTTTTTTTTTTTTTTTTTTTTTTTTTTTTTTTTTTTTTTTTTTTTTTTTTTTGAATGTTTATTACATTTGTTGGGGAAAAAATGACCGATAATAGTTATGATGCAAATGGCTCTTTCTCCTAACAGAGACTGGATGGATATTAAATCCCCAGGAGCCAAATAAACTCTAAGGAGTTCTATAAAATGACACATTGTTGCAAGGGATTTCATGACTTATGACCACTGTGCAAGTATGAACCAGCAAGCACTAATAAAAATAGACTTTGTGGAATTGTGGTAATTTTTAATCATAAGCCTAAAATGCTTACAGTATTTCAGTCCACTCTTGTTGAATTTTTGACTGATGTCTGTTCTGCTTGACTTAATGTGCTTTAAAGGTGGAGTAATGGCTTTTTAATTTCAGTTGAAGAGAAGTTAGCTTTTGGAAGGTGGTCTGAAAACATGCACACCAAAACAGTTTTTCAAAAAGGAAGATACCCCTTCCCCCTGTATTTGTTTGGGATCCTTTGAACTGGAACCTCTGAGATAATAGGTGTATCATGGATATAGATCTATAATCCTTGACCTTATTACAAGTGATAAATTAATATTTGCAAACCTAATTGCCTCACTAATGTGCACCCACACCTGTCCTAACTTACTACTTCCATTTTTCAAGCTGCCAGTGAAAGCAGCTGATCACCATCCTCTACTTAAATAAATCTACATCTAGTGGGCAGAGTGAAGAACAGTATCCTATTCACACACATTAAAAAAAGGTGCCAGATGACATGTAGATAGAAATAGCTTGGAAAAAAAAAATGTGGTTTAACCTGGAAGGTTTGACCAGAAAGCTGTTGAACTCACAGGCTTCACAGATGTACCAGCTTGAAGCTAATGGGCTGGGACCAGTACAAATGAGAGGAGAATATGGTCATTTGTGTCAAAATACCCAGGACCTCTTTTCTCTTGGGTGCTGGGCTCATTCCCCTGTGACCTCCCATGCTTCTCCTCCTCTCCAGCACACTGTCCCACTCAACCACAGCCTCTCAGATTCCTGCCTGTGTCTGACTGGGGACAAGCTGACATGATCAGTCAGCAGCACCAAGTGGAATTTAAAACAATAAATGCTCCTCTGTCATTTAGCAAGGCATATTTCTGCAGGACCTGGTCCTGTTAGATGTCCTGAATAAAGCTGAATTAAATCACTGTGTAACCTTTTGGTGATGCAGCAGGTTTTGCAGTAGTCATATCTCTGGCTTTTGTTCTCAACATGGTCTGTAATATTGTGGTTGAAGGGAACAAACATTTTTCTCACTGTTTCTTCCCCTGGATTCTGGAGCCAGAAATCCAAATACATTTCAGTTCTTTTGCATATGATCCAAGTACTTCTCTATTCAATGTTTGTTTTCTCTGATCACCTTAACTTTGCAAACCAAGTATTAATCCCACTTTGCACTTGTTTCTCCTATGTGTTTTATTCTCCTAAGAACTCAGTGTCCAGTATGCGTATTGGCCTCCGTGCACAGGTGCTTGGAACAAAGTGATAAATGGGAATATATTGATTAGGAAACTCAGCTCTAATTTCTCAAATGTCACTGAATAAGAGATCACTCTCATGTGAAGCAGGATTGTCTAGTTTGAATACTTCTAGGATTCTTCTGGAATCTCAGCTTTCTGTTTAAGAAATTATTAGTGGCTTGCTAATAAGAGTGGGGTAGAATCTCTTCAGTGTCTTCAGGATTCCTTCTAAAAAACTGAACATGCAGTACTTGAAAAACAAACAAATAAACATAACCAGACAACCCTCCCACCTTTTCCTGTTCCCCACATTACCCACCCCACAAGAAAAAAAAAAAAAGGAAACCCTAAACTCCCACAAATCTACCCCTGCAATATTTCAGCCTCATGCTATGGTCCTTATAAATTGAAATACCATTAGAAAGTCATAGAAAATAAGAAATTAGAATTTGTTTAGAAATCAAGTGCAGGTCACAGTGAAGAGGGTAGGGAATTGTGTGAGAATTTCCATAAAGAAAGTAAGTATACTTCCAGAGGCATATAATGGGCTGATTTAAAATCTGATGTTGACAATGAGAATAAGATGTGGAAAGTCAGAGTAGGATAGTTAGAATCCAGTGTGTAAAAGCCACAGGTGATTCTTAATAGGCAGTAAATTAGCAGAAGGATAGATGTTGCCATTTTTGTGGTAATAGAAATGCTTTCAGTTTTTTAGCAAATTTTTAACTTAAAAAATTAACTGAAGAGCAATGCAAAGAATAGGAAGGTAATTGTGAATTAGGAGCCAAATTATGCCAGGCACAATTGAATAAGTTCTGACTTTTCATACTGACAGACATGTATATTAATAGTTGGCACTTATTGAACCAAATATGAATATTCATCTTCATTTATATTTCAAGGCCTTTCATTCCTCAAGGACCACAGTGCTTTTGACCAATTTTCATCCACATTACTAAAATGACAGCTTTCACTCCTGGGCCCTGACAGAGGTCTGCAGAATTCATTGGAGGTCCTGGGAGGAGGGAACCAGCTCCCGCTCCCAGCTGTCCACAAACACTCATTAAGAGAGGCAAATATCCAGCAGAATCTCTGTGAGAATTTTTAATCACGCAAAGGCTCTGCTAATTAGGTAGCTGATGGGGCATAGAGAGCACAAGGACGAATTCTTTAAACAAAGGACTAGAGACTTTAAGAGCTTTAATTACTTGGGCACAGAGTTCATTTCAGAACTTGGGAGCAAATTATTCTAATAACAATAAGACCAAGTAGCAGGCCATATTCGTGAGAATTGTGGGGAAAAGTTCAATCTTCTTGGGCTGTCACAGCTGTGATTGGAGCGTATTGGAAACTGAGGGGGCTGTAAAGGTATTAATAATAAACTTTATTGTGAGCTGGATTTGATGCAGAAGATTTCCTATGCTCTTCTTTTCTGCTTTCTCAGAGAGTATTGCACTGTATTCTACACCTCAAAACACTGGTGTAGCTCAAGAGGTGGATACTTTTTACACAAATGATGAATGATGCCTATTCTCAAAACAAAATCCCCTTTTTTGTGTAGTGCACCAGACTTTCTCCCAAACCTAAGAACTGGAACATGTGTTGTTTTCTTGTAGGCTAGAAGAAAATCCATTTCACTGGCTGAAAATTATGGGTTTGGGGTTTTTTTTGCTTGTTTTGTAAGTGCATGAGTAACATGGCTGGGTTGTATGGTTTCTCCCAGCACACACTTCAGGCTGAAACAGCTTCCTTTCTCCTAGGTGAAATAAGAAAAAGAGACAGAAATTGCCAAGGAAAAGGAAGATGCAGAAGTTTGAGGGATTCAAATTAAGAAATTGTGCTCTCCTACTAGTTAAGAATAGTATATAGAAAATGCACAGTTCTCTTTCCCTTGGAAAGTGGAAAAACAGCTGATGTGCTACTCTTGTTATTGCTGCTGAGAAACCTTAGCAAGCTTTGTGTAATTGCGCACAAGGGGCACATCCTGCCTGTGTGCTGCATGAGAAGCTGATTTTCCTTGTGCAATATTTGGGGTGATGGGGTAGGAAGGAAAGGAGATATTTGCTGTCTGCAACCTTGGCCTTTTTTGCAGTCAGGGTAGGGGGAGCCACTGTCTGGTACACCTGTGTAGATTAGAAATCTTCTGTGAAGACACATATTGAATGGTCTTCACTTTTTCGTGAAGGGATGGTGACTTGTCTGGGGCTACTCTCTGACAAGGAGAAAGCTGATCACTTTAAGCATGTGTTTATATAGAAAACTCTGTTGTAAGCAAAGAGTTGCTTTCCAGTAGTTTTAGTGCAAAACACATACAAGGATTACTCATATGTTAAATGCTAATGGAAACTTGAGCACCCAAGTACAAGTCCTCCATTTAAGAGACTGCTCACTGCTGCTGGGGAGGTGGGCCTGTATATGTCAGTTGAACATGGGTAAAGAGACAGTAAAAATTTAAGTTGTGATAATTGAGAGCTAAGCATTCTCAGTGAGTAAGTGATAGACTGGTGCTCCGAGTTGCAGAAATAAATTGGAGAAGAAAGAAAAAAAAAGATATATCTGCACAGAGAATTGGTCTGAGTTAAAGCTTCACTATCAGTTTTGAAGCTTGAACAAATATTCTGCTTGTGTTTGCTATTGAGTTTGCTGCATGCTTTATCCACTGCAGAGGAAAGGCACTGCTGAAGGAAAACCACTATGCTCTGTGGCTATAGACAGGCTTTCAGTTTGTGTGGACTTTCCCCACGTGAATGAGCAGAGGTCTGAGTGCAGTGATCATAGAGCTGAGTTGTTCCATTAGGAAGTCATTCTGCTCACTGTGGTGTCTCAGCCATTTGTGAGAGCAGCTAGACTAACAAAATGTGGTACTGACAGAAGAGCTTTTTCTTTTCATCGTTGCTTTTTGGTTTTCTTTTATTTCCCAGGAGAGCAGGTTAAGCTGACATGCAGGAGTAATTCTGTCACCTTAGATCCTAATATTTCTGGCAGCAGTAAGAGCAGAATAAACAAATAGATGGGGGAGAAAATGTGAACAGGAGATGGGGAGAGAAAAGTCCCATACAGTAACTTCTTTTAAAACAATCCTTTTGTAATTTTGAAAAGCACTTAAGCTTCAGGTACACTGTGCTGCCATTCTCTCTCTGGATCCTTTGGGGGAGTAGAAATAGTGCAGTTTGATGCTCATTTCATGTGCTGCTCTGTTTTTCTGGCTGTTGCTCTTACTCGCACGTCTGGCCTTGGATATGCAGCACACCAACAGTAATATCTCCAGTTTGATTGCACTGCATTGATTTAAACAAAATAACCCAACCCTAACCCAAAACTTTATAAAGCTCAGAGTCCAAGAACATAGCTGAAAGTAATTTGGATTCTTTTTTGCATAAAAATAGGTTTAATCTACTTTTATTGATAAATACTGTTATAAATGTTGTTTTAATATTTTACTCTTAAAAACTATATAGAGCAGAGTTTCCACAGTTATGTTTAAGTCTTCCTTTTTTCTTTTATTTTATTTTCTTTTCTTTTTTTTTTTTTTAAAGGAAATATAATTTGTGGAAAAAGTGGCTCTGCTGCATCAGCTTAGCTGTTATGACTCAGATAAAAAATAAAGCTCCAGTTTTTCAGCAGTTGTTTCATATGACAAATCTCATAATTTTTTTTTTTTTTTGTAAGAGTAAACTGTCTTTTTCTTCTGTGGTTTTTAATTGTCGATATTAATCGTCCATTTTCTGTGTTCTAAAACTATGCTCTTTCAACTTGTACAGAGAGCCTGAGCACAAAGAAAATGTGTAAGACAAAAAGACAACAAAGAAGTTTTAAGTAGGTCCATTTTGGACAGAGTGTCAATATCAAGATCCCAAAATGTGAACATTTTTGCACAGAAAGATAGCTGTCTATGCACATTTGTCAACTGTTATGTTCTGTTTTCTATTGGAAAAAGAATCATTCATCATGTTACAATCACTGTCCAGTGCAATGCTGATCAAGAGGCATAACCATTAATTCATATCTGTCCACAGACGTCAACTCTAAAGATGTATGCGATTTGTATGAAAATAATAAAAAAATATTCAAGTAGTTGAATAACAGAGTCTTTAGAACCACCCTCACATCCTTTTGGGGGTTTTTACCCTGTAAAGGGAATGTGAAGGATCTTGACTTCAGGGTTGATACTTGAGGAAAATAATCTTGGAACTGCAGAAAGTGCAAAGGGCTCTTGAGTGTGGTTTCTTATATAGAAAGGGAAATAGAAGAGAGAGCGATTTTTACTGATAATGTATTTTGATAGGTTTATGTCAAGAGAAGCTCTGAGAAACCTTTATGGTGAAAAAATATTGGAATTCTTAATACAGGCAGAAGTGCTGCTTTAATATTCATATCCTTACCTAAAGAAAATAAATAAGTCTTTCCCCTATCTTTCAGCAGTTAAGAGTTAAACTGACTCTTTTCGGGGAAAAAAATGTTGAAATTACAAATATCACCAAAGCCATTGTTGGATGGCAACCCTGGGGGAGATCAGCAGGTTTGTATGGATAAGGCAGACCTAATAGATCCCATACTGATTATGCGGTTAAGATGCTGATTGAGAAGAACTTTCACCCTAACCGATGGGATAGTCCTATTCTTCTCCTCAGTAGGATTTCCCTCTCTCCATTTGAAGCTGTGGCTGGGCCTTTGACAAATGCTCAATTTGGAGTACTCAGGCTTAAAATGGAGACTTTTAAAAATCTTTAATTGGGGCTAAGTGCTAGTTCGTCATGCAGCCCATTGTTTAGAACAAGGAGGCAGGACTAAAGAGTTAACTGCTTCCAATTGTAAATGCATCAGTGGCAGGCGCATTACAAAGCTCTATACAATCCTGCGGAGTAAATGGTGGACAGCTCATCACAATTAGGCATGGTCATAATGAAGAGCCAGAAAAGAGAAAAGGGGGCATGGGGAAAAACAGACCTTTTACAAATGTTTTTATATGAAGAGAAATTATAGCTAAAAGGGATAGTTAATTAGTTTAAAGAGTAGGTGGTAATGCCTTCTCTTTGCAGAAAAACAAAACTTTGAAAGCATGGAAAATGGGTGAGTTTCTAGCTGCTGATCTGGAAAAGGAGAAAACAATTCAAAGCAATACTGTACTGGGTGTTTCTCAAAAGAGGCTGCGGTGGGAAGTGTGTGATCTGAGTAGTTTACTCTTAGCAGAGACAGTAGGCACTCTTGTGTTTGACAGAGACCCTGCATGTAGCCTTGTTTCCACTGGCTTGCATCTGTGTTGGTGCAGGTGCTTAGCACAGAGATGCTTACGGTTTGCTTCCAGCTTTGCTCGCCTCTGAGGAAGACAAGGCCCACCTGGCTTCAGCTGAGAGGAGTGCAGGGAAGAGCAGAGCTACAGCCAGCCTTGTGCTCTGGCCTCTCTGTGGTTTTCTGGCTAACCAGCCACCTGTAAAAACAATCTGCATTCTGAAACTGATTGTTTGGGGAAGCAATGAAGAATGGCAGTCATCTGCAGCAGATTGCTAAAGAGCAGTGGAGGTGTAAACTCAAGTATTGTGCTGCCCATGAGATACAGGCTGTGGGACACTACCAGGAGGTGAAGCTTTTTTCTGGATCACTGAATTTTTGTGTGGCTCTTCCTAGCACCAGTCCCACTGGTGTGTGTCTTGGATAAGATGGGTCTGTATGTCATTCACAGAAACAAAATACACTCCACGTGCACTTTTTTTGGACAGGCATGTGCAGTCGTTTCCCATGAAGCTGATTGAGTTTCTTTCTGCTGGGATCAACTTCTATGGCTTGGTTGTGTATTTCTGTGTTACAGCACAGATTCTGAGAACTGCAGGATAACTGCAATCCTTGTTTTTTCGTCTGGGATTTTGGAGCCACAGTTATCACTCCGTATGACAACTGTGGAATCAATGTTGGTGTTAGTGCTGTCTGTGTCTGTTACATGGCACAAAATTATGTTCTAGTAGTGAATGGGATAAGGTTATTTCTCAACTGTTTCTGCCTGTAGTAGCATGTGCAGCCAGCTTTGGGCTCACAAAGAAGAAATTTGTTTGTATGAGAGTCTGATTCTCTGTTAGTAAGCGGGCGACTGTTGTGGGACTGCTTTAGTCTCTTTTGTCCCAGGGAAAGAAAAATTGGGATTGCGGTTGTCTCTAATCTGTCACCTGAGTTCTTTTGGAATTTGCCTATTTCTACAACATCCATCAGTCTCCAAGGATAAGTAATATCCAGCTACACATGCCAATAGCTGTGGTATTACTTCAACAACCCATAGATTCTATTGTGGTTTTTGTGGTTAAAGTGGAGACATGCAAGATAGAATTTTAAAATGCTTCTTTTGCTGCTGTTGAAATCAGTAGTAAGACTCGTGAGGGAACAAAGTTGGGCCTGGTTTTGGCACTTCAAAAAGTTTCCTGTAAAATATTTGATTATTTTCATTAATTGTACATATTTGCTTGTCATGGCTTCATAGAAAAAGCTGTAGCAAAAAGATTGTCTTTCATCATTGTTCTCTGCAGACCTAAAATCAATATTTCTGTGACTCCCCTTTTCTTTAAATCATGTTTGATAAGGTCTGCTTTAGCATTTGAATATGTGCAAATAAGATGGATTCATGCCCCCAATTACATTTGTCTTGTACATGAACAGACATTATGATTAGAAATTTAAAGGATAAAACCTGTACCAGTGCCTTCATCAGGAGTTATGTAAATAAAAGCCCTTTGAAAATTACATTTCATTGGTACAAGTTGATGTAGAAGGGAAAGCAGAACCATAGAGAGCAGGTATTCTGCTGAATGATCAGGAATGCAGGAGTGTAAAATTGTAAGTAGTATATAGAGTAGATTCTTCAGGTCTCTCCAAACACTTCTTAAAGATTTTGTTTTGGTTTTTTTTTGTTTGTTTGTTTGTTTGTTTTTATTTGAATGAGAAAAAAAGAAATTTGTATAATATATTTTAAGAATGAATAAAAGAAACATCTGTACTCATGTTTGTTTAGATTTAATACAGGGCTGGAGGTAGGCTGTGGGATATTGAAAGGGAGAATAGAGGATGCTGCTAGAAGGATAACAGACACTCAACATTATTCTGAAAGAAACTTTTGTCCTTATAATAGTATGCAGATAAAATGTTGGAAGGAGGGCCTGTATGAAAATCTTGAAAGAATTAATAGGGTTTTGTGTCAAATTAATACACATAAAAACCATAGGGACAAATAGGAAGTTGGCAGAAAATTTATTTTTCCACTCAACCTTCTAAAAGTAAGTTGTTTTTATCATTTGCATATCTATGCTTATGTGGAGACTAAAATTTCAATAAATTATTCAGTTTCTCTGCAGAAAGCTGTCCTCAACCTGTAAAAAAAAAAAAAAAAAAGCTCTCTAACTCTGGTCTTTAGGTGGGTACTGAGTCTGTACCAGATCTGTCCATTCCTGTCATTTTACAGAAATACAACCTTGGAATAGTTCATCTCTGTAGTTTGATATAACAGAAGGAAAGCTCTTTCATACACTACCCAGGAGCTGGGTCAGAGAACTAAACAGCTTTAGAAAATTGTTTCTGTGAGATTTTATTTTATTTAACTGTTTGGCTAAGCAGGGAGACAAAGTTGGAGGTGATCCAAGCCCAAGAATATGTAACATAAATTGCCAAGGCACATGAAGAACATATTTGAAAAGGGAGAGCAAGAGATGGGCACAAATAATGAAAAAATCCAACATTTTTAAAGATCATACTGACAAGGAAAGGTAGCAATTGATGGAGGCCAGGCCGATAATAATTTCTTGCCGTCTTAGCAAAGTTCTACAGAGTTTTTCTGGCAGTCTGTGAAGCATAAATGAGACATTTTGTAAAGACCTTCGCTCAGTCATGTGGTAGAATCCCAGTGGAAAGACGAGTGGATCAGGACAGGACCGTGAGGTCTGTGGATAATAAAGTCTCTGCAGAATTGCAGCTCAGCCATGGGCAATTGCAAAGCAGGAATCTCTTCATTACAAAGGTTTTGGTTCTTCTGGAGGGTTATCTGGTAAGAGTGAACACAGCAGCCTGACCACCTTGTCTCTGTTCCATTGTTGGTGTGTTCACATTCTTGTTTGTGTCAGACTGTGGCTGTAAATCAAGTTTTTTCCGGTGGTGCTGTTTACAGAAACAGTGAAATTCATTTTAAGCTTCAATATCTGCAAATGCTTGCTAGCATTTAAATGTTAGCATTTAGCTAGAAAATATTCTTTGTGAACAGGTATTTTTGTCACATCAAAACCTACCAAAAGTCCCTCAACTGTAAGATTTATTAATAATTGGAAATTTGTTATTTAATCTAGAGTTTAAATGTAGTTACATATGCCAACTTAATGCCACAAAATAGCCCAAGAATATTCTTAAGCAGTATGTCAGCTAAATTTTATTGCAGTTCCATTAGTATTACCATTAAGCAGCTGACTAAAGGTCATAATGAATACTTACTATTTTATATCACCCAGGAGGTGCTAAGTACAGCTGGAGTCTATTTCACTGCTTGAACACATATAATAGTCGACAAATTGTCGATCAGTGGATATGTCCATCTTATCAAAGTACTTTGTCTGCTCAAGTATGTAGCAATTCTTCTGGTGTGCATTGCATAATAGATGGAGGTGGAGTTTTTTTTTAAAAAGGGAAGTTCTTATTAAATGGCTGGTTGTTGTAGTCCTATTTTAAGTACTGCCTATAATTCTGTGCTTGTACTGACATTTCAGAAATGCAGTCAGGGCTTACATGATTCTTGCTAACCAGTTTAACAAATGGGGTAACAATTATTGAGATTTCTGGTGTTCAAGATGATGAAAGTTATTCTGTAGATTTTATTTTGTTGATAATTTGTTGGTACTGTTTTTCATACTTTTCTGACCGTATAATTCCTTCTACTGATGCCAAGTTCTGCTGGAACAGCAAGAAGATTATGTCCTTATTGTAATTCTTTACCAGCTGTTGCAAAATAAGTCTTGGCCCTTGACAAACCAGTTCTGTGCATTTAGAATGGATTTTTTTAGAATAGTTGGTGGGGAAAAAAAAAATCATCAAAATAGATGGTTTGATTAATGTGCTTTGAGCTTGCTTCACTCTGCACAATGTATATCATGCAGAACTGTGTGGGCAACATGGACTTGGGATCTTTTTAACTGTTGTCTATCTGATGTTGTTCAACAATTTTATTTGCAATAGGAAAGCCCTGGCTTTAAGTAGAAGTTCTTAATATTTTCAATTATTGCTTTCTCGTGTTTCAAGTGGATTTTATGAGTACACAGAGCTACTCAGGGCAAAAGGACAACTTCTTTATGAAATATGAAAAAATATTCCACAATCGTCTTGGTCCTATTTCTTTTCACTACAGAAAGTCTATGAAACTTCAGACTGCATTCAATTTCACATTCATTTTGGCAGCAGTAGTGCTGTAAAACTGCTCATTTCCTACAGGGCTTTTGCAATATGTATTTTAGCACGCACATTCAGCAATGACTGACTTTTGATCTAAAATGAACTAAAAATACTTTATTATCAAAAATTGCGTGTATGTGAATGAAAGAGAAAGGTTAGCCCTCCACTGTGTTTGGCTTAAATTCTTTTGACATTAACTTGTACCAAAGAAAATAATTTCCTTTTCTTGATAAACACAAATTTTATTCTTTTCAACAGCAAATCTTTCCCCTTTAGTCCATTAGCACTAGGCAATCTCTTCCTATTAGTAGCAAATTGCAAGACAAGAAAGGGTTACATTTTTATGGCAAAATACCTCGCTGGCCTTATCAGTCTGAGTAATTAGGTAATTCAGCAGCCACAGTTTAATGAGACTTGGTGCTCAAATGTTGCTCTTCTCCACAGCTCACCCTGGCTGAAGCTGGGAATGGAACTGAGGTCACAAAAGAAATGGGATGAATCAGTAATGTCCCAAATCTGCTGGTTATCCCCAAAGTATGGGCTGGTCAGGTGGGCCACAGCAGAGCTGCAAGTTGAAATTTTGCCTTGCCATCAAAGGGACCAAATAGATGTGTCTTAGACTGCCTTGTCAGATATCTCAATCTGATGAGAACAGTGAAGCTGCAAGGAGATTCAATGGAAATTGAAAAATGCAGACTGAAAAATGGGAATGAAAATTGAGAGATATTTCAAGAGTATCTGAGACTTAAAAACCCAGAAGTTCTGTACTGTATCAGAGAGAAATAGAAGCCACACTTGTAATAAGTGGCTTTTATGCTCTCTCTAAACTCACATATCAGTTGACATCTCTTTAAAGTCCTTTAGACTAGAAGTAATGGAATATAAAAATTCAAAAGAAAAGAAATGATGATTCCTGCTGACAGAATCAAGTACTATGGCTTTTGCAGCAGGTTTAGGGTAAAAAAAAAAAAATAGTCCCTAAATATCCACAAAGCCAAAGAATTGTATAGATCACTTACTGGACTGAAACATCCAAATTCTTCTTAGTGCAGAAAAAAACCCCTTCTATATTATTAAATAAACACATTTTTACAGAAACATGCTGTTGTGTCCAAATACTGTATAAGTGCAATGAACAACTTTAAAATCCATTAAAATACATTACTTGCTTAGCTAAAGAAGGTCTTTAAAAAAGAAACATTTTGGGTTTAGCTCAAGCAGGCTTAGGTGACCTCAGTGCAAGAGTCCTAAAAGACTTTGCTGAGATGATTTCTGGTCAACCTCCTCATTTTTTATTAAAAGGTTATTTTTTGCATATTTTAAAACCTAGGTCATAAAATTGTACTAGTATATAGAACTGCAAGGGGAATGGTTTTGATTTGTATAAATTAGTCAGCTTGCTATTGATTGCAGGTAAAAGAATGGAAATGTTGATGGTGAATGCAATAAAGAATTACAGAATGGAAGCGAAGTTCATGGCTGTCACATAGTTTTATGATGAAAACACCTTGTAAAACAAACTTTCAGTTTCTTCATGTGGTTGTAAATCTAATGAATGTACTGTCTAGACAGAGGATATTTAGGCTTCAAAAAACTCTTGATGCCATGTTGGGATTTAGAGGCGCAGTAGCACTGTCACAGCAGTATCTGACAAACAATTTGAAAGTGGCCTTGCTGGCCAAAGAGGAGTTTTCAGTGGAGAGCGCTTACTTTGTGGGATGCTTCCAATAGTATCCTGCTAGGACTGCTTCTGCCAGTGTTTGGTGTCATCTTCACTGATGGGACATGAAGCCACAACACCCTGGCCAAGAACATTTTTGGACTAAGATTAGCAGAAAATTATGAAGGAGGGCATCCCCAGGATTTTATCACTTTGTATCACATAAACTCTGCCTTCTTGGAATAAAAGGTATTTTGACACACTCAGGTGTAAGGCTGTACAGGGGAGACAAATATCAATAGAAATGACAATGGCATCCTCTGAAACAGTCACTGACTTAAAAGATTTTGAGATCACAGTGGCAAGAGTGATGAACTGGAGCTCTTAGGAAAGTGTGCTTAGAAAAGCCAGTGGGATTCCTGGATGTGGCAGTAGTGGGCTGGAAAGTGACTTTTACCTCCAACAACTGAGTAACTGTTTCTCAATCAATACTCTGCTAACTGTTCTCCTACAGACCCTTTGTGTTATCTGGGGAGGCAGCTTGTCTTTGCCATTGTTGTTCATGCTTCTTTAGCTCAATGTTATAGGCAGAAGGTTATGAAGCAGAAGAGCAGGGACACAAGCAATTTCTCAGATAAAAGCCCAAAAGTACAGAACTTTTTCACCTGAGATGGTCTGTAGTCAAGCCACTAAAGGAAGACTTGTGCTCCTGGAGCTGTTAGTGGTTCTATGCAGCTTTTCTGTACGACTTGGAGGTGGTTTTAACACCATCTGTGGTGGTGGTGGTGGGAGAGAAAGTTGTGATCCTTACTCTTGAGATGCATTTCCTCTGGGACATCATAGAAATCGTGCTCTGATTTCATGATTTGCAGTCATGCCCATCTGCAGAGTAGGGCCAAGCCTCTCCCCATTCCTGGGGGCAATCTGAGGGTGAAAACCTTAATGGCAGTGTGAGAACATTGCAGCAGTGGGCCCCCCGGGGAGAGCTTTGGAGTAAATGAGACCAACACCTTGTGTAGGGGGATATAAAGGCATCTGCTCAGACAAATGTCTTCCTTACAAATGCTGTGTAGAAATATCAGCCAGTCTCAATGAAACCTGACTGCAAGTTTGTTTGAAAACTATTTTTAAATGTTTAAGACTTAATTTTGCATGTCTTGGCATTTGTGTATTTGTAGAGGTGCTTCAGTTCCATTTAAGCACTGGATATCCATTTATATTCAAAAATGTATCACTCCTTTATTAAATTTATACTCCAAGGCTGTAACACACCATCTCCAAGTAGCAGTTCTATGTTCATGTATTCTTTATCACTTCTAAAACATTTAGTTCTGTATAAAACATTTAAGTTCCTTGCTGTCTGTAAGTACTGTGGTAGCCATGCACATGGCCAGAGAAGACAAAGATTAACTGTTTATTAACACATTAATTGATATTTAAAACTCAGCAAGTAATTTTAAATGACATAGATACAAAGACATCTTCATACAGAAGTGTTTTTCACTAAATGTAATTTACTGGAAGACAGTAAGCCTAAATATGTAGGAAGACCAGAATAATGCTCAAACTGGTCAAAATAAGCTACATGTTTGTCTCAAAAATTGTTTACTGACAAAAATGTTAATGTTTTTCTTGCTTTTAGGTAGCCAGAATCTTATTAACATTTTTTTCCCAAATTCTTTGCAAGGGGTAGTAGCTCAGTTATTCGATAGCTAACTGACAATAATTAGCCTATTATGATGATTAATGCTTATTCAGGACATTTAATTTGCATGCTATAAGCATGGTGAGACAGCTAATTTGAAGTTATGCCAAATACCGTGTTTAGTTTTTATATACAACATTTGTTTGCCTTTCCAAATATAAAATAATTGACAAGAATAATCATAGCTGAGGATATTAGGTCAGCAAGTTTTCATTTCTCCTTTTAATAACAATGATGTGTTACTTAGTGAACCAATTAGCAAGGTAAACTTTACTTGCATTAAAAAATGCGTAAGGCTAAGGAAGAATTTCTAAATTGTAGTTAATGGAATGTCAACAAAGATGCATACTCTGTCATTTTTGCCCAGGTGAGAACCATCTGTCCCAGACAGATAGCATTTCTCCAACTTCTCACAAGGAAGAAGGATACAAGGTCATTTTTATGCACCTTGTAATCAGGACTGACTTTATGAAAGTCAATTAAGCTACTAGGCCTTAGCCATAGTTTCAAAGAAACAGACAGTGAAAGAATAAATGTCTTTAATCATGGTTACTAGAAGGCTTCACTTTTTTTTCCTCAGGAAATGCCTATGTATTCATGTGGAACTTGCATCCTCTTCAGGATATTTGGAGGGGCAAATTTTCCTTGCTGCTTCTAATTGCTTGGGTTCTTTGACCCAGATAGCAGGGCACACTTCAAAATGTGATGCTCTTCTCCAAAAGCTTCAGTGTCTCTGGAAGCTTAAGTCTCCTTAAGCGTGCTTCAGAAGAAAAAACAAATGGGGAAACATGTAGAGGCTCTTAGGAGAAAAAGAATGTCTGCAGTAGTGTCTGGAAAATGATCTGGAGCCTTTGGAAGAGAAGGGGAAAGACAAGTTTCTCTATGGGAAGTGTTGGGGTTTCCTTCTTCAAGTCTTCCTCACGTTTCAGCCTTTGAAGCAGCAAGCATTGCAAAATTCCTTCATGGGCATCATATAAAAGTAGATAGCACATCTGTGTCCATGTACCAGTCCAACCAGTCATCTGTGCCTAATAAATATTTCTGCTTGCTTTCTGCAAAAGGCATTTCTGGCTGTTCTTTGTAGCTAAGCAAACAGCTGGACTGTGGGTCACTGATGAGAAACAGAAGAATCTATCTTTTGTGACGTGCCAAAATGTATATTTTTAATTATTTTTTTTATTGTCTATCAATGTCAAATTTTAAATACCTGGGATGTGTTGTAGGATATTTGTTCTTGTTCATGCCATTGTTTCCTCAAACTGCTGAGAAAGCACAGTGTCTGGATGCTTTCTGACTCTGAGAAACAAGAGGGGGAGGAGACAATTGTTCTCCTAGAGGTGATGACAAGACCCCAAGTCTCTGTCATTTGCCCAGGGTCCTTTTAACCTTTTGTGATTTGGAAGAAGCTGGCAGTCTGTATTAATCTGTGTGGAAAATAGTGGACCTGTTTCTGTCCATTTGACCTCCCCTACCCCTGAAATGATCACAAGCCAGCCAGGTGGATTACACCCAGCCCTTCCTGCAGCACTCCCATGTTCTTGCTGAAACACAGCCACAGCATTTACCACACTCTTGCAAGGAGCCAGTGGACCCCGATGGATCCTGAATCCATTAGAGTAGAACAGAGCAGCTCTGCCTGCACATGGTGAACTACGGAAGCCAGGCATGGGCTGGTGTGCATCCCAGGGCTTCTCCAGTGCCCCACAGCCATGACAAGGCTCTTGCCCAGGTGTGGGGCAGGGCTTGCTGAGAGCTGAGGCCCTTTAATGAGCAGGATGAATGAGGGCTGCTCCCATGGTGAGGCTGGGAAGAATTTGGCCCACAGACAGGAGCCATGCCACACCACTTAGGGCTTTGTCCCCTTTTTTGTTTACAATTACAGCCACAGAAAAATGAGAAACTGTTCACAGTTTCTCAGTAAGAATATGGGGAATCACTGGTTATCCACCACTTACTTAGATCCTCTTTATTTTATTTTTCTATTACATCTCCCAATACTTCATTACCACCTTTGTAACTTAGAGGAGTGCAGGGACCAATTTAAAATCCATTGAAAGAGCCTTTGGCTTTCTGTGGTGGCTCCTGGATCAGGGCCAGGGGGTATAAACTGCTAGTGGCAAGTTTACAACAGTGCTCCCTTTGTGGGTGCCACTGCTGGGACTTACTGAGGTGGCTGAACACTTTAACAAAAGTGATTTTGCAGATTAACCCGGTGACAAGCTGTGTGTTCTCAGTGGGAACTCTTCCAAATTTTTAAAAACAATTATAGTTCTCTGTCCATGAATGCTGGACTACCACATTCTGCCAACACAGGGAAGCTTCAGAGAGGATTTTTTGGGCTAGGCTGAATCTCCCTCTTTGTACTCTAACTAATCTAATAAAAGATTAATTTGTTGCTTGCTTTATTATCCCCGTATTCAAACACACACAATGCAGTATTTTGTGAGCTTACTTCTGAAATAGATTCTAGCAAGGTTAAAAAAAAAATTAGCTTCCTTGCGCTGCGTATATACCCACTTAGTACTACACTAGTCATGCATTAAAATACCTCTGATCTGCTATTGCCAGGGAAAATTAACTGTAAACTGGAAGGAAAAGTGGTGCATTGCACTTCAGTCTCAATCCTACTCTTCCAGTCTTGGATTTCTTCACATTGAGAGCTATATAAATACATTAGTCAGTAATTTGGTTTTTACTCATTCACAGGCAAAAATCATAATTTCCTTAGTTTGATAAAAACTGGTCTGATGCAAATGCAAATCTCCAGGAAAGGTTCTGACATGGTTTAAATTGTCCACTGCATATTTTTGATCACTTACATGAATTCAAGGACTACCCCACTCGAAGCAAAGCTCTCAGTTAAGCCAAAGAATGAAACACGTTCCTGGGTGAGCAGCTGCCTAAGGAAAGTATTAAATTCTACCTGTGTGGATGGTTGGAAAGCAGAGTGGTTGAATTACTAATGGACAAATCAAACTGATGAATTATTGTAACAAATTCTTTTTTTTAAAAAAATTGAAACAGTTCTTAGTTGAAATGTGTTGAAGCTCAGAGAGTAGATTCACAGTAGGTTTTCTAATGAAGGATTTTTTGTGTTTTTTTTTGTTATATATGGGATCATTTGTAGTTAGGTTTCATTTTTGCTGTTGAAAACTTAAACTTGTCCTTGAGAAGCTTGGAAGTGCCTGATATATTTGTGCAGCCTTGAATTCACCATGCACAAACAAAAAATCCAGCCAAAAAATCTCTGTGGAAGTTGCAGTGATGATTTCCCAGCAACCAGTGGCTTGTGGCTTGCAAAGCATTTTTTTTTTACTATTTCAGTTGTGGTTTGCTACATTCTGCTCTTCTTTTTTCATAACATGTAAAGGTCCCTTGTTGTTTGTGTATCATTGATACAATTCTCCTGCAACCAAAAACAAAGAAGGCAGTAGTGCTTTTAATAGAGGGTGCCTGATTGATAAGCTAGTTGCAGCCAAACCTGCTCTGGCTAATTGTCTTTCAAATGCCCTCATTAATCAAACAGAGGAGTAACTCTGACAGGAGAGCTGTCACTGTTTTCATGATTTCCTACCACTCACTTCACAGTGTGAGACCTGGCTGTGTACCCAAATCATGGCCTTTAAACAGTTTTAATGCCTGCTCACTGCAGAGCACACCTGGCTTTGGTGGGATGGGGGCCTGCCCAACTCTGAGGCATGATCTATCCCAGGAGACCAATTTAGCAGTTATTTAATGATTCATAGCTTGATGTCTGGAAATGAGTGCTCCACACGATAACATACATAAACAAATTTAATTAGTTTTTGCCTTTTTTGCATAAGTAGCCACCAGTGTATTAAAGCTGCAAACAAAACAGGTAGGCTGCCTGGAAAGTCATTGAAGCTGGTTAACAGCAGATCTTTGTAAAAGGCTGTGGTGCTTTCTTTCATCTTCTGATAGTCACTGATGCCTCTTTGGCCAGGTTCTGAAGTTGCTGGGTTTACTTACTAAGAACAAGGGAAGCAGCTATCTCAGCTAGCTTTTGGCCAGGCGTTAGAATTACATATCTACAGCAAAACCTGGCAGTCTCTCATTTACTGCCTTTCAAAGCTGCAGAATGTAGTATTTTTTTTTTGAAACTGTTTTTAAAGGATGTGCTTCATATATTTTCTGTTTTGCAATCTATTAGAAATATTATTTGGTAAACATCAACCTGAGTTATGTTCAGAGATAGGGATTTATATATTTACATTTTTATTGAACATACATGAAAACATTGCAAAATTTCTAGTTGTGCACGCTGCAAAATAGGGCAAAATACTTAATGCTTAAGAAAGCAAATTGAAAGCTTAAGGGACAGAATATTTTTTTAACCTTCTTTTGCAACATTGCATAATTAACACTGGTGATATATGAAGTGTATGGGGGTTTGTTTCTCTGCTGTTAAGTTTTTCATATTCTCTGTGGAGCAGAATTCTAGGATTGATAGTCTAGAATAATATCTTGTCATTCTCCTAAACAATATAAGTAAATATATTTTACATGAAAAAATGTTGCATTTTGCATATATTCATATTAAGTGAAATTCTTACTTTAATAACATTTCAGGGCTGAAAATTATTCAGTGGCACATGTTACAAATATTTTATACTGGAGGGTTTCTTTGAACTCCAGACAGCAGAGCAATATAGTTTGTCCTTTCTTCTTCGTCTGGGAATAGCTTCTACCCACCAAGTGGAATATTTGCTCCTATGAGAGGTGCCTTTTTCTTTAATAGAGCAGTTTGATCATAAATTTCTGCAGATCTTGGTTTTAGATTACCAACTGTCTAAACCAGACACCTTGTTTTCCTGAGCAGGCAGAGGAAAATCTTAGCATGGAACATGTTGGTTCCAGGAATCCTGCAGTCATCACTTTATAAATGTGCTTGATCTCAGACTTGAGCAAGGGGGACCAAGCCATGATTTAAGATGATATTCTGCTATCCAAAAGTGAAATTCTGTCTCCAGAAAGCTCAGTGGAAACTTCATTATTGGTCTCAGTGGGGCCAAATTTTATTTTTGTTGAGGTATTGTGAACTTTGAAAGCAATTTAGACTGGGAAAGAAGGTGGGGACAGGGGACAAATTGCTTTTGACCTTTTTCTTTTAGAAATTTAACAGAGACCGTTGGCTCATTTCTGCCAGTACCTCCCAAAACCTATCAGAAAATGTTTTTTCTCTGAGTCACTATTAATTTTATATCATGGCATTTTATTTTACTATGAGAGACAGAGTTCCAAGTGGTGTGATTTATAGGACATGTATACCTAGGTAGATATTGCCTCATGTTTTCTCCATAACCCAAAACAAAGATCTTTAAAGGGGTATATTAAAATCTAGGTACCTGCTCCTAAAATTTGATTGACTTTAACAAAACCCGTAGCATGTAGGTAAACATTTCCAAAGGCCTGTGATTGATTTTATGAACTCATTCAATGCCTGTGGGTTGTGCTCTGTGGACACTCATAAGGATTTCTGATTAGTGTCATCGTGCCCCCTATAAATCTATTTTCTTGGGAGTCTATATCTTGGTAATAAAAACTTGTCCTGCAGTGAAAGGTCTTGGCATAATAGCAGAATTATTGCTATTTTTACTGCATTTGAAAAGCAATTCTTGCACTTTGTCCCCATCCTCTAGAAACAGTCTTTTTTTTTTTTCCCTGCATATAATGTAACCCCAATACATTTGTTTGGTGATTTAATTAGGTAATATTAATCAGTATACACTTCCTTTCCTACATAGATTGTTGTGGACTGTACAGGTCCAACCTTGTCACTGCTGTCTGCTTGTGTTGACCCCTGGCAGACTTAGTTCACAGAAAAAACCTGGGAAAAAAAAAAAAAAAACTTGGGAAAACCTGTCAGCTTCTGCCTGTATTCCTGTTGTCTCTTCCAGATTTGGACCCCCCCAGATCAGGATGGCTCTTTAAGATACAGTGAGGAATCAAACCTTGTATTTAAGTGTCTTTCCAAGAGCTTTGAGGTGTCACACCATTTTAAGACTTCACCTGTGGGTCCTTCAGCTGTGACCAGGAGTCCTGTCAGGCTTGGTCATCTGACGTTTTGTGCATGTTGAATGTGGCCCATAGGTCTGTTAAGGAAGCACAGATTCGATAGGATCCACAAAACAGACAATACAACACCTAATTTCTTTTCAGCCTGGCCAGTCAGAGTTAGTGCAGGTACCACTGCATAAATTGCTGCTGTGCCTGCTCCTCAGGGAGGAGCAGTGCTGGACAGCGTTGCCTTTTGTGTAACAGGTGATGGTTTGGCTGTCCAGGTAAATGAAGGGTTTATTTTTATCCTAACTGGCCTCCTAGTGGCAGTGATTCCCCTCTGCAGTCAGCTCAATAAAATGCTTGCAAGGGAAATAAATTTAGTGATTTATGTTTTAGGTCTGTCTTTAGAATATTCAATGTATCTGTTGAGAAAGACGCTCTGCTCTTCCCTTTTGAGACAGGCTTTAGTTAAACCTATATTTTATTTATTTGTGGAACTGTTGTGAATCAAGCAAAAAAGTTGCAAAATGCTTCCCTAAAAGGACTGCTAAGTGTAGCATCTGATTGCAAGTAGTTAAGAGCAACAGTGCTTAAAATTTCTAAAATTCAGCAAGTGGGGAGGAATTGGAAGATGACAATTCCTGTGTGGGTTGGGCATCTGGAGCTAGCATTATTCCCAGCCTGGCCACGCTGGGTCCTGGATTCTGCTTTGGCGTGAGCAGGAGAGGAGAATCTGCCACGGGGCAGCTGCAGGAAGATCAGTAATCAGATCCCTAATAACCTGTGTGACTGCTGCAGGCATGCTTTGGAGCAAACAGATTGCACTGCAGCAACACGGTGCAAACAGATCTTGTGGGTTAGGCACTCTCAAATAACTGGAGAGAGCTGAATGAAACTGATTAATTTTTTTGGATGATTTTATTTGGTTGTGTGCCAAAACTTATTTTCTTTTAGCTAGCTATATTATTTGTGATATATTAAGAATAAACAAGATTAGAAGGGAGTTTTCATTAGTAGTAAAAAGGCTATTTCATCTTACTTTTCCTTTTGTTTTTCTCATATATAATTTTAACTATAATTTCAACAGTTTATTAGCTACAGCTTTTTCAAAAAACAAGAAAAAGACACCAAAAACATACAAAACTAAGGTGGTAAGATAATACTTATAGGAAAATTTTGGTTTTTTCTGTTGCAGAAATGATGTTGCTCCTTCAGATCTGGTGAGAAGGAGGTGGGACTACAGCAGTGGAGAAAGACATGGTAAGAATTTGTCATTAAAAGAAAAACATAAAGGACTGTCATCTAAGTTAAATCCTGATAGATCATGGGTTCGACTTTATTTGAGAGTTCTTTTAGCCCTTAGGTATAGAGTGTATCTGTGAGTACAGTGCTAAGGGTGATTATTGCTCTGATGGATCATCTGCTCAAAAATAATAATTGAAAGGACCTTCCTGAATTGTTACATCACCTTATCCCAGGGGAAAATGCGTAGATGGGAAGAGCTCCATTATGAAATGGAGATGTATGGAGCAGTTTTTCTCTCTTTCAATGTTTTCCAGTACTTTATTTGTTGTTAAGAAGTCTTAAAACTAAAAACTGAAATTTCATATCAAACTTCAACAGAAAAATGTGGTTACTGGTGAAAGATGCTGATTGGATTTTGGTTTATAATAATAAAGGTGTTTGGGCTGAAAGTGCTTTACTGATGGATTCAGAACAGCTGTCTGGTGTAAGTCAGCTCTGAGTAGGGCATAAGGAACCCAAGAGTTACTACTTCAGCAAAGTCAAACTCATTTTTGCCTTTTAATTGTTTTTATAGTGTGAACTTACAGTCTTGAAACTATGACTGATTTAAAAAAAAAAAAGGTGTTGTTTCTATAAGGGACAGGATTCTGAAAGTCAACTGAAATATAATACAGGAGTTTGGTGTGAAAATTTTAATTTCAACAAGCCGATACATAACACTGCTAATTTGTCAGTGATGATGGCTTTGAGCTCTGGAAATTGTGGATGAAATTCAGATGTCTTCACCAAGATATCAGAAATGTAGATATCAAAGGCTGGGGAAGTCACCCTAGATTCATTTTTCAGTCAACTGAGGAAAAATGGGCACATTTAGAGTGATTCATCTCAGCCTAAAATAGGCAGGTCAGGCAAGTTGCCCCCTGGAGATGGCTGTTTCTCCCCATGGACTGTAGGAAAGCCTAGAGTGACAAAGTCAGAATTCACCGTGTAACCTTTCAGTGTCTGAAGCTAGGCTGGATGAATCTCACTGTGTGGTAACAAGGACAGGCTCTGCCAGCTCTACTTGTGTGAATAACAGCTTCCAGGGCTGCTCCAGTGGGACTGCTTCTGGGAGCAATTGAGAAGGTCTGGCTGAGAAATTCTGAGGGTTCTCAAAACCCTGAATGATGCCAATGATGATTTTTGAGGCTTGTTTACTTTTTCGTTTCATTGGTATAGGTAGTTTTATTTTAATTGTGTAAGAAAACCCAGAAGTCTGGGGCTTTGTGTTTGTTTCTCTATTTTTTTTTTTCTCTGTGGAATCCTAAAAATGAAAGTGTATTTTATTCTCTTGGGTGATAAAAGTTGCTGTGGAATTATCTCAAAAGCCAATGGCTGTCTATTATTTGTTGTCCCATTTGCCTTCCCCATTTGTCCTGTTACAGAGTGTAGATAGATAGTGGCTACCCTGTTAATCCAGTAAGCGTGGAGGAACTGGACAGACATTTTTTTAAGGACTGGCAAGGTATGCTGGGATTGAGATTGAAGATCCAGCTACATTTGTAATCAAAATCCTTGCCTGTTTAAAATAAAAAAAAAAAAAATAAAAATTGAGAAGTATATGGGAATGAATGATGGTGTTGTTTAATACAACATTTGCTATTAACAGAGTTAATAGAGGAAATGTTAATAGGAAGGATATAATGTTATGAAAATATTTAGAGAGAAATTGTGGTTTTGTGTAGTTTACAAATCAGAAAAGCAAGATTGCTCAGAAGACCCTGGCTTAAAAGGGAATTGCCCTGAGCACTGAGCTATACTATGATAGAATATGTTCAGCCTTTTAGGTCACAGGATACTTTTCATGCTGAACTCCTGTAAATACAAACCAGTCTGAACACAACAGGAGCACAAGGGCTTTTTTGCTTCTTCCAGAAATCCCCAGAAGTGGGAGGATGGAAAAAGTCCCAGTAGTATTTATGACTTTTATTTTCTGTTGTTCAGAGAACCTGCCAAACATATACTAATTAGAACTTTGTGCTTGAGGTCATACTGGTTCAGTGAATTTATACCTGAGCTGATGTTTTCAGTCACAGAGTGTTCTGAACTTTCTGACAGTCATAGACAGGGTAAAGTGGCTCAATAGTTCAACACACTTGTAACCTGCTGTTATTTGTTTTTTATTGGGGTTTTTTCATGTCTTGACAAATACTAAAAATAGGACAGAGATTGTTCCAAATCTTGAATGCAACAAGTGACTAAAATAAAAATCTGAGAGATAGAGGAAGGAGCTTAAACTTTTATAACTTCTTACATCTTCTCTTGCTTACATATCTGCAATCAAATACTTTCTTATTTAAGTATTTCCCAATATTACCAATCATGTTGAGTGCTCTATATGAGTTTAGCTGTTTGTAATCTACCAGAAAAACAAGAGGAAAGAGTGCATAGAAAGCAGGCTGCGTACTTTGAACTGAAATTGTGCATTGCCTTCATTAATAGTGGTAGGATCTCTAAACAGACATCAATGAACCTTTGTAAATTTAAATTTAGCCAAGCATGTTGTATAAAATTCTGTATTGCTCTTCAGACATGAGATGAGGTAGGTCTGAGATGAGGTAGGTCTGAGCACATGCTGGCATTTGTGTGCATGTTGCTAATCAGTCTTGTGTGTACAACTTAGGGGCTGCTTCACCTACATTTACTTTTCATTTAGCCCTTTTCAATTACCCATTCAGAAATCTTTGAAGACTGTTCCTCAGCCCTGTAATTCTCTCTTCAATGAAAATTAGTAGAGCCACAAAGAGTACTAGAATAGAATTCATTCTCTTCTGTGCAAAAGAGAATGGATAAAAGCTTGACTTTAATACAGGTATGTGATAACACTGCTGCTATAAGGCACCTTTTGACCACATGGCAAACGAGCTGAAATAAATCTGTTCCTTATCATGCAAGGCCTTCCTAATTAATGAGGGAAATCCTTCCACAGAAAGATGAAGGAAACTGAGTACACTAATGCTGGGAAAGGGCAAATTTCCCTGTACTTCTCTACTTGCAACAATTTGCAATCTGGAGGCAGGTAAAACTGTTGAAATAGGAACATTGCTTTGAATGCAAGTGAAGTTGAGGGAGTGGGATAATTCTTTCAGAAGTAGAGAAAATAATTTTTACCTTCACTAAAAATCAGGGATTGTCTTTCCTATATTGGGATGGCTGGAAAGTCATTTTATAGACCTGTTTTTGACTTGGTTCACTTGGAGTGTCCTTATTTACTTGAAAAATATTTATATGGAAACAGATAGTGGAGCATCTTAGCTACACTGATTTTCATCACAGTGGCAGTCTTGATGGCCTTTTCCCAGGACTGCCATAATCACTCAAAATAGTCTATATTTTGAGTTTTACAGAATATCTTCCAGAGATCAATTTCAGAATAATCGCAGTGCTGTTATACTTTGAATATAATAACTATTTGCATGGGGTTTAAGAGGTGTTTCAGGGCCTGACATCCAGTGAAATTTCTCAGGTTGTCGAAAGGATGGTTTGAGTAACTCTTTCAGAAGCTCAGTTAATGCAAGGGCACGATAATTTTTGCCCTCACAGGACTGATGGCATGATTAGCCCATTAAAAATCTGTATCACCAGGCAGGTATTTCTTTGCTAGGGATCCTCCAGGAGTTAGAATAGTCATAATTTGAGAAAACACTCATTACTTTTGGATTTACCAGAAAGTTTCGCCTTTTTTTGGGTGTCATTCCAATGCTGTGGTGATAGAAAAATTGCAAAAAATTCTGTGTTGATCCAGTGACTGGATGTGATTTTTTTTTTCCCTATACATTTCCCATGAGATTCCTTCCTTGCTCAAGTGGATTTATCTCTATCAGTTATAGCAAAGGATATGTCTTCTTATTTAGAAGTAAGAGTATTCTGGGTGTAGAAATAAAATTCTCAGTCTTGACAAGGTTACCCTGAAAAAATTTGATATGGTGTGGCTGCTGGCCTAATTACCCTTTCCTTGTTGAGTTCAAATACTGTTGTAAGTAACAGGCAGTGACTCAAGCAAACACTGGAAATTTTGTTGAAGAAACAAGAAGTGAAATAGGGGCACATGTAACTTGTTGTGTTGGTTGTTCTAGTCAAGGCAGTATTCAAATGATGGTAGCCTTCTTTCTAAGTCTCATCATTTTCTCTGGGAGTACATTTGCATAAGTGTTTTACTTCAGGAGAAAAGAATGCTTGTTCTCACTTGCCCTGCTTTGGTAGTAGCATGGAAGTCTTGGAAATGCAAGGCCTAACACATCCGTGTGGGTCCAAACCTGGGAGGCTGAGGCGCTGTACAAAAATTAATAAATACCACCTTACTGCATAGGTACTAACTGAGATATATCGTTATCTCCTTGCTTTGCAAATAACCTCTGTGAAATACAGACATTTTTGTCAGTACGCTTGGTTATCTTTAACCTAAGTGGTCTCCAAAACTCCCATTGCCAGTTCTAACGGATTGAGGTTTTCTGGACAACAGTCCCTTGTGTGCCTTATCAAGTGAACACAGTGTGAAGGGTTTCTCATATTATAAACTTACCAAAAATGTTTTGTTTTACTTGAGACATGACTTACCTTGGTTTTACTTCCTTTATATCATTCTCCCCATCTCATTGGCTTTGTCTTTGGTTTTATGGGAAAAATTTTTTGGATGCAAAGTCAGTTTATTGAAACATTTTTCTCGAATATCATTGTGTAATTTCTGTGTAAGTTTGCTGCTGCAGGGACTGCAAAATTTTGCTGTAAATGGCCATGCTCTAAAATAAAGGACTCAATAGCTGGAAAATAATAGGAATATAATTAGAGAAATGGAAATGGACAAACAGTGTCAATACAGAACAGAAACCAGGTGTTGGCGGGGAAGAGCAGTAAATCCTTTCAAAACAAAAGTTTTAGACATTTAATGACCTCTAACTGCTGTCTGACTGACAAATATAATCTAGGGCTGGGTAGAGCTCTTTACCACCTTTGCTGTTTGTAATAAGGAAGGATCAATTCCCTCATCCATAAGCACAGTGTGAGCTGTAAAACTTTCAGTGTCCTTGGAGAGGCCCTGGCACCTCAGCACCCAGCTGAGGTGGTGGGGTGTAGATAATCCTAGCACTGAAATGACCCTATGGCCTTTTCTGCAAAGCAGAAAAACTTCCTTAAGTTACATAAGTGATTAAGACTATATCTAGTTTGTGAAGCCAAGGAGTCATGACAGCCATTTGTTTATTTTCAGTGTGTGTGGACAGCTTGCTTAGGAGTTTTTCTTTCTAACCACCTCTAAAAGCTCTCTGGAGAAAGAAAATAGAATAGTCAGCTCCAAAACTATCATGAGGGCTAGAAAGCATATCGATCAGAAAGCAAACAGACCAGAATCTCACAAAAATACCAAATCTGAAGATTTTAGGAATAATATTCTAGGCTTACTGAAGTCAGCAATAATTTTATAAATTCAACATTTACAAACTAGTATGTCATTCAGACTGTATTTGGAAAATTAATTTTTGATTTTTTTTTTTCTTAAGTGATACCATATTTAGCTGAAGTTCTAAATCACTGCGTGCTCTGTGTTTGTCAACAAAATGACAAGTGCCCCATTTTGCTCCTAATGGAACTCTTGTACGTGTCTGTGTTTAGCCTGCAGTTTTACATTCTGTGCAGAGATGGAAGCTGCTTGCTCTGGCAAGGTCAGCTTGGGAAGGAGGCCACATTCCCTGAATAAGAAAGCCAGGAGGCCAGAGCATGCCATTTCATTAGTCAGCCCAGGACTCTCTTATAGAAAAGGAGGGAGAATGAATGTTATGGAATTCAAAATAACTTTTTCAGCTTTTCTGTGGCTCGGAAAATGTTGCTCTTGGGCAATATTCTGTTAATGATCACTATTGGGCCAGATGTTCAGGACACGTAAATGAGTGTATTTCCATTGACTTCAGTGGAACTAGGCCAGCTTATGCCATCTGAGAATCTTTCCCCTCAGCTTTCTTTCTACACCAGTTGTGATTTTGGATAAGGAGTTGCAGTATTATCTGTCATAGTTCTGGTTTCCAGCAGAGGAGAAGAAAATTAACAGTCTTATTTGTTTCATCAGTGTGAGATCAGATTAAACTGTGACAAAGAAGCAAAGTAATTCAAATAATCAAATTCGAGAATGTGAAAGGTAACAGACTTGCTTTGTTTTGCAGTGGGTATTTTCTGTCAAAACAGAACTTCATAATTTTCTAGATGGCTAACTAGTTCTCCAATCTTCTGATGCCACTTAAGCCAGTGGTATGGAATAAATTGAACACATTAACCTGAAAAAGATCCCAAATTTTTGTTCTTTGTTGTTGAGGTTATTTTTTATTTATTAATAAATTAAGACAGACTCATGAGGGGCTCTAAGAAATGGGACCAGCTCTGTGAACTGGGTGCATTCCTCCTGCCTTTCCATTCTGCTCCCATTCAGCACTTATAATGGTAATGAAGTCTAATTACAAATGCATGTGACTGCCTGTTGTAATCTGTCAGTGTTTTTCTGAAAAACCTTGTGCCAGTTCAGTATTGGTCATTAGATAATAAGGATTGATAAAACGTAAGGGGCAAAATGTTAAAAATGCTACTATCGATTAGAACGCACCTTAATAATGAAACCATGGGCCTGGGGACGAAAGCCATGGATCATTTTGACAATTCGGCCTTAGATTCTGGATGAGACAGAGTGGGGACAATTAATCCCTCTGAGCCACAAATCACAAATAAAGTAGTTGCAGCTCATTACAACCTGACCTTGCTAAACGGCCTTGAAAACACAAGTGACCTTCTAGTATTTGAAAAGATTACAAAGCTCTATAGAGAAATATCTTATTTATTTATTTATTTATAATGCTTGGGAACCACATGGCTTAATTTTAAGTGATCTTGATGAAAGAAGCTTTTAGCTTCACCATCTTTCAGGGACCAAATTGCTAACGTCTCGTGGAACTGATGGTGGTACTGCAGGGCAGTGTTCGGGAAAGATCTTAAAAGTCAAAAGTCTTGATCTGTGCAATTAATCAGTGGAAGTTTGTGCTGCAATAGCTTTGAAGAAACAATAGTTTCAGTGAACTATTGCGTGACTCTAGTTAGGGCTTTTATAAATATTATGGTACTATTGGAGCACTGCATAATTGCAGGAAAGCATTTTTATGCATTACAGTTAAGTCCAACACCAAACTTTGGAAATATGTTCAGCAAAGTATTTCATGAACTCCCTTCATGTTTCCACCTTAAATGGGAATAAGGAGAGGTCAGGTATTTCGTATTTCTGTCCTTTGACATACACTGTAGATGCTCTTTGGCTAACTGACTTGAGTCTCTTACATGGGCTAGTGCATATGGAAATCTCAAAAGACTCCATCTGAGTTTCTGATGGAGTAGTCTACCTTAATTTGACCCTTAATGCTGAGTCAGGCTCATCTTTTTACTGAGTGTGATAGAAGGAGATGTCTTTTCAGCTCATTCCTGAGAGGAGGTCATGACCACCATCCCTGATGTTGTCTTAACTCTGCAATGAATTTTGAGCACTTGCTGATTTCATTGTGCTTTGGACTAGGCCCATGTGTGACTCTGCTTACTGCTCCTTCCTTTAATGTACCTGAATGAGGCACCTCACCATGTCCTCACCATGCATGAACTCCAGCCTCACCCCATGCCCTGCATCCCCTACATTAGATAAATGCAATTCCTTTAAAAGCCACTTCTCTGTAAATACAGAGGCTTGTGACTTTCTGTGAGGACTTTGCTGTGTTCTGTATGAGAGTCGGGGTCTGCTCTGGTGCTGAGGGCATCATTAAGAATGCTCTACACACAGACCTTGTGGTTGTGGTAAGAGCGGTGACTTTCATGATGTCAGTGATGGCTGTGGGCATAGAGGCAGCAGCTCCAAGTTTTCCTAGTTCTTTGATTTTCAGACAAAAGCATCAAATATAGTACTGTGGAACCATTACATTAGATCATAGATTACTGAGGCATGCAGAATCTGAGAAATGGCACTTACAGACAATATTTTCTGCAAAAGTGGAGTTTTTAAGATAGTTCTAAAATAAAACCTCCTGTAGAGGATGTGGCAAAAAAGTCCCTGTTGAATGTATCGTGTACAGTAATTGCAGTTCCCTGTCTGTGTGGGGAGCAAGGTGAAGAGAAGTTTCTCTGCTTCTAGAGAAACTGTGAGAGCCCACTCTCACAGCACATGGATTTAGGTTGTTTTACCCTGGCATTACCAGGACTAAGGTTTAGCCATGGTGGAGCTCTCTCCTTGACTCTGGGCTTGGATGACAGTGCTTTAGGCATTGGGAGTGACAGAGAGAAGTCTGTGTGATATCACTGTGTGTAGTATATTGATACTGGCTCTCCTTTTATTAGCTTGAAACAAAATGGATTAGATGAACAAAAGGGATTCCTTGGAAGCTCCATTCAATTATTTCACAGTGACAGCCAGGGAAAAACACAGTCTATCGCCTGGATGTAGCAGTTCCTACTTCTGATCAGAAAACAATGTGACATTTTCAGCATGTCAGTGTTTAAGCAGTGGCTCCACAGTTTGAGCCAACACTTCATCTTCTGACATTCCAGCCAACAATCCCAACTTCTTTCCAGAGACTTCTCCTCCAGAGTTTCAGCTGTAGTCGAGGTCTCGTGACAGGGATAGTCCTGGCCATGCACTTGCAGGGACACTGTGAGGCACAACACAACTCAATTACTGGACATAAGATTGGGAAACAAGTGGAATAAAATGACTCCTTGTAAGAGAAAAATTATTCAACCATTTATTAAGTAGACCAAGACACTGAAGGTATTCCAGCATGGAATTGGACAACCAGAGCTATTACTTTGACACTTCCCATTTTCCTTTTTTTTTAGTGGGAATTTCAACAGCATTTCTGATAGCATCAAATCAACCCAAAAGTTTCCTTTACCATTCTTAGTAGCTCCACTTAGTGGCTACTGGGATAACACAGGGTTTCCCTCAGCACCTGTTACCTGGTGCTGTGGTGCTCATCCTCCTTCCCTCCATCCTATTGGATCCTTCAGGCACACAGGCTGGGATCGCTGCAGGAATGTCAGAGACTAACAAGTGCACTAATTGCAGAGTGAGAAAAAACACCTGCTGATTCTCAGCTGAGTTATCCTCGTAGCAAACCTTATGTTTCTGAATGTTTCTCTATCGAGTTCTTGTGTAGCTGTGATTTCCTTTGGAAATTCGTGGGTCGTATGGAGCACTGAATCACAGCAGCTCAGCACGCAGCCTTCCACCTTCATGGATGACACTCCTGCTTGGAATCAGCGACTGATTCCTCTGCAGGCTTTCTGCTCTTTCAATCCTCTTCCATTTGATTTCTGGCTTTTGGGGATGAATGTATCTCCCTGTGTACTCTATTTACTAGGGAATGTGATTTTCAGGAGATATTAGGCATGCTCGAAGAATACTTTGGGGGACAAATTCTTCAGAGGGGCAGAGAAATCTGGCTTCAGGAAGGTGAGATGCCAACTGTCCTTTATGCAAAAGCTTGAAGTACTACCCAAAAGCTTAAACTAAAAATAGCTGAAGCAGTGGAGATATTTTGGTGTGGAAGGAGCAGAGAAGTGATTGTCAGTGCATAGCTGTGAACATAAATAAATATTGGCCTTTCAAGGGTGTAATATCTGTTTTCTCCAAGCAAGGCAAACTCCTAATAGCTGTCTTTAAAAAGTGGTTATTTTGGAGAATGGAGTAAGTGTTGTAGTTGTGCATTTGCAGAAATGTCTAGAGCACCCTGCCAGTGCTCTAGACATTTCTGCATATGACTTTGTCTAATCCAGGTAATGTTCAGAACAGTGGCTATGTAATATATGCAATACTTGGGCATTATGTCAGCTCTGTAAGTTACTGCAGTGAAAATTAATAACTTTCTCCTTTGTAATTAAGCACTTGTCTCTCTTGTGGCCTGCTGAAGCAGTGAGGCAGGAAGGAGTAGTGATTCCCAGGTCCAATTGTGTAACCATGGAGCTGCTGCCTGGGTCACAAAGTCTCAAAGGAGCAGAGGGCTCACAGAAGATAGCTTCCCTAGGCAGCTATGGGACCTTGCTGGGTAGGGGAGAAGCAGAAAGGATTGATACACTGGGAAAAGACACATCCAGCTCTTGTAGGTAGACCTTGGGAGCAAAGAGGTGCCTGTTTCTGGGGCATGCATTTGGTGTATACAAAATTTCCAGTATTTAGCTGCAGGTTTTTCCCCCTTCTTATTTGGTAAAGACCACATTGTATCTAGAGAAGGAACCTGCTTTTTAGTTCACTAGCTACAGTATGTTCATATTTATTTCAAGTCTCCACATCCAGTGACCTTTACTACTTTGGAGTCAAATAATGTTTTTCATAAAGCAAGCCAAAGTTGGTACTTCAGCTTCCTTTAAGTTGGTGTACTGAGCATTGAGCAGCCTATTGGATTGATGTGATGAACCATATGGATCTCAGACCAGGACTAAATCATGCCAAATATAACTTGCTTGGGTGCTTAATTTTTTTCTTCTGTAAGTCTATAAATGCATGTACAAGCTCTTTTCTCCCACTTTATATGTACCATAAAAGAAGCTAATAGCATAACAGTTAATGTCACAAGTGACCTATTTTAAAACATTACTTAGAGTCACTTATTTCAGCACTGTCTGTGCTGAAATTTTCTATTTTGGATGCCTGCCTCAGCCCACTTCTGTCTGTTTGAAATGAAAAAAAATCCTATTCTTTTCAGGAAAAAAGAAGGCAAAGTAAATTTTGTGTGTTCTTACACATCTTTGATCAGCTCCATCACACTCTTCAGCCTCAATCTAAAAGTTTTGTTGGATCATTATCTTTTGCTGTTCCAGTGAAAATCCATTAGGGAAAACACTGAAACATCTGTTCTTTCACTTGATCAGTAGAGATTTGGTATCTGAATTCCCTGAAATTACTGTCTGTACAGCAAGCAAGCATGATATTGCAGGCATTGAGTAAAATCTTGTCAGAGATCACTTTTCCTAAAATTTTAGGCTATTGTGGCATCAAGCACTGGAAGTTCAAGAATAAGCTGACCCAGAGCAGTGCAGCACTTGGTGCTGGGGATGCTGAGGTGGGGAATTCAGCTCCTAGTTCCAAGTACAGTGCAGACCATCAAGGCTGAAAGTGAGGAGATGCTCCTGGGCTTTTGAGGTTCTCTTTTTACAGCTGCTCAGACCGAGGTGGAGGAAAACATCCTGAGCTGAGGAGCTGTGAAAGGACTTGGCTAGGATGGGACCTTAAAGGGAGCAAGAAAGAACAAGGGATACTGCCACTGGCACGAGTGATGGCAGAAAAATTAGAGGACTATGGATATAGGTTGGGATAGGAGGCAGAAAGAAAAGAGGTGAGATTGGAAGCCTGAGGGTAATGGGTAGGAGGGAGGCTGGGACTAACAAACAGGCATAAGAAGAGGAATATGTACGCCTAAGGTGATTCTGAACAAGCTATAGAATACAGCACTAAACAGAAGGTTAGAATGGGAAACTCAGACTGGAGGAATTTAGGGGCTGCATTTCCAAAAATATTGATGTAAGGCAAGGACTGGGAGTGGGGGGAAGAACGTGAGAGAGAAGTCTTTGCAGTGGAAAGCAGCAGAAGGCCACCAAAGATAGACCTGAGAGGCAGAGCCAAGAAACATGGTGCCCTGTGCTGCCGAATTTCCTGGGAAAGCTGCATGCATCCCAGCCCAGCCTCCCTTCAGCCTGCTCCACGTGCAGACTCTACCGTTGCTCCTTCCACTCACGTGGCCAAAGCCTCTGCTGTGGACCATGAAGTGCCAGCCCTGTATTTCAGTATCACTGCCATTCCACACAATAGATTTTTTCAGGCTTTCTTTTCTCTCCCTTTCTGTATTTTTTAAGCAACCTATGAAATTATAGATAAAAGGGTACAAAACCATGAATGTTGCAATAAAACCAAGCACTATTAAAAAAAAAAAGGAAAAGGAAAAAGAATAATGCTGTCCATGAAGCCTTAATTGGGCCCCCTTGTGTGTATACATTTTGATACTGTCTCTAATTACATGGTCACACACTGCTTTTCCCATGGACCCCTGCATTGTTCTGTGCACTAAGTAGAAGGTGATTGCTGAATGAGCACAGCTTTAAGTTGTTTTATTCTCTCTCTTGCACGGGTAGTCCCAGGCCTGCCTTACTGCAGACTGCCCAAGACCAACACAGAATCACTGATTTGATTTCCTTGTGGGTTTTCCATTGCTGTCTGTTTTGAAAATAGTAACATTTATTTTCGAAACACACTCGCTCCCAGATGTGTGGTGAGGCTCTCTGCTCCCACCTGTGCAAAAGGGGAGGCAGGCTGGCTGAGTGTGGTGTGGCAGGGCTGATGTTCTCCTGGTACCATGGGGTAGGTGCTCAAACCAGGCTGCTCCTGACTCCACAATGCAGCCGATGGGCACAGTCTGCTGTGACATGGACCTCTTTCTCAGGACACACAAAGGGAAGATAGCACAAACAGTGAATGCTGTGGGAAGGTGAGCTTGGGAATGTACCACAAACAGTGAATGCTGTGGGAAGGTGGGCTTGGGAGGGTACCACAAACAGTGAATGCTGTGGGAAGGTGGGCTTGGGAGGGTACCACAAATAGTGAATGCTGTGGGAAGGTGAGCTTGTCTTCAGCTGTAATCTGCTAGGGCAGAACTGCAGAGTGTCAGCCCAGTGGCCCTTCATTACTTTAGTTCCTTGCCCTATTTCTCTTTTTCTCCTGGTCTCTGACTGAAGATGGGACATGCAGGGAGTCTTCTTTTACTGAGGAGGACAAATTCAGAGTGTGGGTTTGGTTTGGATGGTTTGAGACTATCTGGGAAGAGCTGTGCAGTCAGACAGTGTAATCATGGGCATATGTAGGGTGGGGACTGAATTAAGGGACTGCAGAAGATCTTAATTATGGCACCTGAAACTTCTGACTGTTTTGCTTTGCAACCCTAATGACATTATAGTTTAGTTTGGGTGTACATGTGCTTAATATATAATATACATGTGTTTCTTCACTTATGAAAAGATGTTAACAGGCTGCACTCTTCAAATACTTTTATAAAAATTCTGAATTTAGCTTTCTGAACAGGTTTTTGAAATCAATACAGAGAGAGCTGCTAACAGGAGGTAAACTACAAACCACAAACACTTTCAATAGGATAGCTCTTTTTATATAACATTTGATATCATTTTCACAGCATGATCTCTACTTTCATACTGTGATAGCTTTTACCTGGAGTTTAGATGATTCATTTTTGTAGTGGATACTTAACTTTTATATGAGGAAAATGCAAGAGAAGCCAGCACAGCATTAAATGAGCTATAGTTGCAGCATTAAATGAACTACAGTACAGTAATCATGTTGAATGCTCAGATCCTTGCCATCTCACAGGGTTGGATTCATGAAGGCTCTATTGATTCATAAATGAGGAGATATGGAGGAATGGAATTCTCTCTCAGTTTTTGGCATATCTAATTCAAATTTTAAGAGTAGGTTGGCACGCAGTGATTGTTTAGTAATTGTTAGAAATCCCGGTAGGATTCTGCCTGAACATTTGCTCTGATTTCCTATTGGTGTGGGTCTCAGGGAGCCATGTGGCTGTGTTGCTGGCTTGTCCTCATGTTTTCTTTCCCTGAAGCTCTTAAAAATAATTCAGAAAAACTTAGTTTTACACTGACTTCTACAGTAATCACTGAGACAGGGAGGAACATTTTTGTTATATTTTCACGTTTATGATGATTATTCTTTCAAAGAGACCCAGATTTTTGTGTGGTTTATATGGACTGCATGGAACTAAGTCTGTTATTTCAGCTTTTCTGGTAAATGATCACAGTTGTTGAGGCTTTCTAGGCTACCCTGCCAAGCTTCTGTTTTCACATGTCTGTGACTTCTTATGAACCATTTTAAAGTGAAGTTTTCTATATATAAAATTCCCAACAGTTTTCGTGTCTACTTATTCCTGAATAATGCAAAAATGAAAAAACTAAAAAATATTGGTTTGATACTGTTGAAAAATAAAGATAAAAATTGAGTATTTGCTTTATTTCCTCTGTTCAGCCTGTCATCAACCTCTACTCCCTTCATGTTTCCATCACACTCTTATTCTTGTTTTCCTGTCCAAGAAACCTACATTGGAATACAAAAATGTGAAAAGGTCTGACAGTCACATGCTATTAAAAATCTGTCAGACTTGAGGTTAGTCATCAGAAATCCTCTCATCAGAGTTTCTGGAGGGAAAGAACAAATCAATAATATTAGAAAAAATTGAGCTGGACTAATTCTTTAAAATTCTATTCAAGATTTTTATTTGTAATTTAGTTCTTGCTTTAGAAAAAAAAGATAAAGGAAAGCTTTCCTCCTTACTAGAAGCCAGACACCTGTTGCTCATTTCAAAACAAAGAGAAAATCTTGTAGGTCTTCTAGCGTTTTTATAAACTGATTCTACCAAAAAGTACCTTGCAGGATCTGTCTTGCACTTGGTCAAGATGAAGGAGTTTGACCCTTTCTACTCTTGTCACATATACTGTAAAGCTATTTTGAAATGATTGAGACAATTGTCTGAGCCTGGCAAGCGTTGCCAATAGGTGCTGCAAGTCCTACCCTGGCGTTTCAGGTTGGAAAGGTTTGAAATCACCCTTGGTGATTATCTCCTGTACTTTTCTGTGCTGAGCAGCATACTGTGTCTAATCAATATTTCTTCTGCTCCCTGAGGTTCTTAATTCACACGCTCAGAAAACTTCATGTTTTGTATTCCTTGAGGTACACCCTACAAAACCTCAGATACACACACAGGAATGCACATTCAAGGCCCCCTGCTTGCACCCCATCTGTCTGAGCTTATCTCCGAGAATGACTGAGTGAGGTTTGTTTTACAACTTCAGTTTTGTGTGTAGGCACTCTCCTCTCTCTTTTGATTCTCCCACTGGAGCTCAGGACACAGGTTTTACCTACAGCAGGTTTTGCAGTGCATGCCTGACTCTTGTGCTGGCTTCTCTCTGCTCCTCTGTTCAAGAATTGCATATCTGAACTCATTTCTAGGAGGTTAAATTATGCCTAACCTGAAGTAGAATAATGTTCTTTCCAGCGTCTCCTAAGATAATTTTTATTTCTAATGGGGTAGGGATCCTAGCCAAGGTCACAGCCTGGGCATGCTGGCTGCTGTACAAACATATTATGACAGTCACTCTCCAGAGAAGGAGCTGTAACTCCTCAGCTGATGGCTCACTGTGCTTCAGGGTTTCTGTCCCTAAAGCCAAGTTTCAATGCATTTGGCATTTGTTTCCAAAGCTGGTTTACACCTGCTAAGGACTCTGCTTAAGAACTCTGTTAAATTTGAGACTCTCAAATTTAGATTTAGTTGTTTAAAACAATAAAAATCTCGAGGATCTTGCTGGTATTTACACTGTAGATTTCTTGAAGGGAAATTTAATCTATTTTCATGAATATATCTTTTTTTCTAAGTTGTACAAATTCAAAAAGATTCTTCTACATAGCTGAAGCTTGCTGTATGTTTAAAACATTATGAGGCATGGGGTGAGGGCAAACTCATAGGATAAGGAAATACTGGCTTTTCTGACAACCTTTTGGGAAATGGAGCCAAGTACATAATTCTGCTTCAAGAAATTACTATATGCAGCAGACTTAAGATTACAGTCATTTACCTTCCCCTTCACAGAATCTTCTTTCCAGTCTGGCTTTCAGTGCCCTACTGTTGTATCTCAAAGTGTATCCAAACTGGGTAGTGCTCAGGACAAGTACCTGGAGATCTCCCTCTGATGTTTTTGCATGCAGAATCCAATTAGAATCAGAGGTGGCCAGAGGGGAATCCCAAAGCTTTCCAGTCCTGGAATCCCTACAGTGAGATTGCAGTCACTGGCCTTAAGTTTGAACAAACGAGTCAAAGACATTCCCTGTGAAAATTTAATTTAATTAGAAGCCCTCGCATGATTTAAACTGTCTTTGATATGGTTTATTAACAGTTGTGATCCCAGATTAACATTTTCCCACTATAAATTTGGACATTGGTCTCTGACCCCTCCTTTTTTTTTTTTGTTAGGAAAAAGATCTCTCTTGTATTACATGTAAAGATTCAGCAAATGATAAAATTATGTTATCAATGGAAAAGTTAGCCTTTTTTTTTCTTTTCCCAGTGTGGACAATAGAATACACAGAGATTATTAACTGAATAAGAATTGTGTCTGTTCTTGTAAGACCCTTGTTATGAGGCTTTTAATTGTTACTAATCTCTTAAAAAGAAAAAAAAAAGCAGTAGATAACTATCACAACAGGGCCACAGATGAAGTTATTGAAAAGCCAGAGACTTTAAGTCTGAATATCAATGGTGAGCTCTAGCACAAGATTTATGCCCAGTGAGAATCTACATATTCTTATAGTCCCAGGCATGCTGGTGAGATGCTGTAAAGAGGGCCAGGCACAAAGTCAAAATCAGATTAATTGCCTTTCATCTTCAAAAGTAGCACGATGTCAACTTCACCTTGAGCTAAAATTTCTCCTCTGATCTGATAAAATCATTATTTGCCAATGGGACAATTCTGCTACCTGCTTGTCCATCCTTTCTGTGCACAGAGGCACTCTGTCTTCAGCTAGAGCACATGTGGAGCTGTACCTTGGCATGAGAGCAGCTTTCATTGCAAGCAGAAGCTGCTGTGTTACCCTAGATGATACCTCTGATTAACTGGCTCATAGTTGAGGCCATAAAGGGCTTGACATCACAAATTAAGGGCAGTGTTTCACTCTCCATCTTGGATCTGCTGCTATTTGCTGATTGCATCCTGGAATTAACTTTAGTTGTACTCATAGGAGTTGTCAATAGGGAGAATAATTAGACTTCTGTCATCAAGTGAGACTTAAAAAAAGTGCACCAAGAGCTGATGGTCAGGCTGACTTTCAGTCAGAATTAAAGAAATGATTGTTACAGGTGTTCATCTGTCCACTTGCCTAATGTTTTCAAGTGCAGCCCCTCATCTCATCAGGAGGAAAACCCTTCCTCAGGCAGAACAGCTGACAGCAACTCTGTAATCTGCTGATTCTGATCCCAACAGCATTCTGAGTGAAGGGAAAAAAACAAGTGTGTTTGACCCTTGACAAACTGAGCTGCAGTATTTACGAGGATTTGGAATTATTATCTTTCACAGGGTTTAAGTATGAGCAGGTATTTATGTAAATGATGATTCTTTAATTGGCCAAATATTATTGGGTTTTTTCCCTTCCACCTCATTACACATTTCACTATTTTGCTTATGACATCCAGCTGTGATCCAGGTTTACAACCAATGTTTTTACTAAAATTCACTAACTTTGTATGTAATGAAGTCCAATAATGATGTTTGTATTTTTCTGTATATAAAACCTGCTTGAAATTGGGCTATATGCAGCAAATGAAATAAGTGACAGAGGAAAGTAATGGCAAAAATGACCTGAATACGAAATAACCAGTAAGACACATTGGAAAATAAAGAAGACTTTTAACCACTATAAATTACTGCTTAGAGAAAATGCCTTTCAAAATTACTTGTAATATTTGTAGAGGGCCTACATGTAAAGATTTTGTGACAAAACACATATGTGCTGTTACACTTCGAACTGAATGTGTCCCCATATCCCAAATAATACCAGGCAGTATATCATATAGAGAGTGTGTGCCCAAAATAGAGTAATAGCTCTGAAATAGATTATTGGTAACTGGTGGTGTTGTTATAACAGACGTTGCTGGGCTGTCATTTTATGTTCTTTTACCTGAATAGCAGGAAGTTCTTTGTTTGGCCAAGCTTGCCTTGGAGTCACAGAAACTTCAGCTCAGGAGAATGTCTGGCCAATACAGCTCCACAATATTCTTTTGTGAGCCTCCAGTTGTGAGGCATATCAGGGGCTTGAGCACTGCTGCTCGTCTGCTGTGTCCTGAGGTGGCCCCAAGCACTGTCTGTTCAGGCAATGGATGTGTTCTGGATCTTGGGAAAACCTGACCTCACTCTTTACTCCTTCCTGTGCTTGTTCTGCCCATCAGTGGCACAGAACCAGCTCTGCAGGTCTCCAACATCACAAGGCTTTCCAAATAAGAGTTACTCCTTGCTACTTGTACAACTGCAAGTCAGACACAGCCAAGGTGCGTGTTCTGCTCTGTCATGTTCTAAATCTGATTTGGCTTCCTACACTGCTTAGCAGTGGGTGTTGGGGGGCAGGCAAGGTGGGATGGGATCTGTGCTGCTGTTCCAGGGCCAGTCAGTGGGATATTGCCATGATATCCCAGGTCTAACAGCTATGCTTTTGCTATGAGCTACTCATGTCACAATCACACCCAGTCAACAGGGTGAAATTTTTGGTGAGTGTTTTTTTTTATTTTAATATCCAGTTTTGGAAAGTAACATGAATATTAATAGCAGCAGATAGTCATTGTGCAAATGCAGCCAGATTGTTTTTCACTCACTTTTACCAAGAATATTTCCAAACTTTAGTTTTCAGAAAAACCTCAGACTGCTGCTACCCAGAGAGATAGAGAATACAACAGAGGATATGACCTTTCTGAATGTTTTCTTATCAGGCAGCATAAGTACTGTATGTCCCACTAAGCTGCTTCAATAGAACCTTGTCAAGTTATCACATTACTCGACATGTTGCTGATAATGAATACATAAAAGCTTTAGATATTGAAGACTCGGAGGAAATAAATAAGATTTACTGAAAAACTGCTCAACGTATATCCCAGGGCCATGTTTATTTTTTTTTCCATGTGGATTGTGTGCTGCCTTTAGTCCCTTAGATAAATGGAATGATGCAAGAGTTTCAGCTTCTTGAAATGTAAAGTGCAGATGTGAGCAGATAAATGAAGAAAGTAAATGGTCATCTATCTCCATTGTGGAGAACTCAATCACATTGTAACCTTATCAGTCTTGTTCTCCAGAAGTGCCTGATATTTCACTTCTCTGCTACCACATGCTCCTCTAGCTCTGGTTGATATCTGCTATATCTTCTCTTGTCCTGTATTCTTATGAGTGTTGAGGAAGAGTTCATATTCATTTTTGTAATTTTGCCTTAGATCACTTCTGGTGACTTTGAGGAATTAAAGCCACGAACGCAAAAAACCCAAATGCAGTAGACAGAACGAGGATCAGCAGCATTAAACCCTTGTGTCACTGTGGCAGAAAGTAGCATTCAGACTTAGGAGTCAAACAGCTCTTGCTGAGAGGCTGCCCAGAGTTTCTCAGCTGGTCCCCTCCCCAGCAGGAGGGGACACAGAGAACAGGAAACTCCAGGCGCTGTTCAAGAGGAATAGGGTGACTTACCCCCTCTCTCTATTTCTGAAATGATGCACTGGTGGCTTTGGAATGGTTTTGGTTAATTCATTTCATGTTTTACCTGGGTCTGGAAAGCTGTATGTGCCCCATCTGTCCTGAAGACAGTCTGACACTGGCTGAGATTTCTATGTTTGCTTTGTTAACAGTCTCCCAGTACAGCTGGGCAATAAGATCTGACAGTGTCGAGATGATTTGTTGCAAATAAGCATCTGAACTTTGGATGCAGTTTTTTGATAGCTATCAAGGATTTATTCAACAAGAACTGTTTGTGTGCCTTTGACTGTAGAAGGTAAATTAATACCTTCTGAATCTGATCTCTGCAAATTCTGACTTGTAAGAGCTGTAAAATTCATGACAGTTATCTTCTTAAATAAATACATAATCAAGTATTTTTTAGTAATCTCTGCTTCAAAAATATGCATTCTGTTGCCTGTCTAATTCCTAATTTTTTATGTTTAGATTAAATGGATCCACTCCTATAGAGAAGGTGACTTTGAGATTTACTTCAAGTTTACTAATTTAGTAAACTACTGTATGCTTAAAGCATAAAATAAGAAGCTGTTATCTTTAAAATGACTCCCCAAACACCTGCAATTTACTAACCTACAAAAGGACACCCACAGAAGTTCTTTATTTCCATCCAACAACCCCGAGTGCTGTCTTTCTCCAGAAGGCTGTGGTTTCATTCTGGGCTGCCCTTGCACACACAGAGACATTCTTACAGCTGCTCTCTTGGCTGGTTGAGACTTTTTCTCCTGCTTAAAGTCACCTCTTGTGTCTGAGTGATCAGGAGGAGGTGGAAAGCACTGCTATGGCACCGTGGCTGTAAGCAATGATATGTAACAATGCCCTGAGGATCTAGTTAAAAAGTGCCTCTCACACTTGGGAAAGAGCTTTAATGGAGCTGCATTAGAAAGCTGTCAGTTGCTCGTTGGGCAAAACAGACCTTTTTTGTTTTTGTTTTGATGCCGCAAGGATTATTGGAGCATTTGTTACACAGTAATTTGGAAATCATGATAAAACATTTCTAATTTCACTTCCCCCAGCAAACAGCTAATGGATCTGGTGCACAGGAAGCACAGACAGCACGCTGTAGAGCGTGGAATCTTGCTCATGCTTCTAATTGGGAGGGCAGGGGATAGAAGCTGTAGCTATTATTTTTCTAAGTGTCCTTCCCAGAAACAGAATTTTCAAAGGCAGAGGTAGAAATAACTTGGTAACTTTTCAATTTGCTTTAAACTCTTGGTATGCTTGTGCAAATACATTTTAGTGTTGTTCAAATGACTTTTTAAACGCTGATGAAGTGTCATAACTCCAGCAGGTGACTTAAATGCTGTCAGTACTGTGCCTCATAACAGAAACCTTAGTGAAATGGTAACAGAAAAAGTGAGATTAGATTTTACATATCTAAGGGGTGGCTGGCAAGAAGTGCCTTTTAGAAGCCATTGCTCAGCAACTCTCTGCAGGCCAATGTCCTGCACAGTCAGAGAGAAATGAGTAACACTAAAAAATGAAGAGAAAAAAAAAGATTTCTTTTTCCAAACAGTCTCTTTATACTGGCTAACCTGTCTCTTTACCACATTATGGTCTCCGTCATGACTTCTCTCTGGAACTGGAGAAGTAGAATTGTGATCCAAAAGCTGTGCACAAGGTTTTTGTAGCTATGATGGAGCTGATGTTGGATGGCCTTAGGTCCAGCTACCCAAAGATTCATCTTGATGTTCTTGAGTTAAGCTTTAAATGCAGATCTATAATTAAAAAAAAACAAAAAAACCAAAAAACCCCCCAAAAAATAATACCCCTACACCATAAATAACCACACATCAAAAAATGAAGAAAGCAATGAAGTGTGATGATTTGCTGAATTTCAACCTTAAGTCATAGTTAAACCTGATCACATATGACTGAAAATGTCAACTGTTATTTTTTGTCTGAATTTTTGTGGAATTGGCATTCCTACTCATCCAAAATGTCACAGGCCTAAGGACATAGTAATGATGAAAGTGCATTAGAGAGCTCATAAATCTATGGAATGGATTTGCAACTGGAAATCCAGAACACATAGCTGCATCTGAGCAGAAGCTGAGACACCCAAAAATTTCAGCAAAATTCTCCTTTAAAAAAATTCTCCCAACCTCAAAAATAAAAGCACCCTATCTTTGGGAGATCTTTTAAAAATAGTGATATATATATATATATATTTTTTTTTTATCAGCTAAGAAAACATAGATTTATTACACCAAATATTCTAAACAATGCAAACTTGCTTCCTTGAGTTTTGTGACCAAGACGAAAATTATTTTTTGTTTCCGTCCATCACACTGATTGGAACAACCTTTGATGAGCTAGGGTTGATGTTGTTCAAGGCTGGATATTAGGGGTGAGCTTTAGTAATGTTTGTGTCATAGAATTGAGAATGGAGAACTCTGGACAGCCTGATTTTAGCTAAGGAAGACATCAACCTTTACTTTCAAAGGGAGACGCATAAATACCTAAGATTAAATCTCTAAACAACAGTCTGTGGCACAGGGTCCAAAATTAAAATCTGAGATTGGGAACCCTACAATTTCTGACTGATACAAAATGGCTGCTGTATAAGACCCTTTTTTTAAATTTTAGATTCAGAGCATTTTAGCAGATTTTGTCATTCAGATTGCAGTCCATATTTTTCAACATGGAATTCCAAGAAAGTTAGACTAGAAAAACTTGAAATTATTCTCTTTCCCCAGTTGCTTATTATTCTATGTCAATATAAAAATGAATCAGTGTTGGATGCATTTATTTGTTCAGGTATTTTCAATATATACTGTTAAACAGCGGTTGTTAAGCTAACAGTGCAACATGTGACAGAATCCAGGAAAACGGAGAATGAGAAGGAAGTCTGGACAGAAAAGATCAAATGCCTGATTTCATTTTTGAATAGCAGCACACATAAGACATTTCTTTAAGAGACCATTGTGGCAGAGAGGAGGAGGAGGAGAGAAAGATAGAAGGCCCTGGAAGAAAGTGGAATCAAGTTTCTGAAAACTGCTGCCTTTACAAAGAATGTCCTTTAGATACAAATAACGTGCAGGTTTATAAAAGAGAGAAGTGGGTTTAGAATTAGGAACTCGGGATACCAGTGAGCTTCCAACAATGAATCTTAGCAAAGAAAAATACCTGTTGCTGTAGGAGCTCCAGTTGTGCCTTGAAAGTACAATGGAGAAAGGACAGAAGCGAAAAGACAACTATTCTTCTTTCTATTCAGGAAAGGACTGGCTTTCCCTTCTGACAACTGTCATCTCAGTTTGTGCAGTGTAGCCCTTCATGAGACCTGGAAGGATGCTTGATGGTAAACTGTCTTCAAGAAAGAACAGTTCATTACAAAAAGCTTTAGAATTTGGGCCTCCTTAACAGCTTTTCAGATAAAAGGGACAGACCAGTCTTTCTTACGTGATTTAAGTAAGAGTGTGATCACTGAATAGATCTGCAGGATGGCAACAAGGACAGAGATTTATATAAGAGCTTGAAGAACAGAGGTTTATAATTAATTAGTCAGCGGTGAATCGGTGGAGCGTTGGGAAGGAGAAGTAAAGGAGGGACCCACAGTGCTGCTTGCAGGTTAGTCTGAAGTGAAAGCTCTTGGGGTGTGGGCCAGACTGACAGAGTTCTGCTAAAAGGAAAGAAAAAGCATTAACCTGTGTTCATGCCTGGATTTAATTCCACAAGACACTGCAGGACCTAAAGCAAACCAGTTGGGACCTAAGGTACATCAAGTAACATTTAACCAGTTGTATGTTCTTTTTATGACTTCTGTTTGTGAGGGAGATAAATGCATGTCTTAGGCAATAAAACATTTCCCCTGATTATAGCAAATGGTGTTTCTTTTCCCTCGTGGGATGTAATAGGAATATCAATGTTTTATATCTCTTATTAAAAAAGCCCAAGTTTGATAAAAAATGAAACACATTTAGTAGAGTTGTTATCCCAGGTAAGGAAAAGTGTCATTATACAGTCATAGGCACAGGACTGTGCAGCAGATTCACTTACTGCAAATCCAACAAACTTCTGCCTACTGCACCCAAAACCCAGACAAGCCTGGAAAGAAAGGTTGAATGACCAGGCTTTCATACAGATCAAAAAATCTCTAAGCAAAGCCCTGTGATACCTTTTATCACAAGGAAAAAAAGTCTTGATAAATGCAGGAAATGGATTTTTAAATAGGGACGCAGTTTAAGGGGAGGGGATAGAGAGGAAAGCATCTGAGGGAGTAAGAAAACAGAAGAGAAACAGCTCAGAAAAATAATCCTGGGAAGTGTGTCCAATTTTTCTAACATTTCTAATCGCTAAGTTCTCCACAGTTGTGTGGGCATCCGTGAAAGTAGAATTTGTCCCCAATAGAGTTTGAATAGTGTGCTGAGCAGATGTTTTATTTCAGAATTGTAAATATGTAAACTGGTTATGCCAAAATATTTTCTTTGATGTGGGATAATAATATCAAAAGAAAGAGTGAGGCAAGCTTGCCTTTCCCTTCTGTATAGAGAGCAGAATTTTCACTCAGTTGTATGGCTTCTGGGGGATGCCTCTTCCAAGCCTGCGGTTTTCAGGGACTGAGCTCTTTTCCCTTTTTGTGTTGTGGCAATGCCAGACTCTCCCAATGTTTGCTTCTTGTCTGGACAGCAAAGATAACTGTGCTAGTGCAGCCAAAACCCTGCCAGCCTGGGAGTTTACCTTGGAGGAGGAAGCCTCTACTGTAGGGAAGGTTTCCCAAAACTCTCTCTCTGGCTGGTTTGGAGCAGGGTCCTCACCCCTGGGTTACACACCTGCAAGTGGAATGCTCTCATCGCCACCCTGCTGTGCCGGTGCTGCCTGACATTTCATTTTGGGATTTAACAAGCAGACATTTTCAGAAAAAGGCAATGGAGAATTGGCAGTTGGTCCCCACAGAGACAGCTCCCTAACACCCCAGAAATATTGTGTCTCATTGCAGTAAATAAGAAATTTTCTGTGTGCTTCTAGGGATGCATGTGCTACATTTGACAGGTTCTGCATATTCTTAACTTCCTGCTTCTGCTAGCAGAGTGGCTCCTGCTGCTTCCCAGGACACTGCTCTCCAAACACCTGATTGTCATGTACAGATCTAAGCAGAGGTTTTGTGTATAGTGAGGCAGTGTTTTCACGGCTCCCTACTTCTGAATGGAGGGGTTTGAACTGGGATTTCACTACAAAATTATGGCAGAATAGTTCTACAGTTAATTCTTGTGAAATGTGTTCTGATGGGGTTTTTTTGTTTTTTTTTTTTTTTTTTTGTTTTGGAATCTCATTTATAGCAGGCTTGAAGGAATTTTTTAAAAATAGCCTATTAGTTCAGTATTGAAAGAGAGCATGACAGAGTTTGGTTAGGGGCTGTCTGGGATGAAGCACATGCAAAGGGCTGAGAGCTGGGTTGACAGCAACCAGTTCAGCTTTGGCATTTCATGATGAGGGGGTCCTTCAGACCTGCTTTGGGAGGAGTCCAGGAGGCTGAAGGAGATCTAAGCTTGCCAATGCTTTCTCTGCATTGCTTTTTAAGGTCGAAAGTACAATATAATTAAAAAAAAAAAATGGATGCAATCGGTATTTTATGGAATATGCATGAAGTTCAAGGAACAGATTTCAGGCTTTGTACATTGGCATGATTTATTTTATTTCATGTTTTATGTACGCACAGAGTTCGGTGTATTGTGGTTTTACATGTGTGCAAGTTTACATTAACTATAAATGTGACCTCAGACTGTTTATATGCAATGTACTGAAGCTCCTCAAGTTGACAATTACCAGGATGTTTCTTGTGCTACATCACAGTTGAGAATCACAATTCATACAAGATAAATTTCTGTGCTTTTTGTTTATCTAGATACACAAACCAGCTAGTTTAGCTTATCTCTTGTCATGTTTTCTGCTATGCCAGTTGGAAATTTTTCATTGGCAAAACTTGTCTTTTCTAAGAAGTCTGTCTTCCATTTTGTGAAAGTGAATAATTGCTTCCTGAAGATTAATCCCACAAATGTTTATATTCAGTAAAGTCACTTCTGACCTCTAGTTTCATGGGATTTTGCCAGTAAAAAATGGAAAACCTTATGGAACATGAAAATCCTGCAGAAGAAACCACAAGAATAAATTTTAACATCTAGAGATGACATAGTTATATAGAAGTAAAAAGACTCTTATGTTATTAACTGCTTAAAGTTTTGCTCAGCTTCATCCCTCCCCTCCAAATGCTAGAACTGAGCTAAATGAAATGTTATATTTTTTAAAATACTGTGTTTTTAAATGCAGATCATAATTTTTGGGTGATCTAATGGTCTTTTGTAATACTAGTCCCCTAAACTGTGACTATGCTAACCTGCATTCTAAGAGAATACACCCTAAACTGGAGGGTAAATGTGTTTTACTACCCACAGTTTGCAGGTTTTTGAGGATTTTTTTAATATGTTAAAAGACAATCACATTTACAAGCATTTTTGCACATTTAAATACCTGCAAAAATCTGGGCGACAAAACCCAGCCCTTTAAGCCTTATTAATTTCCTACAACACTCTTGAAAGTGCTTTGTAAAATATTTACAGAATGAAAGGAGTGTAATAGTTTTTCAGGGTTGCCAAGCCTGTAGAATTCACCAGGATCACTTAAACTCTGGAACTCTGCCTTCACACTGTGCATGTAGCCACAAATGTCAAAGCAAGGCAGGACACTGCATGTGACACCGTGGCAGTGTCACAGCTATGGCAATAAAGTCACATCAGTGGAAGTTGGTGGTGCTGTTGCAGCCACATCAGGACAGATAATGTTCCATCTGCAGCACAGCACAGACACTTCACATTGCTGATGTGGCACCCTCCCCTGTTAGGATGAGCACACACAACACACAGCATCATTATTTACCCCCTAGTAAAATAGTTGCATCACATGTTACTCATGTCACCCTGTGGATTAGAAGATTTTACTCTAATTTTTTGTTCCCCTGCAAGTAGAGTCAAAGTGCCAGGTAAGAATATCCTCCGGTATAAATCTGTTGTATTACATGTCAGCTCTGGTTAGGTTTACAGAAGAGACATTTCTATTTCAAGAAATTTACAGAATCCTATAGTGATTTTTTTTTCTGTCCCCATTCAGACTCTTTTTTGTTTAAAACGAAAAAAAAAAAAACTCACTGCAAAATATGTTATCAAAAATTGCACGCATTATAATCATTAGTATTGAACTCCTGAGGTATAACATTGACATTTTGCAATTTTATTCAGAAATTACACTAATGCCATTATATCTAAACATTTTGTATATTTATTAAAAAATTAAAATATTCCATCATTTTTTCCTCATGGATCTTTTAAAATATTTATCACTGGACAATACCCACTGGAATGTTTGGTGTTTTAATGGCAGTGGGACTTTAATTTGTTCAAATTCTGGAATTCCAGTATGACTAATATTTGAACCACACACATTCAGTGTCATTTAGGATTGCATCATCCCTTTAATCTTTTTGCAAGTGCATGCAAATATGAAATAGCTCCACACAAGGTGTGTACAGTGTACTCTTCCTCACAGTGTCCATCTGCTACAGGATATGTGACTTCTACGGATCAAGCATTGCTTTTTTCAGTCTGGGCTTTTCTTTCTGCCTTGCAATGATTTTATATCAAGCTATGGCTGAAATTTCAGGAATTGAAATATTGCTGAGAAATCAGAATAAAACTGGATTTTCCTGTATTTCAATGTAACTGGTGCACAGGAAGTTATCCACAGGGAGCAGGATGTATAGATTCAGAGTGGGAAGCACATTGAGACAGAGTATTGAGTTGATAAGAAGATATGGAAAGCATGTGTTTTTTGGTTTTTAATTTATGTGGAAAGTTTGGCACTCATAAGCTGAAGCTGCAAATATAAAGTGTCAGGTTTAACCCACCAGAGTTCCAGCAGGTAACTCACCAAATCTGTGGGCCACCCACTTTAAGGGTCAGCTCTACCTTATCCTTTCTGAGAACAGGCAACACTTGCTTTCCAGCAGCATTTTCTTTTTTGTATTGGCTGCATAAAATGAAACACAATTTCCCTGGCCAAGTCACCGACAGTTGAGAAAAACAGTGATAGCTTTTGTAATCTTCCTAAAAAATGTAACCCAGCGCAGCGTGTCTGTTAGAGCTCCACAGGACAGGGTAAAAAGTTTCTATAGAAAGGTCATCCTTCTTTACTAAACTGCACAGGTCTTGGAAGTAGTTCTGCAGGAGCTGATTGCATTGTGGAGCCCAATTTGTGGTGTCGCTCTTTACATCCTGTAGGGTTTTCCACCAAGTTTGTTGTTCGGAGGAAAGAGCCCAGCTGTTGTTGGCCCCACGCTCGGATTCCCCATTAATGCCTGGGTTTTCATGTCCCCTGCATCTGTCCCAAGGGAGGAGCTCGTGGGAACCAGGGGGCAGGTCATTCTCAGCGACAGGCTCCTGGCTCCGCATCCCGCTCCTGCCAGAAATCTGTCGGAGCCTGAAGCTGGCAAACTTGAGGAAGCAGCATTAAATGCACCTCTTTGTTCCAGGCTTCCACTGACAGGAATTTCTCTTGGCAATCTGTATCCTGGCTACCCTTTTCAGGGTCCTTCTATAGCTGCCTCAATGGCTGGGAGGGGCAGGGAGCAGTTTCTGTGGTGATTTCGATCAGAGGTGCATTCTGTAAAACGTGCCCAGGTACTGAGATAATTTCCCTCGATGATTTAAATCTATGTGTGTATATATAGAATGGTGCTTGGCTGGTTTATAATTTAGTTTTAAAATAGAGCGTTTAGTTTGTATAATTTTAGAAAAGTATAAAGCCTGAAAAATGGGCAGCAGAATAAGATCTTTGTGTAGAAGCAGTTTGCAGACTTTTTATCGTGGTGTGTTTTCCTTTATTACTTTAGATAAGTGCTATAACTCTGAAGTAAGGAGAGAGTAGGTATTTTTGAAAACAAAATTTATTGTTTAGCCCCAGGAGCAAATGTGAGAATTGGGCATTTTGTGTCAATTCCCCTTTAATTCTCTTTACAGAATATGCTCTGGATTTAGATGCTGACTTCTGTAGTCAAAATGTGTTAAAGTTTCTGCACAGGACAGATTTTCCTATGGGTAGGAAACACGGTAGTATTTCAATACTGGACAAAAGCTCTGAGTGTACCAGCCCTGCCTTGGGCATTAGCTAATTCCACTGCCAGGAGGAGTGCTGCTTTAGCCCTTTTCAGCAGGGAGATGATGTCTAGCTCAGCAGGCAAGAGAGCACTGCCTGCAGGAAATTTGCTACAATGCTGAGTACATTGGGGTCTAGGCATTAAAACAGGCCCTCATGGAGCAGCACTTCCAAATTCTGAGTGATTTTGTTAATTATATTATTATTTGCTTGTATTTCACAAAGGCTGGGTTCTGTTACTGGTGCACTTAGTGCTTTCACCTCAAAAGCTTTTGCTGCTGAAGCCAATGTAAGTTCCTTTTGCATGTTGTTGGCTGTTGCGTATCTCTGGCTAGATAATTTTACCATTCCACATTCCCCAGCATGTCTATCCAGCAACAAATGGATAATTCCTTACAGCTCTTGTGGCAGGACAAGATCTTGAAGAGAGTGTGGAGAAGGAGACATGAGGAGATGGAGAAGATGAGACAAATAGAGGGACTTCAATACTGCTAGTGTTGGCAGAGAGAAAATGTCACAGGTAGTGCTGTAAGGCAGAGGTCGGACAAACACAAGTGTTTAAAATTTCCATGATCCTGAAGAAGAGCTGCTTGAACTTTGTTGTAGGGGTAATGGAAAAGCCAAGTAGGAAGGAATGTGTCCAGGTGGCAGGGAGTTGACATGTCTGAAGTGACAAGTGAGCAGCTAAGTTAGTGTTTTGATCACTGAGGGTAGATGGAACCAATTGTTGTTTTTTTTTTCTTTTCTGAAGTTACAGGGAAATGGTTTGGAAAATAGTGCATCTCCTGCAACTCCTTTTCCAGCTTCAATCATAAAAGAAGTCAGAGCACAGGTCCTTGTGTTGTACTATTTCCAACTGTAGAATATTTGTGTATGTGTCAAATCCTCATGAGGGTTGTGGCAAGACTGTTCAGAATCAAGCACCTTTCAATGTTTTTAATCTTGAAACATTCACCCATTGAGACACGACTGCTGAAATCACCATTTCTACCATGCTTGCTTCTTTTTTAAAAGAACATTTTGTCCCCTGTCCTACTGCTTTTTCGACTTTTTTTTTTTTTTTTTTTTTTTTTTTTTTTTTTTTTTTTTTGGTGAATGTTGCCTTGTCCTTGCCTCACAAGAGAATTGCTTTGCCTGACTCCCCAAAATCATCCCTTCTCAAAGCTGATTCCATCCCTAGTGAGTCCAGGCACTCCAAGGATCACACTGTGAGAAACTACTTCTTTTACCCTGTGCTTGTCAAAGATATTGTGCCCAGTCCTGCTGAGGAGTTAAATTCTTGATCACGTTTGCCAACAGGCTCTGCTATCCTGGGTTGTTCTGAGGAAGAAAGCCTCATGTCCAGGATAGGAATTTATTTAAAGGATCCCAGGTGTTTAGAAACCAGCAGCTGGGACATGTCTTACTGCATTACTCACCACTGACTCAAGCCTTGTTAAAGACAGAATATGGCTCAAACTCTCTGCCAAGGCCTTTAAACCTTTCCATTCACACGTGCTGGTGGCTCTGAAGACATCTTATCCTGTGTCAGTGAGGGGATCTTTCCTTCTGCTCTGTTACCAGGAGACATGGATCAGGTTGGGAGCCTTGTGACTTTGGGAGGCAAAAGCTTCAGGGGGGCCTGGTGAGACCTGGCTGGGCTGGCACTGGCCCCTGTAGTAAAAGCAGGTGACCCCACGATGAAGGGAAGAATGGTGTGCGTCTGACTCCTTGATATCAGAAGACTAATTAATTTACTTATTATACTATACTATATTAAAGAGATACATACTATACTACATCATACTTACTTCTTACTTCTCACTACTACTGCTTCTTACTAATTAACTACTGAAAAACTCGTGACTGTCAGCTGACAGTCCCGACACACACACACACGTGGATGCAATTGGTCAATGAATCAAAACACCATCACCAGAATCCAATTACCAAATTCCTTCACCTAAATAATCTTCCAACACATTCCACATGTTCCAAAACACAAGAGCAGCAAATAAGATAAGAATTGTTTTGATCTCTGTGCTTCTCCAGGAAAAACCTGAGGAAGAGAATTGTGTGTCTCTCTCTCTCTCTCTTCAGAGAATGTGAATGCCACAGGCTCCTCCACAGGATGGCTCAGCAAAGTGCCAATCTGCTCCTTCTTGGAGGAAGGAAGGGAGAGAGAAATATGGGTGTGTTGTCTACCTACCTGAGCTAGCAAAATGCAGTGATAGAGACATTGCTAAATGGCAATACTTCTATTTCACTAATTTCAAATTACGTGGCGGGGTGGAGGGGGGGGGTGTTCTGCTTTTTAATTTGCCAGTACCTGTTTTAGGTTGCTCCTTTTAGGAATTCCTGTGCTGGTAAAGAATGGTAACAAAGCTTTTTACGTAAAGCAAGTTGTCTTGCGATGTGATTTTTGTTTCTTCTGGGTTATATATTTAAATTATTAATAAGTGTTTTGAATTATAATAATTAAAACATTTCATCACTCCATATTTAATCCTTAGATTTGAGATGGACCCTGGGGAAAGAGCTTATATCTAAACCTAATGGCATGAACACATCTTTGCTTTAAATGTCAGAAAATAGTTTAATAATTTCTGTGTTAGTGAGTCTTCAGTTATACACACATTTAACAGCCTTTTTATTTGATCAAAGTTTGTATGTGTGACAATGCAATTGTCTTGTTGCATGCATTCCCATCCTGTTCAATTTTATATCATTTCTGTAGGATCTCATTGAAAGGATTTTTTTCCTTATCATTCTTTGGGCTTAGTTTTGCTGTGGCAAATCAGGCTCTGTGCTCTTTTTGTTTCATACCCTGTCATTTAGAATCAGACAACAATAATTCTGGAATTGGAATGTGCTTTCTGTTATCTGGCTGATTTTGATGGATTGTCATGCATTGGTTTGACTTTGCAGGGGTTGAATGTAGCATTCAAATGTTTTGAGCAGTTAACTGAACAAACATGCAAGGGAAACTAGAGAGAAAGGTCACCAGCACAGTGTTTGGTGAACAAAGCTTTGTAGGTTTTTTTATTGTTGTTTGTTGGTTGGGTTTTTTGTGGGTTTGTTTTTTTTTTTTTTACTTGAGAAAAGCTTTGAAATGGAGCATTAGTGCATTGTAACACAGTTTGCAGATGGCTGAATTATGTACTGTACACATGGTTAACGATTTATGGGGCCATGAGTTATTTAATCGGGTAATGCATATGCTTGGTACGACAAGCAAGCAGATGAAAACTCTGAATGGAAGAAATTGTTCATCCTTTGAATGACACACATTATATGCTGTGTTATCAGAAAATAATATGACTTTTTCCAGCCAAAAGCTGTCATTTCCAGTGGTCATTGTCTCATCCGAAGACATCAATTAAGCATAAAAGTGTAATAAACAGTGACTTTCATTTGGGGTGTTCTAGACAAGGGCAAGGCAAAACAGAGAAACCTCAGGTCATTGTGTTGTCATTGTTGTGAATTTTAGGTTTTTTGCAGAAAGGACATTGCCTATGACAAGGCACTTGGTTGGGAAGTGGCAGATAGCTGTAATGGTGTTGCAGCAAAGGATAAAAAGGGAAAGGATAACTAAGGAAAAAGCCAAGTACTCTTCACAACAGGTAGGACTTGTCCAGCCAGTGCTGGCGAAGCACTCAGCACACTGGAGTTGCTATTTTGGGTTGGGCTGTGTCAGTTACATAAAAATGAAAGAAACAGAAAAGGAGGAAAGAGTGACAAGCGGGATGAGGTAGGAAAATAAAGGAACCCATTAGAGGGGAAGAAAGATAAGGTGCAGACGAGGGAAACAAAGCAAGTCTCAGAAAAGAGGTGATGTGAGGATGAATTTTTAACTTCTTTTTCTTGGGAAAAAGCCTCAGTCTTCAAAATTGTGTGGGACAGAAAGTGGGGAGTGGGAAGTTGAGATCAGCTCTGACTCTGATAGAGAGATGAAGCAGAGGGGAGATCTTATTGTTGCCTACAGCTTCCTTGTGAGGAGAAGCAGAGGGACAGGCACTGATCTCTCTTCTGGGAATGGCCTGAAGTTGTGTCATGGGAGGTTTAGGCTGGATATGAGGGAAAGGTTCTTCCCCCAGAGGGTGTTTGGGCACTGGAACAGCTCCCCAGGGCAGTGGTCACTGCACCAGCCTGGCAGAGCTCAAGAGTGTTTGGAGGGTGCACCTGGTGGGACTCCTGGGGTGTCCTGTGCTGGACCAGGAGCTGGACTTTGACAATCCTTGTGTGGCCCTTTCAACTCAAGATATTCTGTGATGCTGCTACAAAAGGCCCAGTCTATTGACATGAGAGTGGTGGACATGAAGGAGCAGGGTTGTGTTCCACTTACTACACCTCAGTGTCCATCCCAGTAACCAGAGCCACAGATCAGATCAGACAGGGATGACAAGAAGTCCTTTCAGAGTAAAAGCAGAGGCGTTGTGCCACAAAGGCATCCCTAAAGGAAATAAAGCATTGTGACAGGCCTGAACCTTTCAATGTACCCTGGAAGAGTGCTCTAGTGGGCCCTTGAGGGATGATCACACTCAAGAGCCATGGATATAACTAGGCACTCAGCCTTCTACAAGCTGAGACAGTCTGAATGGCATGTTCTAGATGTGAGTAATGTAGCCAGAGCACTTGTGCTCGTGTGGAAGGCTGGAAAGCTGCACTGAAGTGACTGACTGTCACATGCAGCAGGGATGATGTGCTGCCTCTTCAGATAAGCCTTCTTTCCCCCCTACTCAAAGCCTGAGGGCAGTGCAGAGTGTCCTGGAGCTGCTGCTCGGAGAAGCTGAGTGTGCCCTGCTGGGTGAGTGGGAGATGAGGGGGAGCAGTGCAGACAGGGGCTGGAGCTTTCTCCAGCTGCAGTGTCCTCTCCAAGCTCAGCTTCCTGAGCTCTGCCACACACCTCTCACTGTTTTTTGGGTAGCTCTGGCTCCTGACAATGCTTTCTGGTCAGATTTTTCTCTGAAAGCTGGAATGCTGTCTGGGAAGAGGAGGAGATGCCCCAGCCTGTCCGAGTGGCATTGCTGCATGTGTATTCCTGGAACGGCTAATGGCTAGGCTCCCTTTATGCTCTTTGTAGAGCTGGGATTTCTTTTTGCTTTTTGGTTTTTTTTGGGTTTCTTTTTTTGGTTTTTTTTTTGTTTTTTTGTTTTTTAACTCCTGAGAAAGGAGCTCTAGCTCTGAAATTTTCCCTGATTATGAAGATGTGCAAGTTTTCTTTCATGTTTCTAGCATCTGACTTCAACAAAAGTTCCCTGCGGTTTTCTGGTTACAAATCGGACTTCTGTGAATAATGGCAACTCAAATATTCCAAAGCAATGTTAATATTCCCTATATCCATCAAAGTACTGCAGCTAGGTCCATGCAACTAGCTTCAGAAAGCCATGTGAAAATGCAAATGTTTGCTTTCTCAACCAGAACTGAAAAATACTAAGCATTTCTAAAGGAGAAACAGAACAGTATGTTCTACTTTCCTTATGTATTTTATAAAAAATGCATATATAAAAATGAATATAAATTCTTTTAGGAGAAATTGTTTCATAAAAGAAACATGAGTTTGCTTTGGCAAAGATGCTTATGATTTATGGTTCATTCTGTAAACTTGGCCAAACAATTTCCTCCTCCTTTATGATTGGAGAGCAGAGCTGTCGGGGGCAGGGAGTTACAGGATGGCATCTGTTCTTAGAGCAAGAGAGTTATGTTTATTCATGATTAGTTTATGCAGAAAATGCATCAAAGAGTTTATTTGAATTTTTGATAAATTTGCCTTGTAGAAAAGAAATATTTTTCTTAATTGGACCTTATAGGAAAAATCCCAGTAATGGCAAATGCAAATGAGAAATAATCTGAATTTAAAGAGGCTTTTTTTTTTTTTTCAGCATCACTAGTGCTCAAAGTAGAGTGAGACCACTGTCTTTGCACTTTTTAATAAAATTGTGGCTTTTCTTCTCCCCTTCATTTCCATATGCATATTCCATGGTAGTACAGTAGCAGTTTAACATGTGGCTTCTTCATGTATCTTTACTGAAAGCAGGAGATAAGTTTATCAGTATCATGCTCAGTAGCCTCCTTTCCCTGCTTGCTTTTTAGTATCGAATGAGGTTTTATAAAGTGCCACCAACCATGCCAGTTTTCCATATTTTTCACTCTATGTAAATTTTTGCAGAGAGGTAGAGAGAGCAAACGAAAGATTGACACTGGTATCTCCTGAAATGTTCCCTGTTTTTTTTAAGCAGCTCAATTTTCCTATAGCATTGCCAAAAACCTAACAGATGATGTTTTCAGGATCAGAGACAGGAGATTGAAATGTTGCTAATGTCTGTAGCACTTAAGTCATAGAATTCTGTAAAGAAATGTGCCATGATTGATCTGATTAATCTTTTAGATGGGTGGTGAGAGAGAAAGAAGCTTCTCCACCATGCGGAATTTTGATATTTATATAACTGCTTTTTAGAGGCTGAGCCTGGGTGTCCTTGTAATATCCTGACACGGGTGACTTGTACGCGGCAATTCCAGCTGAATTGAGTGCTCTGCGTCAGAAAGGAAAAGTTTTCCATCTGGCTGTAATAGAAACATTTTTTACAATTCTCTCCCAGGAGCAGAGTACTGTGGGATCCTTTGGGGAATGCAAAGCAGCGTGGCACTCAGGCAAGTTGTCACTGTGCAGAACCTGTCCCCTTGCTTCAAGAGGGCTCTCCACCTCAACCCAAATTCAGGATTTGTGGCCAAAAAGCTTCAGGTTATATCTTGTCATTCGCAAGATTAGCTGGAATTTTGGATGAACACAGATGCTGTAGCTGAGCTGGAGGAACTCTCACGCAACTGGCGTTTACCCTCCCATCCTGATCTGCAGCAGATTTGTGAGTCAGCCTTCACTCAGTCTAACAAAGCTACGAGAGCTGGTGTTTGTGCTGAAGGATTCCAGTCCTTCCCCAGCTTGTCGTGGCTGTGCTGATGAGGAGAGCAGGGGCACCTCGTTCTGGGGCCACCAGTCATGACACAATTGCTGCAGAAATCCTGGTTTCTCTTTGAAACTCACATGAGCAATTACCTGCTGGCTATCTCATGCAGAATTGGGTCTTTGCAGCCCTGCCTTTCAGCTTCAAAGGTGCAATACTCGATAAGTGGAGCTAAAGATATTTTCCTTCTCATGTCAATTCTTGTAAGTTCTCAGTCTCTATGGGCAGAAACAGAGGGTAGTATGCTATGTCTGTGTAGAGACATATGCACACAATTCATTGTTTCTTTATCAAGGGCACAGAGCTTTAGCAAGGATGTAAAAAAGCTAACACTGCAACCAAGGAGCAGAACTGGTCAGGCATTGCAATAATATAGTTTTATTTTTGGGGGAAACAGACTAAGAAAAAAGATAATTCTGTTGTTCTCTAAACTAGTCAAAGAGCAAAAAATTATTTTTTACCAAAATTTAGAAAATTCAAAACATTTGATCAAGTCTATTTAGTCTTCTCTCTTCGGGAACCTCCTAAGTGAACACTCAGAACAATGTGCATGAATAATAGGCTTCTATAGGGTTTGTGTTCCAACTGTTATTTGTTCAGAGCTGTAATGCCACGGAGAACTTAAAGAACATTTATTATTACAATTAATTATATCATGTTGGAATAAATAATTTCCTAAATATACACTCTGTCATGGTGGCCACTGATAGGGAATTTAATTTGAAACCCAGCTCTTGGCTTCTGAAAATCAGCTTTAACTGAATTGTCGCAGTCATTACGTGTTGTAAAGCCTCTATATTTCACACTTCATTTTCTATCCAAATGGATGACAGCCTACTTCAAAGGGAAAGAAGTAAACCTGTGGTCAGAGTGTTCACCTGAGCAGCATGCTCTCCCTAGATCCCGTGTCTGGCAGTTGCACGCATTTTGAATTCCTGCAGGTTTACAATTTAATTGGTCAAAAATCAAAGGGTGTCCAGTTGAACTTGACCTTTCAACAGGGTCAGAGATTGGGGGCAGTGTTTGATGCTCCACCTTTCCTGACATTTCGCTGTTGCACAAAAATGGGAAAGATGTTTCAATGAACTTCCCAGGCTGGAAATGTTAACCCCAAACGTTCAGAGCCTGTGACCATGAAGTTTATATGGAAGAGAGACAGTTTTATAGGCCTATTTGTGGGCCTAGTATTGCTATTTTATAAGTGAAAATAATGTACTAATTTGTACCTTTACACAGTCTGTAACATCCACCCAAGTACTCAGATCCTTGTCCATCCCCTGTGAATGGTATCAGTGTGTAAGACTTTGCCACAGTAAACATACAAATATTTCAGACTGCGGTGGCAGGATCTACATGACCCTTTACATTGTCTTTTTCATGACTAGTCCAGGAGGACTGGTGATGTTCCTTGTTACACACATCTGTGGGCAGCGGTCCCTGGGTACTTCCTTTGATATAATCTCCACATAAACAAAATTCCCTCAATAATCTCCACATAAAAAATTTTTGTTTATGTGGAGATTATTGAGGGAAATGCTTGCAGACAGAAGCTGGGAAGTGTTTGAAAGAAGACCAGAAACAGAGTTGGTAGAAATCTGAATGGACAATTAAGGTTTGTTTGTTACCTCATTGCTTTGGACAGTTTGCTTTAAGTCACTTTTTTTTTTTTTTTAAAAAAAAAAAAAAAAAGCGTATTTTGGGTGTATCCTATTTGTGAATCCCTAGGTGAAATGAAGTTGGTGTAACTGAGGACAGGGGCTCCAAACTCTTTCCTCTTTGCTCTCCTCTCTTTCCTACTCCCTTGGGCAGTCTGGTCTAAAGAGAGCAGAAGGGAATCACCAATCCTTGCTGAGGTTTGAAGGAACAGTGAGCTCTGTCCCAGTCCTGCTGCCTTTGCTGGTCCTGTCAGCTGAGAGGGAATGCAGCAGGAATGTTTGCTAGTGGTGACATCGTAACGAGGCAGTACCGTGTGGTTGCATTGGCTTGTCTTCATTTCAGCTCATGAAATATTTGTGTCAACACACAGGGTGTGCAGCTCACAGAAAGGGAGATGCCCTGTTGCTGTTGGAGAAGTGTATAATGGCCATACAGATTAAATTTGTATGGGCACCCAAAAACTCTATTCGTTTATATATTTTTTTTTTTTTTTTTTTTTTTTCCTTGAGCCAAACTCAATATCTGGGGCTGTGTCACAACAGATAGCAGTGTTTGGGGACCTCAGTGTCATGTGCAAGTAATAAGAACATTGTCACTCTTTATCTGACCAGAGATTGATAGTTCAATACCTTTCAACTTGACTGGGAAGGTAAGGTGCAAGGACTTTTAAACACTCTGCTTTCATCAGGGGACTGATTTGGGCTGGTATTTGTGACACTGGTAATGTGAAAATGTCTGCTTTTAAAAGCATTTTTGTTTAGGTAGGACCCGTTTGCTTTCCTTTTGGAAAAAAACCCAAAGGAGATGCAGCTAGATAATCAGAAAATGAGTGTTATGGTAGAAAATAGAATACTTAGTACTGTTAATCATTGTTCATGCTAAAAGCAGTAATGTACATTTTTTTTTTAATATGTGCCACAGGAATAAATTTTAAATATCACTTATTTATAGGAAAAAACATGTTAATTTAAAAAATTGTGCTTTCCTACTCAGATTTACAGTCCCTTCTCCTTTACTCCTGTTCAGATTATTCAGGCAAAACCTGAGGTGTTACACAATAACAGATGCTGGATGTTCCTTTACTTATTTCTTGTTCATGTTTGTACCCAGCATATTTGGTCATTTCCAAGTTATAACTGTGTTATTTGGCATAGCTTTCAAAAATCTAACCAGCTATGGGATGGAAATTACATTGTACAAAGTTGTCCTCTCATGTAAGCCCCCATTTCCCACTGGCTGCCCATTTCACAAACAGGTTTGTAAACCTGGCATGGCCCAATATCATTATTCTGTAGCAGGTGTCAGTTGGGAGTTTTTTTATATTTCAGGATCCCTTGACCTTTCTTTTGGGCACACGTACAGTGTGTTAATGATGAGCAATGTCCACACATCAGCACTAATTCAAACTTGAGCTCTTCCAGAGTTTGAAATATGCATGGATAAAGTCTGTGCAGATGGTCCTGAATTTTAATATATAAAAGTCACACTAAAACAAAGTTAACTTTTAAAATTCTGCAATAAATCACAAAAAGCTGAATATGATCCTCTGGATGTCTTAATTAGATGAATTTCTTTCACTTAATCAGACATTCAAAGTCAAAGGGACAAAAGACACAGCCTTTTTTTAGTCACTAAATCCTGAATAATGGCTTAGTGGTCAGAAGAGTTGATCAAATTACTTGCTGCCATTCATGTTTATATTTGGTTGTACTCTTTTTTTGATTAAGTTGGAAATCATTGTTTCAATTTTTTTATAAGACAGAATCAAGAATACCCTTCATCAGGAATTGTAATGATAGGACCAGAAATAATGGGTTCAAACTGAAAGAATGGAAATTTAGGTTAGATCTGTGGAAGAAATTCTTTGCTGTGAGTGTGATGAGGCACTGGGAGAGTTGCCCAGAGAAACTGTGGATGCCCCATCCCTGTTCAAGGCCAGGTTGGATGGGGCTTTGAGCAACCTGGTTTAATGGGAGGTGCTCCTTTCCAGGACAAGGGAGCTGGAATTGGATTATCTTTTAAGGTCCCTTCCAATGCAAACCTTTTTATGATTCTATAATTCCTAACAGCTGTATTTCCAGGCCTGCTGCCATCCAAGAGTTTGGCATCATGGCCATCTGCACATGAATGCATTTCAGGAGTGGTTAGTTTGCAAGCTGACTTTCAAAGAGGGGTAAATAGCACGAACAAAGATGATCCCCACAACCCAATTTTTAGATATCTCAGATAGGATCCAGCAGTAAGAAGGGCAGGGGCTGAGGACCCTGAGTGTCCTCTGGGCTCAGAGAGGCACTGCACCCTTTGTGTGCTGTTCAGAGCTCAGCCCCGTGGCTGTGCCGCTCACACAGAGGCTGCAGACTGGGGCAACCTGACTCTCAGGGACTCCTGTTTACCACAGGCACATGGCACTTGTAAAAAACTTCACATATGGCTAAATTACCAGGGTTTTCTAATGAGGAAATTAGCAAATGTCCAACTGCTTCAGGGTTATCTCTATGCCGAGTTCCTACATATTTTCTCCCAATCTTAAAAATGTTCCATTTTGTTCTAAAAAGTGATTTGTGCTGGCAACCTCTCTGTATTTTTCTAGCTTTATTGAAAACAGATGTGACAGTTTTGCTGAAGTGGGATGTCTTTGGGTCTGTGTGTTTGGTTTTTTGTTTTTTAATTAAGCCAGAGGTAGAGCCTGAGCACGGAAACGTCAGTTGCAACTGTAAACAAAGTTTTTAGAGAACGGGGAGGAAGACAGAGCCTGAGATCAAGGATTTACAATGGGGAAGTATTAGGATTGACTCTAGGTGTCACTGTGAGCTATGCCTGTAATTCTGCAGCTCCATTTCCACTTTTATTCACTGACCCTCACTTTCCAGCCTTCTTCCTCCTCTCTGTTTCTCTCATGTCTCCCTCTCTCACTCTGTAACACATACACACACACGTGCCTGCAGAGAAGTCTCTGACAAATAATAGCTGGAAGCAAAGAAATTACTGTGATCATTAGAGAACATGGCATTGATACAAATTAATAGATATTTAATAAAAATGCTGGTTAACCAAATAGTTATGATGCGTGACATCTCATTTATATGAAGTCCCAGAAAGAAAATGAGTTATAAAAACATAGCTGAGCTTTCTTTTGCCCATTTCAATACTTCTACAGGTAAAAACAGAAGGCAAATACCAGCAAACAAGATACTCTCCCAGTTTTGTTGATTTATATTGGGCAGGGCTTGGATCATTTTAGGCATTACAGGCTTGATTGCTGGCATGAGGCAAAATCTGGCAGATTTTGGAACTGTACCCACCCACCCATAAAATCAACCTCTATCTCTTAGTGTTTTCTGTTCACTAATATTTAGTTAACTTCCCAATTTATAATTTAGAACGCTTTCCTATAAGATCCACTTAGAGAATACTAACTAATGACATACAGCAACATCATTAAACACTTTAGTGCCTCGGGGTAACAGACTACAATGCATCCAGCAAAGTAGCACTTAGAGGCTGTATGAACATATTCTGTCACCTTGCAATCTCTCATAGCATAGCCCTGGGAATGTGCAGGGAGATAACACACAGTGGAATAGAACAAAGTCTGCTGGAGTCACACTCTCCTTAACGTGAGGAATTATCAAGATGCCAAACGCTTCCCGGTTAGGTCCCAAACAGATGAACTTCTGTAAATGAGCAAATTTAAATGCCTGCTTATCACACATAGGCAGAACACTGTTTTTGTGGTGCTACTGAGGGTCTGATGTTACTTTTAAGTGACTTTGTGTAGTGATCAGTACTCTGGTCCTAATTAATAAAAGTAGTTACTGCCTCAGATTTAAATCATAAACAGAAAAATAGGTCATCTAATATTTTAATTCACTCCTCTGCCAACCTGAAATTATTCCTTGCTGTACATAGTCTAACTTTTTTCCTGCATCGCTCTAAATTTCCTAAGCAACAGTGTGCATGACTTTATGGTTTTTTCCTTTGGAGTTTGCTTTTACTGGTTTTTTCTTTGGATATTGCTTTTGCTACTGGAATTTAGTAAGGGTCTTCTGAAGGACAAGAGAAATTTTTAAAGCTGCTTCATGGAACTCCATCTCCTCTTTGATTCGGGTTCCTCTGACAGTGCTGAATCTTGAATTTTTGTAGCATCCCATGGGAAAGGGAAGGCTGCACAGTACAAATTTTCCTGGTGCATGTTGCTTGTTGCTAGATGGAACTTCTGAACCATCTCTCCTTGGTTTTCATCCTCGCCTTGTACTGTGCTGCACACGGAATGTTCAGTATGGTGATGAGCCCAAGATGCACCCTGCCTCTAATCCAGTCACTCGTGGCTGCTGTGATTATCCACTCCCTAAAAAATTACTCCTGGACAATGTCATCAGTGTAGCCTCACCTCTGAACAGACCAGCCCTTTTTTCTTTCTGGTTTTTTTTTTCCCCCTTTTTAAATCGGGATTAAGCAGTCAGATGTGATGACACTTCACACAAGTGCAGTTGTTTGAAAACACGCTGTCCTTTCAATCACAGTAAGTGACAGTGTGCACAGTGTGCACTCCGCCGATGCCACGGCTGCCTTTGATGCCTGCTCTGACTTGCTTTAAGATAAATAGTTCAGAGGAAAATTCTTTACAGTAGCAAACTACTTTTGCCAAATGTTTAGCTCTATAGAGTTCTTTTTTTTCCTCTTACTTTTTTCTTTTAAAAGGAAAATATAACAGGGATTAAACTGGGGGAGAGTTGAGGAGCCATTTCCTAGGATGAATATTTTTTTACTGGGGACAGGCTTAAATTCCTGTATATTTAGAGCAAAGGAGTGGGTGTGAGGAGATGAGTCTAAGCTCCTTGCTCCCATCTCCATGCCCAGTTTCTCTCTCATGGATATTATAGAGGTTTGAGTGGGAGTTTGGGATTTTTCAGTATGTGGGAGACAGCTAGTGGCAAAAGAAACCTGTGGAGCTGAGTAAACCCCACACGACTGTCTCTCTAATTTCCTCCCTCATGCTGTCATTTTGGTGATGGGATGGTGGAGATGAGCCTTGCAGAGTGTATGACCAGCAAAGGACAGCAGCATCCAGCTGTGCTGGGGCCTTGTAGAGGCTTTCTTTCACCAGGGCTGGGCTCTGTGGGCTGCAGCTGGCAGGGGACAGGCAGGGAGCAGGGACAGAGCACTTCAGAAGGTCTCAGAAGGTCACTCCTGCTCCACCACTGCTCTGTGCAGTCACTGTCCCTGGGTCAGGGGGACACCACAGGGCAGGTGCCAAAGGCTGGGGCAGTGCTTGCTGTGCCCACACTGAGTACTCACTGCCAGGCTGGCACAGGGGGAAAGGTCCCCTTGGATAGCTGTGAGTCCTGAAGTGTCAGGAAAGAGCTGCCATGTATTGCAGGAGGGATGTTAAGGTGGAAAAGATCTTTGCAGGTCTGGTGGAGTCTTGTGTGACTTTTTGTTTGCTGTCTCTGGAGAGTTTAAGGATGAGGAGTGTTGCCAGCAGTGAAAAAAGAGAAGAGGAATCTTAATGGAAAATGTTCTTAGTCATAGCAGAAATTTTCACTAAGTATTTTTTTTTCCATTTTTTTTTTCTGTAACATTTTCTGGTGCTGACTGCAAGTCATGCAGTATTTAAATTCTCTTCATCTCAGATGATTCACTGAAGGTCAGGACTCTTGAAGTAATATTTTCTTACTTATCTTCACCTAATCAATCATGTCATATATAAAAAGTCCAAGCAGTTGTATCAGTGCTTTAGGACAATGTAACAATATTAGACCAATCAAAATAAACCAATTGCATATAAGAATTTATTTTAAATTGATATAGCAAAAAAAATTACACACAAGCTGCCAAATAAAGCTGATAAAATAACATTCATTGGTCATTACATTGTGGAGGAAGTTGCAGGGTTTTTTTCTTCTTCTAGGATATTTAACTGCTTAGCTTCTAATATTTCTTTTAATGTTTGCTTTTGCCTGGCAGGAATGTGATAAAATTATGCAAAGCTATGATTCACATAGAACAAATACAGATTGCAAACTATATAATGTTATCCTGGCCTGCTGTTTATAAAGCAATGAATATGCCTGCTAACTCTGTATGCTGATGATTTTTTGCAGCCAGGTTTATAGCTGGATGAATGACCTTTACTTTTTCTAATTATTATTTTACACAAGCAAATAATTTACCTTTATAATCATAAGCAATCATCGAGAGAGACCCTTGGCAGGTGCAGGCATATTGTACTTTTCATATCGTTCAGTAAATAGCCTTTTTCTGGTTCTGATGTGGTTTCTATGCCTTGTGCGTTGCTCTACACAGACATAGTGTGAATTTAAACTTAAGGCAAATTGTCTCAATTGTATATATATGAATGTGAATAAAATCATGGGCTTTCCTCATTGTGCAATCGAGCCTGTTGGGTAAATGGCCTAATGGTTCTGGTGCAGTCTCTGCTCAAGAGAAAGACTTTTCTCAGCAAAGCAAACAGTGGTGTCAGCCTCAGACAGACTCTTAGGACTTGGAGAAAATCTGATTGTTTTGTGGTCGGTGTGCCCAGAAGGGCACTGTCACCAGTGGCCAGTTGCTGAGCCACAGCCAGTCCAGCAGCAGCATATGAAAAGGCTGGCTCAGTTTCTTCACCGTTTGAGTCTCTCTGAGCATCTCAAGGGTCAGACACTGTTTTAAAGCACTCACAATAGAATGGCAGTGACTGAATTGCTGACAGCATAGCATGCAGTCTTGCTCAGGAAGTGTAGCGTTAGTCTAGAGGCAACATGGGGTAGTTCAGAGGCACCTGAGCTGTTTCAGCAATAACACTGAACTTTCATGCTTCAGCTCTTTCTGATACAGCTGCTTGTTTCACAAACAGGTGTCTAAAACTGCTGTGAAAGTCACTTCACCTGCAGACTGAGCAAAAGTCTACTGACTTTTCATATAATGGTGTAGTGTCAAGTAATAATGTGCACATTTTGTCTCTTGGGAATTGCAGCTTGGGAGCCTGTTGTCTGTGAAAATGAGAAGAGATCCATGCTTTGAGGGAGCTGGCAGAGAAACCTGCTGGAGGCTGCCCTTCGTTTCTCTCTGTTTTCCCTCTATCACCAGTTGTGCAGCAGAGGGACTAATTCCGCTGTGTGTGTTACAGGATTTTTCCCATTTCTTTTCCATCTCAGGAACAAATTAATTGGGTGGGGTTTTTGGTTTTTTTTTGTTGTTGTTTTTTTTTTTTTTTTTTTTTTTTTTTTTTTTTGTTTTTGTTTTGTTTTGTTTTGTTGGTTTGTTTGTTTGCTTGGGGGGTTTTTTCCTGGTGAATTCATAGAAATGCCACAAACCCCATTCTTCCTGCAGAATCTGCGCTGCTCTGCATTGCTGCATAAGAGTGACTAAAATAGCCATGTGACACGTTGACAAGAGTAATTATACCCAGAGGAGTTGGTAATTTATGTTGGGTAGCAGGTGGTATCATTTCCTGGTTAGTCTGTACCCTAACTTGTTATTATCTATGGCCATCAGCAGCTGGAGTGACACCTACAGAGGAGCCCTCGGAGCTCGCAGCAGGAGCCAGAGCTCTTCCATTTGGCTGTGGATGGAAGGATTCCCTCCACCCCTCACACTGAGTACAACACAACCTTTGATAATGTGGTGGGCAAGGCCAGGCATGACTCATCTCATTGACTCTCCCCTCTTGTGCATGACTTTTTAACAGGTTATGCTTGACAGAGAATGTGCTGCTGCTTCCTTTATGCCCCTGACTCATTCATATATAACAGGCCACCTAAATAGCTGCTGTCCCTAAGGCAAGATTTTTTATCACAATATTTCTTTGGTTTGGCAAGTGACTTCATTGCTCATTTCTGAGATGAGCACCCCATTGTTTTGGGAGTTGTACACACATATAATTAGGGACAGATCTTCCTCTGACAAGCTTTTGCTCTTAGAAGAAAAGAAAGAGAGGCAGATGGAAAATAGATGTGATGCAGAGGTACGAATAAGTAAATTACCAAAGAAGGTCAGGCCGAGGATCTGTGACAGAGCAAGGAGTTGATCAGGTTCTTGGAAAGGCCAAATATAATGGCCTGGTGACACACTCATCTGTACTTTCCTTCCCCTCCCCCTTTTTATTTTTGGATTCCCAAGCCTGTTGTGTTGCTTTATTTTCTTTAGAATTGTCATGAACTGTTATATTCCAGCTCAAGCAATTCATCACTGCCATAAAACCATAGTACAATCTCCTCAGTCTTGTGAAACTCTCTGGACACCTGAGCACATGTTGAAAATCTAGGTCTACAGTCTTTGATCTTTGAGGGTTTTTTCAGCTCCTTCCATTTCCAGTTTTTAACTTTCTTACCTCATTTCTTCCACTTCTTCAGTCCATAATCCTTGAGATTCTCAGTTTTTCCTTCTTCCTTCCCTTACAAGCCTTGGTAATACTGACTTTTTTCTTGTAACTGGTGTCATGAACTTGTTTTATCTCCTCTCAGATCCCTTTCCCCTGTGTCCTTCTGTTCATTTTTTAAACAGCATCTTCTCAACAGCCTCAAAATGTAACCACTGTTTATATCACTGACTCATTTTACCATTTTATCTGAGGTCCTGCAGGTTTTTCCTAAACCTGTTTACTCACTTGGAATCAACTAGCAGAGCTTCCTTGGTCACAGGTCCAGGCCCACATGTGTAATCCTGACTGGAAGGCATTTACAGGAGCTGTCCTCCTGAGTGATTTCTGTGCTGGGAACATCTCCTGTGTAGGGATATCCAAGGTGGCTCCAAACAAGTGCACTCTCTTGGTGCTGCAGCTCTGCCAGGCACCACATATACATGGCTGGAGTGCTTAAATCACCCTGTAGGTGAGGTGACTGCAGATGCCTTAGGTAGTTGCAAAAGCTTTACCCTACCCTTGGATTCGTGACATTTACCTTTTATAGCTGTCATGGTCCTTGAGGTGATCCTTCTTTTAATCTTTGGGCTAGAAATATTGCTGAATGGGTTATATATTTCATAAAGGTTTTTGAAGATTTTTTTTTAGTAGAAGTCGGGTTTTGTAGATTTTTTTTTAATCTCAGAGAAATGATAGTTTTCAAAGATAACGGCAAAGAGCTCACAGTGCTTGTCATGGATACCTTTACTTTTTTCCTTTGCAATGAGAAGGTAATGTCACCAGAGTATTCATTGTATTCCGCTGGCTAGGACACAGAATGCTTAGTTCAGTATCATCTTTTCTCCTGATGTTAATTAATTACCAGTAAATCAGTGGCTGGTACATAATTACCTAGGGCCTGACATCCTGAGTGCTCTGAAAACATTTTACAAAGAATGCTCTAGGACAAGAGTATGGGGCACCAATAACTCACTAAGAGCACAAGAAAAGTAGTGGCCAGTGGCAATTATACTTCCCCCCTGTAGGAAGACAGGATGGTGGGGTTCATGCCCCAGTCTTAAAAACAGTGCCCTAGTCTTTGTAATGTCCATGTGTGTTCATGGGAGGTCACTGAGTAGAGCCAGGGGAACAATCCATGGCTGGTCTTTGCCAGGTTTGCCATGAGGGTGAGGTGGATCCTGTCGATGTTCCTATGCATCTTCAGTTGTGCTGCAGGAAATGGATTTTGTACAGAAATATCATACAGAATGGGCTGGGCCACCTTTAGGATTGGAGAACTGGAAATAGGTGTTAATTTGTATGAAGTACACAAGGACAAGTGTAATTTTTTTACTTATTAGGCTCATTAAGTGGCATTGCCACAGAAAAAAAAGAAACCCATAGAGATTTCACAGGACACGCCCTGGTGAAATTGCCTTATAAAAACCTAACTGATCCATTGGTGATTAGAAAGTGTAAGGGTAATTTTAGGAGTCCCAGGTATAATTCTGGGCATTTGTGTTAAAAGCAAAATGTAGAGATGCAATGAGGGATCTGATTTATCTCAGGAGAATGAAAAAGTTTTCTTGGAGGAAATAAAAGAATCTGATTTACTTAGCTTAGCAAAATAAAACCCACACAGATTTTAGTGACTAAAATAAAGGAGACAGAAAAATAATTAGTAATAGAGGTGGCTGTAAGTAAATGTGGACCCAAATGATAAGAAGGCATTAGATGAGCATGTGTCTTGAATATCTTACCCAAAGAGTCTCCCTGGTAAGAGGGTAGTGGCAAACAATGAGCCAATTTTGAAAGTTGCAGTTTCATATGAGTTTGCTGCTGCTGCTGGAACCTCAACCCAGCATCCCAAGAGAAGTCATTCATTTCTGCATTCTAGTACCATAAACAATTTTGCCTCAATTTAAGGAATTCATATTTCAGCACTTCTTATTTTCTGGTGGGTTTTTTTTTAGTGGATTGAATAATGATCTTGAATTCTAACACCCCTTTAAGAGTTTTCAAGAGTTTTTCTCCCTTCTGAGGTTCCCCAATTTGCCAGCAGTAGCTGAATGAGCCATTTGGTTCTGTCTCATATTCTGCTCTACTTTTCACATCAGGAGTACTAATTTGTGTCCTAGAGTCAGTGAAGGCAGCCTGAGTATTTACTGATGGTACAGCTCCCCACAGGGACCTCTTGTACCCCATCTAGCTGAATTCAGCTGCTATTTGTTTTTCAGCATATATTTTTCAAAATTTGATAAAGCCTGAGGGAATTAGTTGCCTAATTCTTGCAGAATTACAATGTGAGTTGGATGAATAATTTCCTCAGACTTGTTTGAAAATCTAAGATTGTTATTCTAATATTATTCGTACTGCTGCATGTGTTTTCAGAGCTAAAATTCTGCAGTAAATAAGCTCCTGGGATCACATTAATTACAAGAATATTCACTTACAGAGTCATTTGTAAACACAATTCATACCTGGATTAGGTTGCATAACTTTTTTAAAAAGTAAGACTGAATATTTAGAAGCTGAACATGCTGGCTTACATAACAGCTACACATCCTACAGTGGCTGTAATTTCCATAGCACTGAACTTTAAAAGGGAGAAGACAAGAGCTCAGGCAAAGGACATGTTTTGAAGTTTCAGAGCCTTATTCTGTAAATTGGTCAAATAAAGGTGAATGCTATTTATCATAAAGCAGACTAAATTTCTGTCAGGTTTTTCCCCAATTAATGGTTCTTCAACCTGAGAATAAGAAGTGTGTATGTCAAGGGAATCATATTCCCTTTACAGAAAGGGAACAGATGCCTAACCTGTAAGTTTGCATATCTCTGTTTTATTGCTGTAGGACTTGCCAGTTCTAGGGTCAAAACAGAGCCCTAACTAGTGGGAATGGAATAGAAAAGGAAGGTAAAAAGGTAAAAGAAAGAGATGAAATCAATAAGAAAGTGTTCAAAACATATGTCTGATGAGTTCTTTCTCACAGATAACATTGCCAAAGAATAAAACAGAGCTGGAGGGTAACATGCTACCTTTCTGTCCAGTCAGTTCACTAGAAAAGACTATATTTGATTCAAAGCTCTGTGGAGACATCTGAGAGATGCTGTTTTCCATGATGTGCAAGAAATTCTGAAGGAATTAAAATACTTTTAGTTAGCTAGATTATGCTGCATTCTTCTCATTAACAAGGGGAATTTGGCAGAATTTGGTAACCTTTGTCTTTGACTTTTCTGGAGATTCCACATCATTTGGTGTGAAAATAGTCCTGGTCTCTTTGAGGGAGGATAAGACAGTGGATAAATTGCCACCATGTGTTAAGGAGCTTTGGGATAAAGCCTTATTCCCCAAATGAGAATTGCTAACAGGAATTCCAAAAGGATTATTACAGACCTTTGCTTCCCACATTTTTTTGGGTGATCAAATCTTTGCTAGTTCTTGTAGCTTATAAGCATTCAAAAAGACCTGTTGTAAAATGTTCATCACTTAAGTCACATTTTTGCTGTCACCTGATAGCATTTTCAGATCTGGAGAGTACAACAATTTTTGTTCTGGATTTGGTAAGAGGGTGATTAGTTTAACAACTGGAACTGGCGCTGGAATTCTTCCCCCTGAATTCAAGGTGTTTGTGGAAGCAACCTACTTGAGGTCCCCTGGTGTCACTGCAGAGCACAAGACACTTGGAAAGCAGCATTCATATTGCCTGTATTAGTACTGCTTTCAAGAAGAATTACTTTTGGTGCTCTTCAGACAATTAGGTTAAATTAGACACCCAACTTTCAGAAGGTTAGAGTCAGGCAAGAAAAGTCTGTCGCTTCCAGGCAATTCCTTGGAGATCCAGAGGATGAGGGCCAGGGAGTACCCACCACACAGATCCACTTGCTGGATATAACCTTGATATATCTCTCCTTTATTGAAGAAAACTCACTATCCAGACTCTACCTGGCTTATGAATAAATCCAAGACTTATATGTCCTTGGATTTATTTAATTTTTTTTTCTCAGTCCTTTATTCTGCACAGAACTCTGCTTCTCAGAGTAAAAGGTTAATGATCTTTGGGTCCAGGCTGACCCAGGATCAGAGCAGCAGGTTTTTTTTCCTCGACTGCAGCAGGAGGTGAATTCAGGGCCTGTTTGAAAACCTGGCTTTACATGCAGCTCAGGTTTAGACAGGGGAACCTTGTGTAGTGCAAGTCCTCTGTGAAATTAGGTGACTCTATGTTGAAAGAGGCAATTTTTTGATTAAAAGGAAAAAAATCTGATAAAAGCATGTGTTTGTTTTTGGAGAACAGCACGACAACGTGTATCGTTTTTATCTGTCAACAGCCATCACCTTGTCAGAGTTTGGCTGCTGTTGATTTATTACAACCTATGTGAATGTATAATTGGTAGGCTGGTCCTCAGATCTGTGAAGGAGAGGCACAAATTTGGAAGCCAGATGTCCCATGGTAATGCGCTAAAAGAGAGAGATAATCACCAAAGAGCTGAGGAGCCCTTCGACTCATTACTCTTACATCCTCTCTTAGCCTTAAGATTTATCAGTGTTTGTAATGAAAGCATCTAAACTGGAAACAACTTATTAACTTCTCTAAAGGCACCATCTCCCACTCCCCACAAATAAATCTTTTATCAGGATCTGCACTGCAGGAGTCCCAGCCTTTTAGTCAGAAATGGGGGGAATTCACTGAGGAACACTATTTAGCAATGCTGTCCCAACGCCCAGAATGACCTTGACAAAAAGAAAAAACTTTGGAGGTGGAAATTTCCTGGCAAAATAATGCATGCAAGGAAGTTTTACTCTCACTGAGGAGTTTCAGGGATGATTCTTGGAGCTGTTCCATCAGGACTATTTCCCTGCCAGCACTGAAGGTGTGCAGACCTGCAGGTGCCTGCAGAGGTGTGGTCTGCCCTTGACCTGTGTATGGCTCAGCCTTTAAGTCCAGGCATCAAAGACCACTGGATCTGAAAAACGTATCCTGCCAGAGGGAGGACAGGGCTGTAGTTCTAGCAGGGCTGCTCTCCAGCTGAGCCAAAGGAACATTAGGTTTTAAATATTCACTTGGGCTTTTAATTTGCTATTAGTCACAGTGGGTTTCAGAGCATTTGGGTTTCATGAGGAGGCCGTGGCTCTGCAGAGGTGATGCCATTGGCACGTGCCTCATTCCTGGTGTTGGAATACTGGTTGGCAGAAGGCAGGTTATTGGAAATCTTCTGCGGACTGCAGAGGACTTCTATAGGAGAACACTTCTGTTGGACAGGAAGGTAGGGATAGACAGGCAGAGCTGTAAAGCCCCTGTGTAAATTATCATTTGTCTTTTCCCTCTAATTCAGTCCTGATCTGGAGAGAGGGAGAGTGATATGTCATTAAAGGAGTCTTAGTGGGTTCACAGACCAGGTGATGTACATCCTCTATTTGCCTCAGACAACCACATGTACATCTTTCTAATGTGATTAGGCCATCATACAGGGCACAGATCAATTCATTATTCTGCCTGAGAGCACCATGTTCCTCTTTAAAAAATTGTTACTCCTGAAGTTGGCAATTACTTTAAAATAAATTTACCAAAGACAAAATTGTGCCTCTTGGGTCAGTAAATGACTTCCCTGTTTTTTCTTGAAGAGACAAGGTGTTTATTAAAGACCTCCTTAGTTTACTGTGTTGGGTTTTTCACTTTGAATAATTGTCCAATTAAATATAATTTGGAAGTCCATGCTAACCTACTGCTTGCATTGTATAAGTAAGAATATCTCTGAAAGATGTGCATTAATAAATCCCACTGAGCCCTATCTCTTTTAAAAAATGGTTTCCTTTGTTTAATTTTAGAATTCTTTCACAGGGCTCTAAGCCTTGCATTTGGAAATGCTGCTGTTTTCACACAAATAATTTATACAGTCCATTCTTTCAGATTCTGTAGAAAACATTTTTATCATTCATTGTAAGATAGCTTATTTTAAAAATTATTTTTAACCTATTGTTTAGGTTTGGAACATGTTTTGCAGTTTAAAACTTTACCAATTCTATTTTGTGTCTCTGTGTGTGTATCTAGGGATTTCTATTCCTAATTTGCAAGGGGGAAATAATATGAAGTTAAGTGGATAAAAGAAAAGTAATTAAATGTAGCAATTAGATGAAGTTCTAGAAACCCAAGATGGAATTGGTCAATAAGAGATATGTAGAAGGATAAAGAAAAATGATGTTTCCTGATATAAAAGTGTTCCACAGAGATATAGTCATGCCTGGCCTTCCAGTCTGAGCATGAGGCTGGCAGCAGAACCTCTCACTTTGACTCAAGCACAAAGAACATTGATGTTTCTTTATCTAGTACGATCTAAGTCACTCTAACTTGTTTTCTCCTGTGGATATAAGACTTTTATTCCTAATAGGAATATAATGAGTATTGATTAGCTAATCAGTGTAATTAATAAAGATCTTTTAGAACTGGGGAAATAACAAAGCATATGGAGGAAATTTTATCTCATTTTGCAACTCATAAAAAGACTTCCACAAAATGAATACCAAAAAATATTTTGTGCTGCTGCAATTACACTTTAAATTGTAATTACGATTGCTCTTACTGTACTAAAAATGTGGTTCTGTTTTGCTATAGGTAGGGAAAGACATACACTAAATTGACATTAGAACTGAAATCAGCTGTGTACTCTGTCCTTTATATTCTGGTTGCCTTCATCCTCTAGTGAAACATAAGAAGCTGGAAAGCTTATTTGCCTTTCCTAGTCTATCAGTGCACAGAACACCTAATTAATGTTGAGGTCAGTAACACAATCTGCTCTTCCTGGAGAGTTAAGATCCAGCAACCATCCAGACACAAGAGCAAACTCCAGCGAAGTGTTTCCATCCAAAATGGAACAGAAGTTAATTGGTATTGCCCTCTTACTGTAACACCATCCGTGGGCAGGAGGGTGCATATATCTGCATGTGCATAGAAATACCCGCAGAAATCTGAAGGGCATCATTGAGTTCCTGCTGAGACGGGGAGCTGCCTAAATTCACTGGAATAGTGGTGAAGACTGGTGGACTTTTTTTATCCGATATTTTAAGAATGTAATTTTTCAGAAAGAGTGCTTACAGATAAAATAGCTTGGCTGCATCATGGAATCAGGAAGATTTGGGATAGCAGGAGGCCAGAGGAAAGAGACAGCAGACTTCAAAGGAGGTGGATTCCATGCCTGAAAAGTCACATTATACACCTTTTTCTCCCTTTAACTACCCATGATGTCCATGCCCAAATTGGTTGTGGCATTCTATAGGTGAAAAACAACCTGGTTTTTACTGGACATTGTGACAAAATATCATGGCTTCCTTTGAACAAGGGGTCAGTAATTAGTGGTTGCTCTTCTCCAAGCAGTATAGAGCAGTTTTGAGAATGGGCAATAGGATAAAAAGGTAGATTTTCAAAGAGAAGTTCTTTGTTTTAGGAGGATCTAAAGAAAAGCAGATGTGGTAGGGAAGTAAAACAAAAAGTAAAACCATCTCAAAATCAGGAGCAAGAATGCTGGAGCTTCCACAATTTTTTTTGAAACCCATAAACAGAGAGACAAAAGGGGTAGCTATACCTGTTTCACATCCTTTGCTGTGTGCTTACCTGTACAGAATCCCAATCATCCATATTCTGTTTTGGAATGATGTATTGATTACTTTAGCTGCACTTGCCATGCAGCTGCACCCTAAGTATACTCTTACTTCTGCAAGAGTTGTTTCATTTTCCAGAAATATTTTTTTATGCTGATTCAGTAGAAAGCAAACCAAACAGAGCTCCCCCAAAACTAAGCAGAAGGGTTGGCTTAAACTGTGCTCTGATTACTCTTTGAGAGATGGAAGACTGACGCTTTTGGAACAAAACACTTTCCTGACAGGCATGAGCAGCAATGGCACCCCTTAAAAGAATCCATTTCAAAGAGCACCTGCATCCCTGCAGTGCTCTGCATCCCAAAGACCTGGTTTCCAGCTGGGAAAAAACATGGCAGCAGGAAGTTTGTTGAAATTATGCCATTTTGTGAAATAGTACTGTGGTGACAAATCAGAAAATTCAGACAATTTTTTAATCAATATTTTCCAGACAGCTCTTATTTACTCTCTCTCTCATGAGCAACTTTACAGAATGCAGTGCTTAGTTCATGCCATGGTTACTCAGTTAATCACCAAAACCTGCCTTTCTTCTCAGTTTTCTACATAAGTATCTACTTCACAGGCTTAGTGATTAGTCTGGGGTTTGCAAGAGTACATAAGCAAGACACCATATCTCTCTTCATGCTGGAAAAGTCCTGCTTGAGCTGTTCTTACATTAATAAGTTTATCCAGGTTCTCCAAGTCAGCTTAGGTGGATTCTGACAGTACTCCTCTGAGCTGAGCAGCAAGTTTCTTGCTGGAAGCAGAAAGTACTTACTGGTGTTTCGTGTCAGTGAGATGCGCTAAGGAGTGCCTGAGGAGTGGCAGCAGAGTCCTGGAATGGGTTTGTAGGATTGAGGGCTGGGCCATTGTAAATTATTATAATTAACTGCAGATCTTCACTGTCCTTCAGCATGTGGGGTAGCACAGAAGTGTGTGGGAACTAATAATGCCCAGCAGAAGTTTTACCAGTGCCAGGGAGAAAGGAGCTGGAGTACAGTCTGATGCACCACTCACTTCTCCACTTCAGTGAGATCAGCTCTTCAGGACCACTGTTGTGCCAAGCAGATAAGCAGTTTGTTTCTGGAGACAAGGCAGGTGCTTGAAATCCTGAAGATGTGTGTGGTGATAATTGTTAGTTTTTAATGACTGGGCCAGCTGACAAGATATAAAGTTCTTCAGTTTCTGAATTAGCATAGGCTGAGCCAGTCTAGGATAGCTTAATGAAGAAGTGAATGGAGACAAAATTTCAGCTGTTGCTCCTTCAATTTTCAGATCCATTTATATGAGGCACTGATATAATGTTTGGTTTGATTACAATTCAAATGATTTTACAATAAATTTAACTTCAAGTACAGATAGTGATTAGTGTCAACAGATGCAGCAGTTTGCACAGCAAAGGGCCAAATGGATGATTAAGTGATCAGAACATCTGATGTGAGGGAGAGCTGGGATTGCCTAACCTAAAGAAGAGAAGGCTCAAGAGGATCTTCCCAATGTGTGTAAATACCTGATGAGAGGGTGTAAAGGTGACAGAGACACACTCTTCTCATGGTGCCAAATGACAGGACAAAAACCAATGTGCATGAGTAGAAATACAAGAAAATCCATTTTCGCATCAAAAGAAAACCTCTTACTGTGAGGATGGTCAAACTCTGGCACAGGTTGCCCAGAGAGGTTGCTGAGTTTCCATCCTTGGAGATGCTCAAACCCCAGCTGGAAACAACCCTGAGTAATGTGCTCTAGCTGATTCTGCTGTGAGCAAAGCAGGAGCAGACTAGACAGTCTCTAGAGGCGGCTTCCAACCTGTTCTGTTACTCTCTTTCCTATCAAAGGTCAAGTTTCTGGTGTGTAATTCAGTACTAACTGAAGCTGACTAGTGTCTTTACATCAGTTTCAATGATCATGGTTCAGGTCAAGCATGAGAGGAAAAATAAACAATATTAGCAGAGATAAAAACTCAGACTTGGGAGCAGAAGAAGCAGACGTACCAATAAAAGGAAATGAACAGTCACTGAAAAGATTGCTGAGAAAAGGTCCAAAAAGAGATATCAAAAGTGATGCCAGAGAGGAGCAGAGCTACATTTCTGTTTAAAGTGCATCTCTGTTATGACAAAAAAATGTTGGGTTCTGAATCTCTACCTATCCAATCTTCTTGGCCTTCTAGGTTTCTTCAATACCAGCCTCCATGCTAAACAGCACTTCTACTTTGCACCTGACCAAGGGCACAAGTTTTTAAAATGTGGGTTGTTTAAAGAAATTAAACAAGTATATCTGATAGCATGCTTTTAACAGTGTATAGCTTTTCAGTCCAGTGTCCATTTTAAGTTCTTAAATTACAGATAACATTAAAAAAGGAAGCTGAAGTTCCTCTTTTATTCAGACTTACAGTTCATTTAACAAAGCAGCTGAATATGTATTTACCATTAATAGAGTAATGGAAGGGTGAAGGGTCTGAAGCACAAGTTTTATAAAGAGCAGCTGAAGGACCTAGGGCTATTTAATCTTGAGCAAAGGAGGGTCAGGGGAGACCTTACTACTTTCTACAGCTTCCTGAGAGGAGATTGTAGACAGGTGGGTTTGGTCTTTTCCTCTTCGTAACAAGCAGTAGAACAAGAGAAAAGTGCCTCATATTGTGCCAGAAAAAGCTTAGATTGGATATTAGAAGAAATTTCTTCACTGAAAAGGTGTCCAAGCATTGGAGCAGGTACCAGGGAGGTGGTACAGACATCCTCCCTGAGTTTTCAAAAAAACCAGGCAGATGTGGAGCTTAGGGACATGGTTTAGTGGTAGACCTGGCAGAGTTAGGCTAATGGTTGGTCTTGATGGTCTTAGAGGACTTTTCCAGCCTTAGTGATACTGGGATTCCATGATTACCATCATACTTGGCTGTAGACACTTTTTAAAATTGAGGATATCAAACTTTGACCTGATGCTACAGTCTAGTCCCAGTTCCTAAGAATTTTTTTAGGATGAAGACTGCCTTAAACATCTTTCAGAGCTTAGGTGACCTCCTTTTGTTTCCTTTTCATGAATGTGCTGGTGGGTATGTGGGTTTCTTTATGGTTTTTTTTCCTTCTGAGTTCACATGGTTTATGATATATGTTTATAGAAGTCGTCATTGGTCCATCTTCTAAACTAGTGTTGCCTTTTAAGTATGGATGATGAAACCATGATAAATAACTCAGTCTTTTATACAAACTTCTACTCTTGGACAGATGTACTTCTTAGATCTACCTCTGAAGATCTAAGGCACGAGTGAAGGCATCGGTCTCTTATTTCTAATTTATGGAAGGTTTATGAATCATGTACAGTGTTAACTTCTTTCTCACAAAGATGCTTCTGAGAGTGTTATGCTTCACTGGGGCAGCAGAAACTGGATTACTGTTCTTCAGGTGAAGTTGAAAGACTTGGATAATGTGTGACGGTATTTCATCTTGTTGAATGGCTTAGGAAGTGAAATAAGTCAGTCAAATGCAGCACTGGGACACAGTCAGTCCTGTACGTTCCCTGCCTTGCTGTGCTACCTGCACTAAGATTTTTTATAATTATGCTCATAATACTTCTGCTGTCAGCTCATGGGCTGGAAATGAGAGACAGATATGTCAATGGTTAAGAACTGTCAACATGATAGGGCAGTGGAAGTGGTTGAAATGGCTTTTGGTTGCATAAGGGGAAGTCTTGCCAGTAGAGATTAAGGAAGTACTGAATAATCTTGTAAGACATGGAGCAATGAAACAGTTGTGTCTTCCTATGTTTAAGGACTAATTGGGTTTGGAAGTAATGCAGGGAGAGCTTAATCTTTAAAAGGAGACCATATGCCTTGTCTTGTTTTGTTGTAGGACAAAAGCTGGGAGCTGATGAGAGCAGTTTAAGTTAGAGGTCAGTGCTGGCACAGGAATGAATGGGTGTGAATAAAATGGCCTGTAAATAAGAAGATTTTTAATCCTCAGAACAGCCTTAGTGAGATTGACTGCCACAAATAATTGAAGCAATTTTAAGATGAAACTGATACATTTGAGAAAGGGTTTTTATCATATCCATTGCTGTGAGAGGGAAAAGGGCACTCCCTGGCCTAGGGGGTCACTCACAGCCATAAGCTCCTACATCCAGGGCTGTTGGGTGTGTTTCCTTCAAAATCTGATTTTTTATACTTTGTTCCAAACTGGTGGTCTCCTGCTACCATCTGTCACCTGCATCAGGACTAAATTGTGTCTTACTTTGTAAGACATAGAACGTGTGATTTGAAAGTTAATGCAGTATTTGTTCAGTGTATTTGCATTTTTGTGCTTGATGCTAGTAGAAGATACAGCCCTAGATTCCTCCTCTGTGGGCTATGATTCACCTTCATTATAAATATTTCACATCAGCCTCATGCTTAATGATGCTGTTGGAAGAGAGAACATCTGGATTCTTTTACCAGGTGCTATAGCTGGATCTTACAAGTTGTATGCATTGCTTTTACTGTCTCTATTAAAAATTAAAACATGGGAAATATGCCTAAATTCTTCTGAAGAGCCAATCTTGAAATTACTCTATTAGATTATTGTATAATTCCCACTACTGCGATATTTGAATAATGCCCTACAATATTCATGTGTACTTAGAGGAAATGATGTACTGAGGAGATAAAGGATGTGTTCAAGGTTATACAAGAAGTCTGAGGTGAGAGAAAGCCTGACTATGCCTCTGCACATGTCTGAGCAGTGCACTGTCTATTGGGCTATTAGAAAGGATGCCAACTTCCTGCTAAAAATACTATTTTGATCTCAGACTCTGGTTATTTGGCTCTTAGGAAATTATAATTTTGGTTCTTGAGGTTCCTTTTGGTATTTTTGTGAATCCAGAAGACATGGCTTCCTGCCTAACTACACCTTTCCTGTTCTTCATATCTTTCTCCTGGCTCTTTTTTAAAGTGCTATGTTATGAGCAGCATGGTGCCTGTCACAGAAATAATTACAAGTGATGTTTGGGGTGTTTTGTCTGCCCTCAGTTCTCCTGTGGACCTTCTGATCAGTGACTACATTGAGCCTTCACAGAAAGAGGGAGCACACAGGTGATGCAGGGCTTAGTGTCAGACTGCTGGGAGAGCTCTGACTAGCAGCATTGTGTACTTGGGTGGATATTTGTAGGAAGCATTATTCTGGGAGCCCCCCCCAAGCTCTATCTGTATGGATATCAGAATTAATTTCTGAAATGATGTCATTTGAGGCCAATATAAAATCTGTCTGTCAAGAAAGTTTCAATTTCTTCCACATCTTTCATTTCATGTTGTTCAAAACTCACTTTAAATTACTGAAAATATAGTTACTGATGTCAGAAGGTGTAATTAAAAAGCATTAGCAGCCTGCTGATGATGATCTTGTTTTCTAAAATTTTATGTGGTTAAACTAATGACCTAGAACTTTCCACTGACACTATAAAAGTGGCATGAATTCTGTGTGGTGGAGGCTGAAGGCTGGGGCAGAGAGCTTTGCAGGGGGTGTTGAGAGCCACTGGAGAAATTGGACTCATTACAGCTGTGATGGTATTAGGAGGGGATGGTAATCAGACGCTGGTGGGTTTATTATGCTAGCATTGGTTTGCTGGTACGCTCTGCTGATAGGTGTAGCTCAAATCCTTTAACACAAAACAAAGTCTTTTAAACCCTGCTCTTTCAGCAATTCATTTAACAAGGAGAAGTGCTTTGAAATTAGTCCTTGGATATCGTGTCTTCAATTTACGTCCTCAGTGCAGTTAGCACTTAATATATCCCTTTCAGAAGCAGATTGTCACTGCAAAGTGTCTGTACACAGTCTGTCTAATTCATCCACAGAGGTCCCACTGCATTTCAATTGTGTCTTTTTTGTTGCTTTTAGGAGCAAAGCTTGGGTTGCTGCACATTCTTGCCACCTTTTTCCACTTCACTGAAATCATTCACTTGATTTAAAAAACCCTACACAACTAAATTGATTCAGTAAATCCCTTTTTCATGTACAGTAAGTGGTTTGGTGTAAGGCACAGAAATCTTTCTACTTTTACACTTCCTTTCATTTCATACAATTGTCCTTAGAAAAGTAAGTCTATAAATGATAAAAAAAAATACAAAGTGGAGCCAAGTTAGAAGGAAAAAGTTTTAACTAGCTTTTTTGTCAAGCTTCAAACAATGCTTTCTCTGATTCTGACTTTCTCTTTCTGACCAGTGTCTGTTTACAGTCACTCATCATTAACTATACGTATTTATCAGGGTTTGCAGCCACTGCTGGCCTATTTGATACTCCTCTTTTTAAACAAAAACACCCTCAGAAATTGATACGGTAGCCAAAATGATATTCATAAAAAATTTAAGAAAGAGCTCTGAGCATTAAAAAAAAAAAGAAAAAAAAAGAAATTTTTTTGAAGGAGCTGAAAAGAAAAAGGTCTTGGAATTACAAGCAGTTAGACTTGGTTTTTTTGCGTAATGACTCCTGGTATCCCACTGTGAGAAGACTTTCCCCAGCTTCTCGTCTGCATTCTTCCTCGTTCCCTGCGGGAGAATGAGTTGGATTTGTCTGCCATATTCACAGCAATCGAGGTGATCCAGGTTGAAAGAAAATCAATAAGATGTGTCCATTTATGCCTCACAAAGGAAGAAAGGTCTAAAGAACAGACATGGGACGTGATTCAAGCACTAGAGACTTAATAAGACTTCTACTTGTGTTTGAAGGGGATGGTAATTTATATTTTACTTTGAACTTTTTTTATGCTTCATAACTATTGGGATTCGGGCTGACATGGGAAGCAAGGAAAAGAAGGTTTGATGCTGTCTTAGAAGACCTAACCCATTTGGGAAGGCCATGCTCAAAAGTTCAAAAAATTTTGTTTTAGAAAAGATTAAAGAGACATCATATCATCGTACTGATTTATCGCTATTGATAAAACTGGTTTAAAGTATTTTGGATTGGGGTACAATAAAAAAAAAAGTCTTTCTTCGAGAACAGCTGCAAGTTTCTCATTATTGGCTGTCTTTTCTGTGTGTTTGATATAATTTTGCTTAGAAATAGAGGAGCAGCCATAATAGGTACCCTGGTGCCACTTGAAGCTTTGTCAGGGCAGCTCCCCAAAAGTGGTTGTTGTTCTGCTCGATGTCTGTCACATTGGCCACCAGGGTCCTGCTGTCCCAAGGGTGTGCTCTGTCAGCCCTCAGCAAAAATACTCTCTGCTTTAGCCTATGTTGTTTTTTCAAGCCAGTCCTGTGGTGTGCTTGTGTAAGTGAGATGTAAGCATGCTCTTATTCAGCAGGAATTAGGACCAGAGGGAGTTTCAGAAACAAAACCCAAAAAACTTAAAATAAACCAAGGCAGGCTGCAGGCGTTGGGTCTCGGTATTGCAATCTCTTTTTTTTTTGTTGTTGTAAAAAGACAAAAGTGAAAGCAAGCCTGCCTACCAAAGGAGTAAATGGCCTCAAAAATGATGTCTCAGCAAGGCATGGAATAAAAGCTTGATGATCTATGAGGAAGTGTGATTGCAAGGTGGAAGAGGAAATATTCTTTCTTTTTCTGCTCTTCCAAATACCTTGTCTATGCATTCCCATCAGAATGAAGGCTGACACTGAATAGGTCCCAGATGGAAGATCTGAAATGGAGATGGTGTATCCAAGGAAAAAATTCACATTTTGGAGTCTTGACTATTCTTCCTCAGTAGCCCTGGAAGAAAGTTTCAATTATAAGAAATAGTTCCAAGAAGAAAATTGTGCTTAGTGCATTACATAGGATAAAGTTAAAGATGTAAAGAGGATAGAGACAGATTTAGAGCCATACTTTAAAGGTATGCAGAGGTTTATCATTACTAAAACTACCATTTTTTCCAAATCAGCCCCTTTTCACTGAATCTTTGGTAGATTTTTTCAGTTTTATCCAACTTTGAGTCTTTTCAACATAAATTGAAAAGTCAGTTTGAGACACATTCAGACTATTAATGGATTTTTTTTAAGGCTTAATTGGTATCAAACAAGATTTTAGTGAATACAGCCAAGTGTGCCCATTGCATTGTTAAACGAGCAAAGCCAGCATTTAACTGAGATCCACTCACACCACTGTCCTTCATTTTCAAGAACTGTACTTAAACAGGGTGAGATCAGAATATCAAAGCAGTCCATGTAATGAGCAGTCACTTTTTTTTTGAGGTTTCCTTCATATGTGTTTCAACACAGTGCTGACCACTAATAAAACAATTAATAATGAAATAGAGGTGTGAACAAAGCAACTGTGCAACAGTGAATGAAAACCTATGTGGGCCAGGATGCATTGCCTGAAAAGGAAATGTAAAAATAAATCCCAGCAAATTGGAAAGGGATTGGATGGAGCAGTTGACCAGTCCAACACACAGAAGTGAGATTTTGCAGTTTACAGGTGGCCCGTTTGCCTTAGAGGATCCTGGAAGTGTTTTGTTATCCCATTTACATAAGAAAGGAGGTACAAAATCAGCTTTGCATCCAGGGGACTACACAAGCCTGCGATGGGGAGAGGAGTTGAGAGCAGAGATTGCTCTCCAGGCCCCTGTCAGAAAATGCTGTATCTCAGTGAGGTGTTGCAAGGCCACTTTGGGCTGGCAAGATGCTGCTCTCAGATGCCTGCTGCCTCTTTGGCTTGCACCAAACAAATGTAAATAACTGTTCTGCTTCTTCAGAAAGTCCCACCAGACAGAACCTAGCTTCTTGGCACCTTGTCCTGCTCTGCCTTTCATTTCCCAGGGGATGAAGTGGATTCCTCTGACACAAAGCCCCAGCGACAGTGAGTGGGAGCCTGAGGTTATTTCTATTGAAATTTCAATTCCTATTTCTGTTCAGCCCTTTCCGGAGCTCTTGGCAAAAATGTTGTAGGTTTGCTGGACCACCCTTGCTTACTGTGCTGCCTTTCACTCTTCCTGCTGCAGCTGGCCTTGATTTCCACACAGCAAACTCTTTGTAAAGAGGAGCTAACTTGTGGTGTAAATATGTAACTGAAGAAACTGATGATTTGTGGTCTGCAAATTGTGTATTTCTGTGAGCTATTAGCAGGTAGACAAAATCTCAGCAGTCCTACTCGTGAGACATGCAGACATTTTTGTCTGAACATGTCCCTGGGAGGAGAGAAGGACTCCTGAAGTGGCATTAGAGGAGGTTTGAACCAGAAACAGGTGTGGTACCACCATTTTAGTATTATTGGTGGGAATCTAAAAGCTCCAGTATAGTTCTCTGAACAGATTTAAGTGTATCATTGGCTCTGGGTATTTAATTTTTTTGTTAATAATATTGAAAGGAAGGAAACAGAAGTACTCTGAGAGGACAAAGAGATCTGTGCTACAGCAAGGTTCAGGCCAGGCTGGTGCTTTACTTGGAAAAGGAAAAGCACCTTTCCTTAACAGTGCACAGCCCCTGTAAAGAGACAGCCAGCAGTGGTCTTGGCTCTCAGGGATTGCACTGCATTTGCTGCCAAATGTCTCTCCTTCCCAAAAGTTTTCGAGGGGGAATGGGGTAGGTAGGACAATATTACTGTTGTAGCACCCCAGGTGAGCTGCCAGCCAGCCCTGGCTGAGCACACCCAAGTCTGTGAGGATGCAAGGTGCCTTCAGCTGCCCCTGAGGAGATGCTCCAAATGTCTTTAAATTCAAATCACATAATGCAGGGTTTGCCATGCTGAGGTCCTGCTCCTCAGACAGACCTCCCCATTGCCACTACCAATGGAAAAAATAAACATAGAAACATATCCATAAAAGCATGCACACAAGGAAAAGCAGGTTCATTCCTTGCCCAGCCATTCTCAACTTCATTGAAAGCTGGCTTCAATTCCCTGGGAAAAATCTTGTAGAGTATTCACCCAGGAAGGCAATTGTAGGACTATGTCTTTATGGTGATCCCTGGCTAGTTCATTCTGAGGAAATATTCTGAAGAAAAATGCTATGCTTGGATTTCTTTGCTGTATTTCTTGGTTTGGTGCAGCATTTCTTCCCAAAAGTTGCAAAAACTTTACTGAATAATGACAAATAGGAGATATAAAAAAAACCAAAAAACCCCAGGCCCCCAACCCCCCAAATGTGAAGAAAGTGAGCTCAGTTCTCCTTCACAGAGGAACTGTGAGAATTATTATTCTTTATTAAAAAGAAATTCTCATTGGAATGCAAATTTTGATTTTGATTATCTGTCACGGCCTGCTTTGAAGTTTTTCAGACAAAAATAAATATCTCCATAACAGAGAGGATTATAGTAGTCTTGTTTAGAATCATCTGGCTAAGAGTGACATCTAATCTCAGAATATATAAGGTTTTGAGGCCACAGAGACTTTGAAAAAGCTTGACTCTCTTATGTTTTGTAAATTTTCTATAAATGGTTTAATAAGGTTTTTAGTTCAGCCCCAAAAAAACAAGGACTAGAACATTTCCATCAACCATATTGTTGAAGAAATATAAAGGAGACTTAATTCAATTTAAATAAAGCTGTAGCTAGGTTATATCATCCTTATCTCAGTAAAAAGTATTTTCTTTTACAATCCCAAATAAATAAATAAATATCTGTGACTCTGCTTTGAAGGCTTCGCTTGGCTAAATCAGGGTTTGGCAGCTCTGTAATTCATGAAACAATACCTCTAGCTCCACTGGAATGGGAGTGGGATGTTTCAAGCTTTATGATTCTCTTCAATTCTGGAGCATTAATGGGGCTATTTGTAAAGAAAGAAATATAATGAGTTATCACAAAGCACAGCAAGGACTCTAGAAAGGGGCAGCCTCCCATCCATCACCCATTCTAGCGTATTCACAGAAGAACAGGGCGAGAAATCTTGTGCGGACGATGGGGAATTTTGCTTTTACTCTAACCTGACTTTCACAAATTGTGATGGGCCTGGAACATTATTTTCTTTACAAAATGACCCCAACCCGATCCTAAATTCAAAGTGTGAGAGTGTGTGACACAGGTGTTTGTGGAGATTTTTTTTCTGCCTTCCTCTACTTTATGCTCTGAGAAGACATTTTCTTAATTAAGATTTATTTATGAAAATAAAAGTATTAGATTATTTTGATCTGATATAGTGGCTAATTCAGGATGCTGACATTGCCATATTTCTGTGGCACCTTCTGGTAGGGCTATTTGTAAAGTTGCCTGTCATTTCCCTTCTCTTATCCTCTATTTTGGGAGTTTATTACTGAGCCTTGAAAAGTTCTTATGGGTTCACATAGCCGTATGAGTTGGGAACTTGAGTACAATTTTATTTTGAACCTTTTTAAACAAAAGGAAAACCTACACTGAGCTGTAATTTTGATTTTTTTAATTTATTTTAAGTGATAGAAAAACCAAACAGAACCAAAGTCTTAACTGGTGTGTGCTGTGATGTATCTGCAGTCCTGTACTCTCTCATCACCCTCAGAATCCCTAATGAACCCAAAGAAGGTTTTGAATGAATATGTTTTTTAAGAAGGACTGAAGGTTTTGCCCCAAAGATAATGAGATAATTAATGTATTTCATAGTGTAGTTCAGAGACGGTGAACAGCTCAGGGTAATGAAATGAAACACGCATACCAAAACAAAGGGCACAGCAGGAAATACTCTGAAGTACATGATAATCAATTTTCACATTATAAGCTTTTACATCTCTCCTTCCATATATCCCATTATAACAGGGCCTGTTGCTTATTAAAAAGGAAATTGAGATGTCACTAACTGTGGAAGAGCAGATCCTCAGGCAGTAGAATCAGTCCACTGCACTGAACTCAGTCATGCCAGCTGTGGATCTGACTCAGGATCTTTTTGGTGTGATAAATCAGTTTTAATCCACAATCTAGAAGTTTCACTCTTAAAAATTTATGTGTTTTGAAGGTTGGAAGACTAAAGAAGGATTTTTTTTCAGTTTTACAATGTAGATGTCCTTACTAACAGCAAAATATTTAGGAAGAAGAGAAAGAGTGTCCCGCCTTCTTCTGATGCTCAAGGAGTGATGCTGGAGTGGGACCCCTCCAGAGGACCTTATTTACATACTCTACACTTCCCTTCCCATAGGAGCAGTTCCTTCAGTAGTGTATTTCCAGAGCCTAGGAGTGTCTGGGTTGGTACCATCTGCCAGATATTGGCAAGGGAAAAAAAGACCTTATAGTTCTCTCAGCTTGCCTGTGGGAGAAATTGTCTGTTATAGACAAGGAGGTACATGAGGGAGACATTGTTTTCGCAGCTGAAGTGTTTTTTCCATCTGAGCATGGTAAAAACTTGTGAATTTCTTGCAGAGTCCAATGTCCTAAACATATGCACTAAGCCCTTTATAGAAAATGTAGCTTAAAGACTTTTACTGCAGCATCTCTCTGTGTGAGAGTCTCCCTGCCTGAGGAGCTTCTCCCCAGGTTACACCAGGAAGCAGAGGGAGGCATTAAACCGCTTACAGCAATCCAAAGGTGTCCTGAAGAGTTTTAACATTTCAATAAGGCTCATCTGAGACGTGACCCTGTACAGTGGTATCTGGATTGTCTCCTTCTAACCTTGCTTGTTTGTCCTCCCAGTATTCACATCCACTTTGTCTTTCCTTTTCTGTCATGCAATAGGCACAGCCAAACCATTGTAAAACTTCTCTGTGACTCCAGTGCTTGTAGGACAGTGCTGGGGCTTTTGCTGCCCAGGGTGTGATTAGGTGGCATGCTCATTGATCCCCTGTCTCACAGAATTTCTGCAGAGCTACAATCCTGGCCAGTATATTTTTCAGTGATGAGTCCCGTGTGTTTTCCAATGAGAGAATTATTTTGAAACCTGAGCTTTGTGGGATTATGCTCTCTTACAGTATACAGGTATATCAAGCTATACATGAGGGATGGCTTATGTGCTTTGACTCGTTAGCTATCCCCTTAACAATAATGAAAAGAGTCTCAGCTGGCTTTCATCAGGTTCATGGCTCCATAGAAGTAAGGAAATTCACACATGAACTGAAGGGTTATGGTGAAGTACTGAGCATGCTGCATCATTTTGAGACAGCAACCTTACCATGTGCCATGAGACCAAGAGTGTGATAAAAACCAAGGGGAAACACTTGGTTTCACAGCATCATGAAGCAGGACTTGAGAGGCCAGTGAACTGTGGTCTGTAGAGCTGCTTGCAATAAAGTGCTCTGAATGATTCTGTGTTTGGAACTCTGCAGAAGGATATAACCTTTCCTCCATGGCCAACAAGGCCTCCTGGTTTGGATGGGTGAGATGACCTAAATTGACTTCCTCCCTTAGAGCAGCAGCAAGAGAACTCATCTCCCTTCTTGCTAGTGCCAAAAGGCTACAGTGTGTAAAACTGAGAAATTATACAGGTTCTGTCCCTGTGGAGTATTGTATTCTATGTAGCTCATACTACCAGTCTTCCTGCAGCACCCTTTTAGTTTTCTTTCAGGAAAAAGAGCACTGAATTTCTGGTGGCAATCACCAAATTATTTTCTGTCCATCTTTCCCTTTAAACAATGAATGCTGGAGGATTTTTGCAGTTTTGCTACTGATGCCATACTCAGTATGACCAGGTAAGAGCAAATACAGCTCTTAATTATTTTAGGGGCTTTCTTGTCCACACCATCTCACTGACCATTTTCCTGATCAAGGTGAGGAAGATCTAGTCTTGCTACAGTATTGAAATGGACTCACAGCAATAGTGGATCCTCTCCTGTGTCAGAGGAAATAGGGGTGGCTCTGTTTGCCAGCAACCAGCCTTTTAGAAATAAAGTTATGAAAGGTCTAAAATGCTTCTGTCTGCAGTGGCAGAAAAGTGAGGCCACATGCTGGGCCACCTAGTTGTACAGAGGAGCTGCTTGTAAAGCCCCATGGCCAATGAAAGGAGATTGTTCAGGTGGCTTTGAGAAGGAGGCAGCCAGGATTGCTTTATACATTATAAGTTTCTCAGGCAAAGGAAGCATATTAAGCCTACTGAAGAGAGATTTCCAAGTCAAAGTTTTATCAGTCGCTTGTGTATGTGTGTGCATATTTATATATATATGTGGTGCAACTTCTCCCCCTGTTCCTTGCCTTGGAAGTTTTTCTCCTTTTGCAAGTTTCAAGGTACTTTCAGGGCCATGAAGAAAAACCTTGTGGGATAAGAAATGTATACATTAAATGTAGAGGATATTCCGCTTCCTTTAATTTATGGGGACTAAAATGTAACTTCTGGCTGCAGCCAACATTCTGAGGCAATTGCATAGTACAGAGGGGAATAAGAAAGAGCCCTAGCTCTTTGCCCAAATGCTGAAGGATTGAAGGTTCTTACAGATGCTGTGTAGGAGCTGTGTCTGAATCGTTTGGGTTTTTTCCTTTCAGACTTTGATTGTCAGGGTTTTGAATCTGGCCTCCATTGTAGCCCTTATGTTGTCTCTGCAGAGATCACAGCAACACTCCCAAAGCCATCTCAAACAGCCCTTTGGGGAATGTCCTGCTGTTTGGTGCTTTTCCAAACAATGCACGGCGACTGAAATGGCTTTTTCCCCCAGTTCCTTGTAATGTGCCTCTGTCCCCTCCCACAGTGTGACAGATGAGTGTGTTTGAAGAGGTGTTTTAGAGATGTGGGTGGGTCACTGAACTCTGGGCTCAGGCAAGTAATAGCCCTCAGAGGCTGGGCACTGCTCTGGCTTGTTAGGGACCAGGTGAGTCCTGACACACACCAGGCTCAGACACAGCTCCACATCAAGGCCTTGCCACCTCCTGAAATCTCAATTCATGATCTAGACAAGCAGCACTTAATAAGTCTCATATATATAATCTGGGGAGGATTTCATCCTGGTCACCTGTGCTTGCTCATTCCTTGCCCTTAACTGCTCCTCAAAGGGGCAAAAACTTCTCAGAAGCACCTCTCAGACTCTGAGTGCTGAACAGATGCTGCTGCTTCTCCTCCACTCTCAGAACATTTGACCCCCTGTTGTATGTGTACACACAGAGAGCACAAAATAAAAATGCTGTGATGCAGTCACAAGGCAGAACTGGGAAATGCTTTTCAGCTGTGTGGAGGCAAAGAGAGATCAGAAGGAGGAGCAATGCATGGAGCTGGTTCCTGAGACAGGGACGGTTTTCACTATTCAAGAGTGGTCAAATTGTTCTTCCTGTGGCAGCAAAGGCTGCATCTTTCCTGCAGTTTGGGGAGAAGCAGTGGTACCACTCAGCCTTCAGGGGAAGGAGGTCAGCTAGAAAAAGCTTACTCAGGGTTGAGGAGGGAAAAAAATCCATCTGTCTGAGTGGCCTTAATAGGGTCTGGGGACCTGCCACTCTGTCAGACTAATTCTTGGCATAGGGCTGGTGTTGCCAAGAGCTCCGTTTTCCTTCTGTCTATTGTTGCCAGGAGGATAGAGGAGAGATAAGGGCTGAGCAGGGCTCTGTGTAAATGGCCTTTCCTTAGCATCTTTCAGTTTAGCTTTCACTGACTGAGGCCCCCACAGTACTTAGCATGAGTAAAGTTTTCAAAAGCGTCAGTAATTTAGGAGATTAAAAGGCATTTTCAAAAGTGTCGACTTTTCAAAGTGCCTAATTTCCAGCGACTTTCAATGAGGTTTGGGAATCTTAAATCATCTGGTTGCTTCAGTGAATAGCACTGTTGATTGCAGCCTAATGCACCATCAGCTGGGATCCTGCTTGTGTCAGAGGTCAATGCTGAGTGACTCAGGAGGTTGTACAAATCCCCACGGCTGAGCAACCCAGGGAATCCAGCCCCTTCCCAGAGGTGGCTTTGAGAGCACAGAGCTCTTCTGAATTTCTGGGATAATTGCTTGGGGATACTGTGGGAGGAGTTCACCTAGGCTCCCTTTAAAACTGTGTTTTCATCAGCTTTTAGTGACAGGTGCTGGATCAAGTTTTGCTCTGTCCAATTTGTGACTGTTTTTCCATTTTCTTATTTTGTTGCATATAGCTTTCACTAGTGTCTTCTGTTTTGTGGTAGGAGGCTGTCCATATCTATGAATTTTTATTAACACATAGAGATATAATTTAATGTATGAAAACTCTCTGTGTAAAAAGGTTTCCTGTGTTTACCACTGGTCTTGGAAAGGGTCATGTGAAGGACTAACTCAAACCCCTTGCTGAACTGCAGGCTCACAGAGGGAGAGAAGAACATGTTTAGGAGTAAGAAGGGCTCAGCATTTGCATTTGGATGCATGTCTTAGGGCTTCAGAGCTCTTTAGACTCCCAAGCGGAGCAACTTCGAAGTTCAAAGCGGCGTGATTTTTGGCAGGTTTTTTCCCTAAGACTTCTTCAGGGCATGAAATATTCTGCCCTCAGTGCATGTACATAACTCTCATTGGCCTTAAAAGAAGTTACATGCCTACATCAAAGGAAGGATTTACCCCATAATGATTCATCGTGAGCCTGACAGGCAAACACAACAGTGGAGAGCTCACAAGCCAAAGCTCCTGAGCTATGGGGACAGAGTTCAGATCTCTGCCAATCAGCCCCATTGCTGCTCTGATTTTCAGCAGTTTTTAATTTTTTAAATTGTTTTAGTGGGGATCAAACCACGTGTTATCCATCTGGTAGAAGAAATGGTAGGGCTCAAGCAGAGGAGATAGCCCTTTCAACATCTCATGTGGGAGTAAACCAGGGTCAAATTAAATTGTGGTGCTTTTTTGCCTGGAAAGTGCATCTCCCTATCCCTGGTGCTACACTGGAGACACAGAATCACAATATTTTAAAGCAAATTAGAAAATACCTTTTTATTAAATGTGATTGCAGAAAGTCCTGGGAAGGAATGTGTTAATGACTGGTGATTGAATGCAGTGGTTTGCAAGCTCTAAGCAGCTTTAGTGTCTCCTACCACAGCCCTGATTTAAAATTCATAAATGCTAATCCTCCATAATTTACGGTTTAAAAAGCAGCCCCACTCACAGGCCCTGTGGCTACAGCTCTGTCAGAGTAATTATGCCGCCAAGCTGAAATTGGACTACTAACTGAGATATTAAACAGGGTAGGAAATCCTCTTCCCTGGCAGCCTACCCAATTATTCCAAATAAGCAAACAGATTAGTGAGTAATTTTCCAGTTAAATCTGGTGATTGGTGCCAGAATTGTATGTTAAATATTCAGAAGTAAATAGATTAAAGATGAAATGTCCCCTTTTCTCAAGCTTAATTTAGTGTGTATATTAAAACTTTTTAGGGGGGAAAAAAAAATCTCCATTGAAGTGCAATCCATTTGCTTTGAAAACAGAACCTTTCCTGGCTTGTTTGCACTTGGGGCAGTGCGTTCATTAGCTGGGGCACGTTGTGCCGAGGGAGCCTTGTGCCACATTAGCCACAGTATCAGTCCTGCTGTTCCTTTGTGCCTCACCTTGGAGAGCCCTCCTGGGTGGCAGCGCTGGGAGACTGCGCGCGGCTCTGCTGGGACCGTGGGGACAGGATCCCACCAGGCAGCTGGGACACAGGGGACTGCCCATCCCCATGGGCAGGACACGAAAGGATTTGGAGGAATTAACAGTAAATATGGGCATTTCTTATTCGTTCTGAGCTTGTTTCTAAATTCAGCTTGAATTTCCCCACTGATCTGCCCAGGTCGACTTTTTTTTACCTTTGCAAACACTCCGTGTAATGCAGTGTTTGGCTGGGACATGAAGGAGAGGAAAGATGGGAGCAAAAGGAAGGAAAACATGGACTGAATGCCCTAGAGCCACAGGCAAGAGGCAGGGGAGGACGTGGGCAGCCCAGCTGGAGCAGCCCAGGAGCACAAGCAGCAGTGTGTTCCTCGGCCGTCCTCACACCACAGGCATGCATGGTCACCCCAAGGAGCTGACTCAGGGAACTGTGCCCCAACCAGAGACTCAGGCAGCCTTCAGCAGCTGAAGGGAGCTGCTCTGGAGGAGCTGAGCTGACACCTGAACCCTCCAGAATGCGGCTGTGGCTTGTGGCACCTCTCAGGAAGCAGGACCAGCACCTCTCCCCAGAAAGGCTGGCATGGTAGCTGCTGCACAGACCTGGTGGTTTGCTGCAGGGACTGATGGCAGACCCTGGGAAGACCAGGCGGTGCACACTGCATTTTGGGACTCCAAAATTCTTTCTTGAATTGAGTCTGAAGGAAATACTTTTGCATTCATGGATTAAAGCAAGGAGCTGAATTGCTGGAAAGACACATGTACATTTCAATATGTAAGAGCACCAAAGGGAAGGAAGCTGCATTTGAGGAGCTGGAATTGTTTTAGCACCTGGTGGAATTTGCTTTGAAGCTGTTTCAAGGATCTCAAACACTATGAACAATGTTTTATGCTTTTTCTAGTGGATTTTCTTTCCAGTTGCTAAAAGCTTGCTGTGCTGAGGAAGTGAACAGTCCTCTTAGCTATCAAGTGAAGTGGAAGGAGCAGAACCTGCTTATCAAGAGTTTGAGGCACAGTGGTCTTGGGGTCAAAGAGCTTCAGACCCTCAGTGTTAGTCATGACTTGGTCTCTTGGACCAGTTCATTCTTAGGTCTGAGTTAAATATTTTCTATGTTTTAAATCCTAATACGTTCTCTGGAGTGAGAAATGTAGAGTTTTTATGAACTTGCCAGTGTTTACTGCCATGCAATACAGGAGGTACATAATTTCTATCCTTCCTGAGAAGTTCCAGGGTTTGGTGATGGGGCCGGGTCCCTAGGCAGAATAACTCGTTCACAAAAAAGCCAGCAGACGTTAGGCTTGACAGGGGATTTAGATCAGCTCCCTCTCATACCTGGGCACAGTGGGCTGAAGGAGGCAGAAGCTTCCCAGCCACTGGCCCACAGATTTGCTTTTCCACTGGGAAGTGCAAAAGCTGCAAGTAGGTAATGCTGAACACATGCCTAGAAAGGATTAGCTGAACTCCTGCACATCCCAGAGGCTTTTCCTTCTGCTGCATCCTCCCTGGAAAGGCTTTTTCACCTCAGCCCTCTGCTGGAATGTGCCTTAAAGGCATAATCAAACTCACAAAAATTAAGTGGTGTGCAATTGTTCAAACAAAACAAAAGGACCCTAACTAAATTTTATTTAATAAATTCTCTAGAATCAATCCATTTGTGTTTTTATTAATGTCAGAACTTACAGCATAGTTTCCCTTTCTGTGTTTCATGGGGCTGTAAGGGCTTTTGTTAAGGTTTGGGTTTTTTCCACACCACTACACACGATGACATTTTGGCTTTGAATTGAGAAGAGTTAAAGTCAAAACTACAATTTATTTTATTTTTTTGGCTTGTGAACATCCTTTGGATCAAATCTAAAGGCTTACCTGTTCAAAGCTGGAATGGATTGATAGATGTGAAGGGATCCAGGATGAGGACAGAGCCCTGTGAATGCCAGGTAGTTAGGTACATGACACTAGTGTTCTAACAATGTATGATTTCTACCTCTCTGATAAGTTCACTCAGTCGTGCTAAAGATGGGTTTTCTCGATTATTCTTATACTAATGGTAACAAAATGGGAGAATTTGTGGCATCCTGTCTGCACAGATCCTTTCCACACACTCTGGCTGCCAGAATGGTTCATCATGAGCTGCACATTTCAGACCTTCCCTGTGCTGAGGGAGAGTCATGAGTCTCACTGCGTCAAAGTGCTCCAAATGTCAGTACATCCCAAGTATCTTGTGTCTCCTGCCTGCTGCCCTGTCCCTCTAACCCAGGGATTTTACAGTTTTTGCAGTTTTTCTAAGTATGACAGAAGTCACCCAAAGGATGCCATTTGCAGGCAGGTTTGGCAGTTGGGTCCTTCTTAGCAGAAGCCGTGTGAGTCTCCTGAACAATAAAACAAAAATGTTTTCAGTTGGTTCCTGATCCTTTAAAATCTTTCCTGGATGTATATTGCTTTCAACTTGCCTGTTAGATCTTTGTGGTCAGCCTGGGTTTATGTACATTTGGTTAATCATTCTAAGGTTGTGAAAGGCCATCACATGGGATGATGAAAGTAAGAGAATGTGAAGGAAAGATCTGGAGACAAAATTTGACATGATGGACGAGGTCAAGTATCCATTCACCAACTGTAGTTTCTATTCCTGCCTCTGTGAGTGGCACTTTCTGAATACTCTGAGCAGTCTGGACTCATCTTACTGGTTTTGCCCATTTTATTCACCTACCATTTAGCGAGTGAAGAATTTATTATTAGTCCCTGGTTTTGTTTATTCTTGACTCCCAGAAGCACAGTGTTTGGTGGCTGTAACCAGTGAATTCTCTGTGGTAAAAACACTGATATTTCTGTCCTTAGAGTTGCCTATATGCACTCCTTTTTTTTTAAAAAACTAAAACCTTTCTCATATGCTTCCTCAATGATATCCTGCTACAGTGAGTTCCAAAGGTTAATTATACATTTTGCTCAAAGCTACTTCACTAACAGGGTCCTCAGGATGAGGGTTGCTGACCCTTTGAAGCCAGTGAACTAAAGCAAACAGCAAAACAACCCACTGAGGCTGTTAGCTTTGTGGGTGGTCTTTGTCTTTCTTAGTTTCTTTTCATCAGGGCAACCTTCCTGAATCAAGCTTTCCCTCATGAAGGTGACCAGACGGTCTCTGCTGGCATCATGGAAACAGGGATGAAGGCAGTGCTTTCATTCTTGATTATCCTAAGTGTCAGTATGTTGGTTTTGAGATGAGGTTGTGCCACAGTCGCCTTTCCCCACTGCTGGAGACCCCTTTGGTTCTCTCCTGGAGAGCCCTGCCCTGGGTGGGCTCAGCTGAGGTTCAGGAGTGGGTGGGGGACAGGCCTGAACTCCATGTGGCCAGTTCTGTCCACTAATGCATTCCCTCTTTGCCATGTTTTTAATGTTTCTAAATGTAAACAGAAGTAGAAATCATTTTGGAAACTTGGAATAGAATGCCATGAAAAAAGAGCTCCTTAAAGGAATGAAGAGCATGTAATTCAATCTGTGTTTGTAGCATTTAATCTTAAAACCCTACTATCTTTTGTATTTTATGTATCAGTTTCCCTGAAGAAAGCAGATAAGGGCATCCAGTGCTCCAGCAGCTCCTGCCAGTGGCAGTGGACCTGAAATGGAACCTTTACATGGCTGTAAATAAAATACAGGTGGCCAGGACACAGTCATTAGCTGAGGTGTGCCAGTGGCACTGTAGGGTTTTAAGGGAGCCTTCAGGAGGTGGGATCAGCAAGGGTTTCAACTCTCTTTGGTGACATGACATGGATGCAAGGACAGCTCAGACCCGATGGCAGGTATGGTGCATGAAAAAGTGATGCAAAAAAGTGCAGATTTTCCACTTTTAAACTGGTTCTGTCCATACAGGAGAAAAAGGTTTCTAGAATAGCATTTCTGAACACGTGGCCAGTCCCAGCCAGGCTCTCTTTCTAACATACATGATGTAAAAGATCATTCAAGAGATGAACTGATGTTTGTCACACTGAAGAGACCAGCTTCGTATTTCTCCTTGAAATAGTCCTCTGGAGCACTGCTGTGTCTGAAGGCTGATGAGGACAGGTTCCAGGCTCATGTATCTCCCATTTAAGACATCCCACTGTCCACCCAGGAAAAGAAACCAGCTGGTAGTTCTCAATTACCACATAAAATTTATAAGGAGAGATGATATCTCTTAAATAACTGGGTCCCAGACCATTTAGGGCACTACAGACTTCAATCAGTGCCTTGAAATGTATCTATAAGCAAATAGAGCCAGGAGTGTTTTGTGCTATTAGGCCACTTCAGCAAATCACTTAAGCATTACTTAACACATGCTAAGTCTACTGCACCCAAGGCAAATTCTGAATATGATAAACTCTTTGTCCATAAAATGGATAATGCAGCACCACTTTATGGCTAAGGGTGATTGTGTGTCTGTCTGTCTCAATGAGAAAAAAAACCTGGTAGTAGAGCTGTTGTGCTTAACCTGCATTGTTTCTGTGATTGGTGTGCTAAATGCATAAATCTTAAATGATAGAATTTTGTAATATACAGTATAACAACTGGCAAGTGTTGGACATTTATTTTCACAAGTGAGGGAGTGACCCGTAACTCACATCCATCACAGTATATGAAAGCACAGCTCACTGTAGTACAGCAAGCAAGGAAATCATTCATACACAGGATGTTGTTCACTTCAACCTTTCCCCTTTTCTGAAGGCAGTCAGGATCTATATGTCTGCTGCTGCATGCTCTGTGTGCTGGCATAGATGTATGATGGCATCACAAAAACTGGAAGGGGAAGAAATGAGATAGGAACAGAAAGGGGTGTGGGCAAATGTTGTCTGAGCTGATAGAAATTTAAGTGGTCAGGCTTGTCAAGGAGAAGGAAAACTACAGGGCTGGAGAGTGACTGAGATTAGAAGTGACTTTTGGAGAAATGGGATAATACCTTTCAGTTCAAAAAAACATGGGTGACGGCACAGAGTGAGCATGGGAGAGCTGGAAATTAAAACAGTACATAAAATGGAAATGTATTTGATGTAAGGACAACAAAATATGTATCATCCTTTCAGTTCTGGTCTGGTTCTTCTGTCATTATTCCCAAATTTAATGCTGTACTTTTCAACAGAACCTGTATCCTGTAGCAATTTCTGTGAAAAATCCCCTTCACAAAATGGCCAGAGAAGCTGAAGAGAAACATTAATTTTGGGACTTCATCAGTTCTTGGCACCTACCTGCTTTCACCAGGCTTGCATACCCACTGTGCACTCTGCAGAAAGTCTGTGCTGTGGGAATGGTAAAATTAGCTTTAATTAGTTGTATACTGACCACACCAAGCTGCTGACAGAGGTTGTGGTCTGACATTTCTTTGCTAGAAACGGTGCACAGCAAGATGAGCTCTGTCCCAAATTTCTGAACAAGCAGGAGAGGCAAAGGAGAAGGTATGGTTATTTCCCATGTGCAATGATTTCACGAGCTTGCCAAGGGACACAGAGGAATCATGTGTCAGAAGGAAGAAATGTCTCTGGATTTCCCAAACCCCAATTTAGCAGCGTAGCTGTAAGATATGCTTCCTTTGTAGTTGCATGCAGTTGTAGCAGGGTTGCCATTCCAAGGTTTATACTTGGATAGATGGTTTGGGAGATCCCCTGGGAGATGGAGGAAAAGAAAGCTGCAAATTCAGGTAGGTTAAGTAGGAGAGAAAAAGTTTCTTAGTAGGCAAGTTGAGAGCTGCTGGCTAGCTTTTAAGAATAATCATTCTGCAACTTCTAACAGGGCTTAGTTCTAGGTTTCACTCTCCACTCAGGTCCTAGCCTGTGGCACAGGTTACAGGTAATAACCCGGCACAGCTCAGGCACAAGGAATCTCATGTACCACACAGCAGGAGCAGGGGGAGCCCAGATATTCCTGACCTTGATGCTGAGGCAATTTTTTTGTCTCAGGACTGACTTCCTTTGCAGAGAGTGTAACCCTTTTGTCATCTGCACTGTGCTCCCCTTTGTCATTGCACTGCTGGACTCACATCCTTGAACTTAGAGCACAAAAACCCCTCTGTTTTTTTAACTGATGGTTTGTTTGTTTTTCCTCTTTGGTCGATGCTGGGATCAGTGATGTCAACTTGTTCTATTTGCTTTGACAGGAAAATGTTTTCAGAGTTCATTAGGATGGCATCAATTCTAACATTTGGCACACAAACATTTGATGACCTTCATGTGGGGGAAGAAATATGTAGGCAAAACTTCCATTAGTTTGAAAAAACACTTCCACTCCACACCATTCCAATTCCTGAACCGCAGCTTCAACCACAAGTTTTGTGCAGTCCCTGTTTGTGACCTGCCAGTGGGCTCCAAACTGGAGACTGGAGCTGTTTGGAAGCACTTCAGACGAAGTCAGGGCTGAGGCTGCAGCTGGACACAGCTCTGCACTCACCTGTAAGGCAGGTGTGCCAGCAGCCAGGCTCCTTGGTGCTGCTTGGCTCAGCTGCTAGAGGCAGTCCAGTGTAAAGGCAATGGCATCTCTGCCTCCAAATGCACGACTTTCCTAAAGCTCTGCTCATGTTCCCTGCAGTGAGAGGATTTCATTTGGCCACTTTGGGGTCATTTTCACCAATTACAGGGCTCATTAAAAGAGCTGGACTGGCTGGCATTGCAGCAGCTGAAGAGAAACTCTGGGTTTATTCACAGAAAAGGAAGAGTAGGTGTTGGCTCTTCCCTCCTCAGGGCCACCTGCCCTATGCCAACAGAGCCTCTGAGGGGGAGGGAAGGAAAATGCTCGTGGCTTCCCATGGCCTCTAACAGTGAGGGGCCAAGTAACAGAGGGAACTTGTGCAGTGAAGAGACCTCCTCAATATGAGCTGGCTTGAGTCCACCAGATCATTCTCACTGACCACCACAAGAGTTGCTGACAGCCTCAGGTTGCTGACAGCCAATGGGTTTAGCAAAGACCAGGTAGGAAGTGAGAGCTCATTTTTTGGCCATCATTTGTCATTTGAGCCTTCCCTCTGCCTTAGAGCTGTGTAAGTCCTGCCAAACAGTTCTGCTTCTCCTAGTGCCTGTCTCCGACCCCTTCCTCTGACCTATTTTAGCTCTTATTTCCTTTTTTTTAGGATTCACTGTGTCTTTATGTTTTTCTCTCATATCCTGTAATCAAGTGAAAGGTGTCTCTGTGGACAGAGAGGATTTATACTCAGCCTTTGTTTGCTCTTTCCTGACAGTGCTGCCTGCTGTAAGAAAAGCCAAATGCTGCCCATATGTTGCTGTGCTCCCCTAAATTACAGAGGGTGAGCATTTATGGCTGTTCTCACTGTTGCTTTCTCCATACTTTTCTAAATGATACGTTTTCATGAGCAATTACTGAAATAGGCAGTCAGGACTGGTTTTTGAGGTGTGCCACTTAGTGGCCTACACATAAAAATGGGAGACAGGAGGAGGAGGATGGCAGAAGCTTAATACCATGCCTTGCTTAAGAGAATGTCCTTCAGGTGAGCAGCACCCTGCACCTTGTAAAAGTATGACTTTAGTTTTGCCTTTCAAATATGAACTAAGCAGGTCTGTCAACACATACTGTGTTCTTCCTTGTCAAACCATTTCACTTAGTCTGTCAGCTGTAAACAGCTTAAGAGGCATGTCATTCCAGCATTATTATAGCACTTTTAGATTTGTTTTTAGATTGGCTCTGTATCTGTTCCTGCAAAAGGTGTAGATACAGAGATGACATGGGTTATTTATTGTGTTACCGCAAAATGCTGCTTGCTGTTTTGTGGTAAGCACTGAGTAACTCCATTTCAAATAATGGGCACTGCAGAGTAATAATCCTGTAGTGCCATGGTAATACCATTGCCATACTTTGTCACATCAGTTGTGTCAGTGGAGCTTTCTTCACTGAGGGTGTCTATGCCCTTCAAACTTCATTTGAAGTTTTTTTGGGTTTTTTTGGTTTTTTTTTCCTAGGAGATCTGGGAAAACAGAATTAAGACATGTGGAGAAAGAACTCTGATCAACAGACTCTGTACTTTTGGTTTTGTTGTTTTGTTTTTTTTTTTCAAAAAGTTGCTTTACATATTCAAATAAACAGTGTTTAAGCTGTTGATGACAGCTTAACTACTTCATCCCAGAACGTTTTGACAAGTGATTTTCAGCATTTTGGTTTCTCAGGATTTTGATAACCCCCAAAAAGCATGAACTGAATTTATATGTCACATGTTTAATTTATTTGAGATGCATGTATCATGTTGCAAAAGCAATAAAGAGGGAGTTAAAGGACAGGGTGATACACTCCATATTTATGATCATCAGCTTCTTCTCTGTGCCATTACAAGAGAAAAAAATGTTCAGAAATAGAGTATGCAAAACACTCAAACTTTTTTTGCCGACCCGTCTGGATTGTGATTTGTACAAATTGTTGGAGCAATTTCCCTGTGGCTCCACTGAGACCCACAGAACTGAGCCTGTTCTCAGTGCAGGGAGCCTGAGCTGCTTCCCTGGTGCCTGGCTGCTGCCATGTGCGTGCTGTCCCCACGCTGGCTCCTGGCCATGGACAGTGGCACAATGGCATTTAATGTTGCCTGACTTCTGAGCAGCAGTGAAGGACAAAGGTAGATCCAGAAATGGACCTTTCTCCCCAGAAATGCATCGTTTTCTGGCTGTGCACATTCCTTAGTATTGTCATCAGAAATAACACAAATGTGTAAACTGATCTGCACTTTAATACCAAACTGGAGTGCGGACCAAATGTTTAAAGCATAATTTGTTTCATCTGTGTTTTGGGAATTAGGTGTTGTCCAGTTTTGGATTGTTTTTCTCTGCCTACATTAAAGCAGAAAAAAAGATAGGGTACACCCTGTAGCTTCCTGGGCTCCTAAACAAGAAGCAGGGAAAAACACAAGGAGAGAATTGCTTTTGTGAAGCTCCTAGGCTACATAATATATTTTGCCCAAAAAAGGTTCATATTTCAACATCATACCTCAAAACCTTTTGAATATTACCCAGTATCTGTTTATTGGTACTTCTGTCATGAGTGCTTGATAGAACTAGAATTACTGAAATTTAGAATTAGAATATTATAATTAAACATATTAGAAGTATTGAAAAATCCTCCTTTAACTTATTCAGCACTCAAGATATTGCTATCCTATTTCTACATCAGAATGCCACCTATTTGATTTTGTAAAAGAGTTGTTTTCATCAGTACTAGGCAGCATATGTCCTTATTAAAGTAGAGGGAGCTATTTTTTTTTACTAATTCTTACGTCAACTTAAAACATGTCAGTATAATTTCTTATTTTGTAGTAATGCTGTATAGGTACAAAGGAAACCCCATGCATTCTAAATAAAATTTGACACTTAGTATTTTCCAAAATTGATTTTTTTTCCCCTTCTAAATAAGTGGTATTTTGAGTATTTTTCAAAAAAAAAAAAAAAAACAAAAAAAAAAACAAACCACCCCTCTGAAAAAAAACCCTCAAAAAACCCCAAACCCAGTTCCCAAACCTAACCCAAAAATTGTAGATGTTTCATCTAATTGTGGTTTGTGCCTTTTAAATATTAAAATGTTCTCTAAATTGAAAAATCTCCTTTCAATTAATCAAAGTGCTGACGATGGAGATCATAGGTGGCTTTTCAGACATTCCAGGGTCAGAAACCCTGGCCAGAGAGTCAGGTGTGATTTGCTTAATCTATCCTTAGTTGCTTCAACTTTCTTCTGATACTGGACAAGTAACATCTTTCTGGCCATTTGGGAGTTTTAGCAAGTATTTAGTGCCTGACTGAATTGTCTTTAATTTGGCGGGTTACAGTGGTATCTTCATCCTGCTGCTTTGGGGAGGTGGAAGACAGGAGCAGGCACCTTTTCTTTGGTTTCCCCCTAATGGAGAGGGGAAAATGGGAGGAGACCTGACAGCTCTTGACAGTGAGAGGGAGATGGAGTTGCCTGTTTCAGGAAAAAAATAGCCTCTTCTGCAGGAATGAGGGGCTAGGAAGAGAAAAAATAAGCATTTTCAATATATTACAAACAAAATTATCTGCCAAAAGGGCAAGATAATTATCCTAATGTGATTTTTGACCAAGATAAATTCACATTATTTTATAAACTGGGTAACAATTTGAATCTTATGCAAAACCTAGAAATAAATCTAAAAAATATGATAATGTAATAAAATTGAAATTATTAGCAGTCCGAGTGGCATACTTGAGGCAGTAAAACCTTTTAAGTTCCAATGGAAAATAGGCTAGTAAACCTGGAGTAAGTTACTCCACTTTAATCACTTGATAAATAGCTACAATGTTTGGAAGAATTGATAGTGTCATTACAGCAACATCCCTTTTTATAAACAGCCTGGTGCTGATTTGATTCTAATTGCTGCCAGAGGAGCAGTATCAAAGCAGTGCTGCTCCAGCAGTGTAACCTGTGGGGCGAGCAGCAGCTGAAAGGAGCTGCCTGGAAAGGAAGGAAGCCCAGGTTTTTCAAAGGCACCCGTTCTAATTCTGGGAGTGATGGAGGAGGGCTGAGTAAATTTGGGCTGGGAGAAACTACAGAGGAAATGCTTAATGAAGAGAAAGCATGGAGTAGACAAAAGAGGCTCCTCTGAGTGCACAAAATAGAGGGAAAACAGTGGGAGAAACTGAGAGGTTTGAACGTGAGCATGTGTTTGATTTCTCATCACAAAGAATTCTCCTGCTGGGTCAGTGTGGCCCTACTGCCAAACTGCAGCTCTGCCCCCTTGGTTTCAGGCAGCAAAGACATAATTTTTAAGATATTCTTAATAATTACAGCATCTTTGCTTACTTGTGGGCGCTGCGTCCACCTTTGCCCATGAATGCACCAAAAAAAAATTAAGATTGCTTTTGCAAAATGCATCTTTAGCAATTCTCTGGTTTTGCACTACAAATCCTGGATTTTACCCTTCTTGAGTATGGAGTAGGTATCAGCATTGTACTGCTGGCTGCTATGATGGTTGAGGGCAGTAAATTTACATTTATGTGGAAAAAAACCCAGAACACATGCTTCTAGGCTGGGTCTTCTTCCAAAAACTAACAAGAAGTTGTCTTATTTTGGGAATGGTAGGAAGAAAAGCAGGGCTCCATAAGGAGAGAAGAGGAGGAACATGTTTAATAGTTCTGTCATGTTAGCAACAAACCCCAGAATAAACAGAAATGCCAAGGGGAGAGGTATTTATCTTTTTAAACAAATCATGTGATAAGCTTCTCCCATAGATTGGGGACTAAGTGAGATATGTAAAATAGCTTATTGAAGAAAAAAATTGCTTCAAGTGGGACTGAATGGCTCAAGAGATTAGTGATGGGATAATAGCTTTTCTCAATTTAAGTGGTAGACCAGTTCAAATCAATTCCAGGTCTCTAGGGACTAGAAGGTGTTGCTATCCTGTGACTCCTCCGCAGTTATTTGAAATGATCTTGTGGTCTCAATCCCATCCTTAGTTGCCAGAAAATTATCCCCAACCCAATCAGCACTGAATTGCTTTGAGCTGACTGTTGTATCTTCCCCATAAAGATGCACAGCCCTCAAAGCTGTGTGTGGGAATGGCAGCTGTTTTATTTAGCACCGTGTTGCTGGTCAGAAATATTTTGTCTCCCGTGGAAGGGACAGATTGCACAGAAGAAGACACAACTTGGAATACGACGCAGTGTAAAATAATTCTTTAAATAACATCATGGTTCATTGGTTTAATGTGGATTTCTTGGGAGGACAGGGCTACTTTTGGACACTTCCAGCTACTTCCTCACTTGCACCCAGAGCCTGCTTGTTTGCCTGCAAAGGCTGAGTCACAGCTTTCCCCTACATCCATGTAAATCATAGAGCAGGCTCACAACTTGGAGCACCAACAATGGCCATAAGGAGCAGCTGGAAAATTCAAACTGGTGGAGTGCCCTCCAGGTTTTTTTGAAGCATCTATTTAGTGTGTGAAGTTGGACCAGTGAAGTGATGTTAGGGACATGCCACAAGGTGTGGCAGCTCAGAATCTTGCCTATCAATTTTACTCTGTACTATTATAACAACTAAAATATCAGTCATTGATTATTCTGCCTGATGCAAAGATTAAGCAAACAAGCAAGAAGCAATTCTCACCCAGATGAGGATGATTTGGACCTTTCAGTGGCTATAACAGTAGGTCTAGAGCTAGTGAACCACAGCAGAATTCTTATTATCCAGTGTACCAAGGAAAAAAGAGACCTGGGGTTATTAGAGAAGAATCTCAGCAGTTTTGTGCGTATAACTGCTTGGAAAAAACAAATAGGATATTATGGCAGTGTAAAGGATTTGGAGAACTAAAATCACATGATTATAGTCACATTTTCTACAAAACTGGTGTTGTACAGAATCACTTGCAGGAGAAATTTTATTTTTGCCTTAACGCAGACAGCTCTAGGTTTAAGAACGCTTATCAGGGCGGAAGGCTAAAGGGGTTAAGGAAATAAGGCATGACAGAGGTGACCTATGGGAACTTCCATTATTATATGGAGCCTTGATGAGTGAAATGAGAGGAATTGCTCTCCACCATGAAAGGCTGAAATGTCGAGGGAGCAACTGCAAATTAATCTATTAAGAATAAGTAGGAGGCTGAACAGTGTGACTCAAAAGGATGGAAATATATAGAATAAACTGCAGTGTAAAATCACAATGATTTCTAGACCCAGTTTTAAAGACATCCATCTACAATTTTTACAAAGAAACAGGGATTTCTGTATGTGTGTATATGAGAGGCAAAGTTTAAGAAGATTAAATTGGTCTCTTTCTTTTCAGGTACTCCCAATATTTGTAATGACCAGGCCTGAATGACAAGTTGTGTTCTGATTTGTGTGGCTTTAACCAGAACAATGTGTCAGGAATTTTTCTGATGTTTGGGTTTTCTTAATAAGATATACAAATAAAATACCTCACAGGCAGCAGTTTTCTGTGTGAAGGTTTTCCTGTTTTGCTGTGACATTTTAAACCTGAATTTAGTGTTTGTAAAAGGTACTATGTGATGACATTGTGTAACTGAAAGCCTCTTTTTATTGACATGTCATGAACACTCAAGGCTGGAGAAATTTCTCTGTGTCGGACTGCAGAGTTTCATCCCCCACAGCCTGAAGGGATAAACTTCCAGGAAGAAAAATGGTCCATATCACTAAGTCAAATTTGATGTTAAATGTCGCTGCATGGTTGTTTTTAAAGACTCATATCTGAAGGATGTGTAGAGAGGCATGAAAATTTCCCAACCACCAGGACCACACATGTTATTTTCTCTGTTCCCCAGCTGTGGTTACACTTTCTGGACTGTCAATGCTTTGTCCACCAGTGGCTGGAGTGAGGCTTGACCCAGGTTACCAAGTGAATTTTAGTGGACCTGATCCAGCAGCATGTCCCCAGCTCCCCTTGTGGTCTTTGGGAGTTGAGGTTCTGTTTGCTCAGTGCCGATCTTTAGGCCTCAATGTTAATCCTTTCACAAAGCTCATGTAGTTTCAGACTTCTACCTTTCCCGGCTTATTATAGCCCAGGAAGATGAGATGTGACTATGCTGAGATACAACCCCCAGTGATGGCACTTTATAATACTGTATAACTGGAGGATTGCTATTGTAGGCAGAGAAAAAGGCAATAAAGCAGCATTGATATCCTGCCTGCCCTCTTACAGGAGTTATTGAATCAAACCTACCAGAACTGCCAGACAAACAATTTGCAGCTGCAGTCTGAAGCCTGACAATGACACAGAATCAAAAAGAAATAGTTGGAGTGCATGGGCTCGTGAACTCCTCTGTGACCCCCCACAGCAGGCTCCCTAGGATTGTTCTCCTCTTTCTGGTCCTTTGCCTGTACAATTCCTTCTCTTTCCTTCCCTTTTCCTCTCTCCTGTTTTCTCTCCTACATCTTGCCATTTTCAGATTTTCGCACCTTTTCCCCTTCCTTTTCTTTCTCTCACTCATTCCCTCACTGTTTCCTTCTATTTCCTCCAATATACCTCTTGCTTGTTTTTACTCTGTGAGTTCAAGTGTTCTCCTGTGTTTCTCATGTCTCCATTTCCCCAATTCTTTCTTGGTTTTGATTACTTTAGTTACCACTCTCTCCAGTTTCCTGTAGTCTTTCCTATTCTCCCTTCCTTGCTGTACTTTTTTTTTTCTGTTTAATTTCTCTTTTCATTTTATTGTTGAAACCCATTGTTTCTTCTTTTCCTGCCAGTTCTACTACCTTCAGTTTTCTTGAGCCATATTTAGCCAGTGGCTGAGCTCTATGCTGCTCTTACCCCTCAAATGTGAGGATTTAAACATTTCCTGTGCTCTAGCATTTCCAAAGTACCAATCCAGCTCAGCTAAGGGGAACTGATGTGGTTTGGCTCTAACATCCATGAAGAGAGACATTGCAAAAGCCAGCATAACAGTAGCACTGATTTCCAAAGTGCCAATCCAGCTCAGCTAAGGGTGATGTGGTTTGGCTCATCCATGAAGAGAGACATTGCAAAAGCCAGCATAACAGTAGCACTGACCAATGCTCTTGGGCTCCTCACCCTACTCTTGGAGTTGGATTCAAAGCTTATCAAATTAATGGGTTCTGGATCAGACCTGCAAGTAACAACACCCTATCAGATTTCTGTCCTTTATTTCCATAGAAATCCCACTGCTCTTGGTTTCTTCCAGTGTTTGTTTTGGCTCAGGGATATTATGTTTGATTTGGGTTTTTTTTCAAAATAATTATTCTAAAGTACATATAATATATGTAGGTGTCAATGGAAAGGGACCATACTACAAAATATATTCAAACTTGTGTGTATATGTGTGTGTGTGTGTGTGTGTGTATATATATATATAAAATTCCTAGTTTTTGGATGCCCATAACATTTTGGGAAACCTTTTGTCATTCCCTTTCTACTCTCCTAACCAGTATCTAACCATTAGCTTTCTAAACTTTAGATGTTCAGTCTTCTAAATGGGTAGCAGGAGTGTTGATAGTACAAAAATCCTATTCTTTTTTTATTCTTCACTCATCCTAAGTTAAAAACCCAGCTTTTGGGGGTATTTTCAGTTACTTTGGGTTTTTCATGTTCCTTCATTTACTTATTTTCTCTGTTCCCTTTGCCCAACAACTTCAATGTAGAAACATTTTGATTTATTGTTCTTCATGGCTATATTTGGGGGGACCTTATAGCATCCTTCCAGTACTTAAATAGGTGCTTACAAGAAGGGTGAAAAGAGATTTTTCCCAGTGGCAGGGAGTGATAGGACGAGGGGGAATAGCTTCAAACTGGAAGAGAGTAGATCTAGGTTAGATATTAGGAAGAAATTCTTTACTATGGTAACAGTGAAGCACTGGAACAATTTTCCCAGAGAAGTTGTGGATGTCCCATCCCTGGAGGTGACCAAGGCTGCACAGGACTCTGAGTTACCTGGTCTAGTGACCCTTAAGGTCCCTTCCCCCTCAAGCTGTGATGCACTAAGTATTACCCTACTTCCTTTCAAAAGGTGGTGGATCTTGCTGGTTATTTATATGTTCTATGAGAGTCTCACCATAAGGTGACCTCTCGAGAGGGGGCTGCTGCCAATGCCAATTTCTTTCCTCTTCCCTGGAAGGCTCTGGAGCTGTGGAAGCTGTTTGAGAAAGGAGTCGGGATGCTCACTATCCCATAGGTGACCATGAGCAGGCCCAGGGACCAAGTCAAGCCCTGATGTTGTTGACATGACACCACCTTTCTTTCTGTACAATTATGTCTAATAGGATCATGAGAGAAACCCCTCCTTCCTCTTCTCTTTTGTCTGCCTCCTTCTGTCTTTCCAGCTACTGCTCCTGTGAAGTTCAGTGCTGGTGACAATTGGAGAAAAACAGTTCCTGGCTAATCCAACCCTTTCTGCTCTGATTGGATTTTTCTCCCTGTGTCTGCTTCTTTATTTGATTTAATACCTTCAGCTCCTTGAAGGTTTTCCATTAAGATTTGGAGCACAGTTTGGAGTGGGGGGAGCAGAGAGAGCATTACCTAAAAAGTGCCAGTTTATTTTTAGCTAATGGAAGAGGGGGGCTGATTGGATTAGGCCAGTGATGTGAGTACCTGGTGCAGGCTGCTATCATCACATCAACAGTGGAAGGGTTAAGTACAGTTTCCTCCACTTTTACTCGCCCCTTTTACCCTCTCCTGCTTTGCCTTTCCTCACCCAGTAAGTGACACTTGCAGCAGCCGCAGTGCAAATTCTTGGCCATGTTCTAGCACTGGTCAGTGCAGGAGTAAATCCTGCAGTCCTTCCTGCTGCTCTGCATTTGCCACCTGACAGCAGTGGATGCTCAGGAAGACCAAGGGGTAAACTTTTAAAGCTTCAGCCTGGGTTTTAGCCATGTGATGGCTATTAAAGCAATTGGGAGCCAGGTGGCTAAAATCCAGTGCAATTCTTTGTAATGGTACCCCTGAGAGTGCCCATCTCCTTTTAGCACTGCTATTGATTAGGCAATTCTTGACTTTGAGAAACAAAATTGGTGCGTGCATCAAGGTTCTTTTCCTCAATTTGGCCTGGTTTGAAACGAATCGTTCATCCTTCGCCATTATTGTAAGCAGCTTTAAGCTTTGGTAAATTTCATTGTGATTTAAGTTTTCTATCCCCCTTCTCTGTGGAGGCCTGTTGTTTACTTATCTTCACCAGGACATCTTCAGAGTGTTTGGTCTTTACCCTCATCTCCCACATTGATCCTGTTATCTTGTCCAAGCTCAGTAAAATGCTGGGGGCTTTATTTGATGGCTGCACACAGTGCACAGCAGGCAGGATTGAGGCCAAGGGCTACCTGGTTTTCAGGAGGTGCAGTGCATTTTATGAAGTGTAGACCATGTTATGTTCTAGCTTGTGGTCCAGCCCCTGCCTCTGAATGTATATGGAGTTCTTAGAGGGAGCACATAAACCTTGAGCAAGTTGCTCCTAAATTCAGAAACACTTAATGAATATTTGATGATTACTAGGGGCTGGAGGACCACACAAAGGTACATGAATGTACACTTATGTTTGTGAGAAGGTGGAAATAATTGTGTAAAAAAAATAAGGGAGGTAGTTCCACAACCCTCTTACATTTTGCATTTCTCTTCTATTATCTTCCCCATTCCTCCTTATTTTTCTAAGGTGTAGGAAGATTTTTCAGCATGTTGTGAAATTATTTGTGGAGAGATGGGACAGGTTCTGCATGGAGATGTGCCCTTTGCTTTGGGAGCATAGTAACTCATGTGGGTTTTCCCATCTGCTGCTTTTGGATGTTCTAGAGCATTCTTGTGAGCTGCTGGGTAATGCTAAGTACTGCCACAAGTGACTGGCATTGGATAGCTTTTTCCTGCAATAAAACCCACAGTGAAAGCTGGGCTGGACCTGGATGGAGAGAGCTCTCAATCCAGTCCAGTGCTTCAGCAGCCAGGTAAATCTGTGTGAAGGGTCTAGAGCCTGCTGCTGCATCACTTTTCTCAGTGCTTCCCATCTGCACCTTGTAGCCCCTTTATTACTCTCAGTACCCAGGCCTGAGAAGGTGGTATTTAACATTTCTGTGTTGCCAGAAGACCTTTGTTGGGATGTTTGGGTGTGGGGTGAGATGTAAAAAATGGAATTGGAGATAGGAAGGAAATTCAGAAATGCTAGCTTCAGAAAAACTACTGTTTCTTATTCCTGTTTCTGTTCAAACTGGGGGAAAGCAGCTCCTCAGGTGTCACAATAAACTTAGGAAGTCCATCACCCCCTTGCCAAGGAATGTTGATTTAGAAGCCCCAGGAGCAGTTTTATAAGACATCCCTGTCTGTGTTGAGCTGGGAGGTTGTCAAAGCTCAAAACATTCTGTTTGAACAAGCTGTTGTATTCCAATGAGAAGTTGTTTTATCTGAAAAGTCACAGTCAGTTCTACTGAAAATTCAGCTCCTCACGAGCTTAGTTTGAAATGTGATGCCAAGATTACATGGACAGCATTGCTGTAGGACTGAGGAGCTCCAAGAAAAGGAAAAGTGTGCAACACCTCTCCTATTCCAGTCAAGTTCAATGGAAGTTTTTCTGAAAGGATATTTTTAGAAATCCTAGCAGAATGACAAATTCCAAGATCTGTTAAAAACCACATATATCTATATACATATATATAGATATAATGAAATGATACAGAGCACAAATAGTGCAGAAACATGAATATTGAAAGCTCCAAGGCAGATTGCTGAAGCCTGTGTAAAAATACGTGCACCTTTGGTAGTGAAGGCCTTGCCAAACTAATTAATGAAGCATATGCAAACGTTCTACTTTGCAAACATACTTTGTGTTTCATTAGATTCTCAGAAATCAGCATGGGGAATCTGAAGGAAAAGGTACTTGATCTTTAAATTTTTGTTGTTGCAGGAAAACACATCCCTATGTTGTTTTACATTCACAGCTGATGTTATGTCACAAAGTCTGATATTTGTAAAGAGCTTTATATTTGCATTAAAACCTCCTCTGTTTTATTTCAGGTTTCTCAGCCACACATCTGAAACTGGTGGTTTTCCACAAATATTTTGAGTGGAAGTAGCTTCTGTGCATAGAACTAAACCAGATATTCCCCATGTAGGTAGCTCTTACCACAAGGGAGGTACTGCAGACACGAAAACGCTGAAGGGCAGAAGGGAAGCTCCTTCTCCCAGAGCTCACTGAGTGGGCTCATGATCTGTGACTCTCACTCTCTTCTGCCAAGTTGTTTCTATTTTACAGAGCAAGACAGAGGGCCAAAGAGGTTGGGAGAACAGAGCTGTGCTTTGATGAGGAGAGAGGAGAATGTGCTGCCTTCAAATGGCTTGTGATTCTTTAGTGTTGTGCTGTCCTTTTGAGCCAAATCACCAGTGGGTTTTCCAGACTGGGGAAAGCAGCAGGGATCAATGGTGAAAAGAAGGAATTAATACCAAATTTGGTTCTACCCATGGTGTAATCTTGTTTATTTACAAAGAACAAACACAGTTCCATTGCCTTTCCTGAGCGTAGAAAAGATTCTGTGGTTAATGTATTTGCTACCAGATCTTAAGCATCCCTGAGCCAACATTCATGTCTGCACCTGTCTGTTATTTTTGAGTTTGTTTTTCCCCCAGCCTAATTGTGTCTGAAATCCTTTGTCCTGCCTGTTTCAGCCTTGCAATGCCAGTTTGGAAGGCAGCCTTTGGTTCAATTGCTGCTTAACATGTCTTGTGATCTCTCTGTTTCGGTTAATGGCTCCGGTTGCTTCATTTCTTAAAGGACCTTACTTTTTCCTGTATCTTAAATAATGGGCTGTAAATGTGTCCAAAGATCTAAGCATGGCTTCATTAACTCCTTCACAGGAAAACGTTTAAGTATGTTAAAGTATTAATTACAATATAAAAGTGAGAAACAGTTGTGTCCTGATATTCTTTAGCTAAGATAAAACATTGCTGCTTCCCCTACCTCGGAAGAGCAGCACCATTTTATGTCAAGAGAAGCTGTTGTCTATTAGCAGTCAGCAGTGTTGGCTCTTGACCACTGTTTTTCTTTCCCTTGCTCCCTACTGAAGCAGTTTTGATCCACACATTCAAAAACAGGTTGAGGAGATTTTTTTAAAAAATTATTTGTTTGGAAAATTTTACAAGAAGGCATCACCTGCCTCTAGAACTGAAGTGATTTTATGTGACCAAAGGCTGCTCTTCGCTGTGCCAGTTTTTTCTCCATAGGCAGCAAAGTTCCTCAGTGACCTCTTTGGCATCATTTCTTGGCATCAAAGAAACGAGTGAGTCACAACCACTCTGTTCAAACTGGTTTCCTACCCTCCAATCTCAATGTATCTCCCAGTAATGCAGGCTGGGGACGTTTCTTGGTATTTCTGTCAGCATTTCTCCCCAGAAACTACAAACTATAGGTCCCAGATTGATCCATAAAACTGAAGAGTTTTCCCAGAAATGCTGAGGGGAAGCACCTGGGACTTCTCACCCCCTAAGATGAGGAGCAAATGTACCAAGCTGTGTCAAACACTCGTGGCTTGGTTTTGCCAGGGGATTTGTACAGGTGGCTTTGTGCCTTCCAGCATTCCAGGGTTCCTCAAACCCTGGGAAGAGGAATGACAAAGCAAGGTGACGAGGCTGTGATACCAGGCTAGTCCTGAGGCATCCAGCCCAAATGATGGGAGGCAGCGCCTGTGGAAGGAGTGTGTTTAAGAGAGGTTTGGTATCTCACAGCTTTTGTGCCATGCTGTGTGTACATTTCCTTTCAGAGGGCCCAGGAGCTTCAGCTCAGTGTAGCAGGGTGCTCTGGGAGGCATCCATGAAAATGTCATCCCTGAAGCATGAGGGATGTGTTTGAATGACACATTGCAGTTCTCAGTGGGGGAGTTTTAGTTTGTTTTCCTGTGGAATAGAATACCCAAGTACAGAATTAAATCAGCATTTGGAAAACATTCTGTCCCTCTCTACACTGATTTTCCGGAGCTGCTTTTCACTGCATGCCTAGAAGGTCCCATTCAATTAGGAAATGTAGAAGTGCATGTACATGGTTTAAAGCAGTGCATGGGAGGCTGTTCGATTTTTCAAGCTCTTAAAAAATGTGACCACAGAGGATATCAACACAAATTTGTGGCATCATCCTAGAAAAGGTTGAATACAAAGTTTTGTTTGCAAATACATATGCCATCAAAACTTGATTTAGCAATGCTGTTTACCATTTGATCAGATAAAAGAATATTAGCTCTTAAAAATGAGACACAAACTGAATTCCCTCTTCAATGCAGTATATAACAATTCTATATTTCTCTGGGCTCATATAGCTCTTTTTTGTCATCCAAACAGACACATGCAGAAGTAGCTTTTGAGCCCCTTCCCATGACAGTGGTTTAAAACAGCAGAGGTCCATGTGCAAAGCACGTTTGAAACGCCTTGTGGTGATTTTTGCTTTTGTGGTTTCAATGCCCCTGCCTGCAGCCCTTCCCCTGCTCTGCTGCTGGAATTACTGACCAGCAGCCAGGCAGGGACCTCTGATGCTGTGCCCTGATGTGGGGAGGCAAAGCCACAGGCTGCTCTGCAAGGGCTGGTAGTGAGCAGCTGGGACAGCAGTACCTTGAACCTGCACAGCCACGTGCCCAGGGGACTGTCACCGTCAGGGCTGCAGCTTTGTTTCCAAACAGAGGTTCAGTTCAAATCAGAACAAACCCCTCATTTCTTATTGTCTGGCGTATTGCAATGGAATAACATCAAGCTTGATCCAAAGTTCACTCCACTGGTGTTTTTCTTTTGGCTGCCCTGGGCTCTGAGAGAAACCAAATAAACAGGCTGTGAGCAAAATTGTATAGAATGATCAACGTGCAACTGTCCTGCTGCGTTCGCCTCATGCAGTTAGTCATTATGAAACCTGCATAATTCTGGAGCAGGACAGCAATTTCCACACAGCAAATTGCAGAGCGTGTTTGCCAACCCACAAAAACCATCACAATATTTGCTTTGAAACTTCACTGCGCTATCAAGGGCAAATTCACTTTATCTGTACAAATGGACCCCTCGAGAAAACTTAGATTACATGTATGAGGAAGAGCGGGCAGAACTTGGCTCTGGGCAGGAGAGAAGTAAATCTGGCTTCCTTCTGTGGTGGAAATAGGGAACAAGTAAGCACAAAGCTGGGGAGATACATAACTGCCAAGTTCCAGGGAGAAAATGTCAATGCAATTGAGATAATGGTTCTCTGGCACCCCAAATTCATACCTTGTTTGCCTTCCTACCTAGGTCTTTTGGAAAATCTGCTTTTCTGCAGGTTTCACATGAAGCACAGCATCCTCCAGTGCACCTCTGTACTTCTGCAGATCAAATTTATCAATTTATCCATGGTGTGAGTGAACTTACCACTGCCAGAAACAGCCCCATTTTTTCAAGTTAGAACCATCAAAAAACTAGTTTGTGTGCTTTATTTTTTTTTTATTTGGGTTATCAAATGAATTTAAAAGTTTGTTATTATTCAGCATTGCAGACTGAATCACTGAGTTTAGTCTCAGTTTAGGTGGAAAGGTTTTTTTTTTACATTCCACTACCTATCTTGATGGATTCTGTGTGTGCCAGAGGCAGTGGTCTTAACCCTGGATCAAAACCTAATCTCTCCTGCTTTTGTAAAACCTTTCCCTCTAATTCTCTCTCTAGCAAATTATATTTTGTTCCTTGCCCTTGAATAATTTTAGAATGTATAGAATAAAGTGTGAGTGTGGGGGTTCTGTTCCATTGAGTGATACCTGGTAATCAAAATACTGCATTCATATCTTGCTGCAATGATCTCATTCCTACTGGGACAGCACTCCTGTGAGCACAGGCCCGTGTTGTGTTCATCCTGTTACAACCAGATAAACTCATAATGTAGACAGATAAGAGCTATACTCATTAATCTATTAATTGCCTATTGTCAGTTGTCAATATGTTTCGCTTGATGGGAAGCAGGAAGATTAGCTTGTATTGTGAGGATGTCGTTTTTTGTTCTGTATTACTATTATTTTATTTTGATGTGTGGCATGCTAGGAAATCCAGGCTTGTGGCATCTCACCCCAACAGAGAAGAGCTTGCTGCTCTTTGGGTTCCAGAAAAGTGCCATCCCCCAAAAAAGCTTTTTTTTCAATCAGGGGACCCTGAAAGAGCTGTGACTGGGTTGAGTAACACGTTTTTTTTTATGATGGACATTCAGGACACTCTTAAAATCAACACAGCCTGAGATACCCTGATTTCCCGGGGAAGCTGAAACTCTGTGGGGACTTCATTGTTCGCTGGAAATTTGAGACTGATTTTGTCTGTGACTGGAGCTGCTGGAGCAAGATTTTATTATAATTGTGTGACCTTTAATACACCATGAAGAGGTTTCAACTTCTCTATTTTTCTAGCCTATAACAAATCAAATGTTTTACTATAATGTACAGTCACCAAGTTTACACCTTAAGAAGGGTGATTTTCAAGGGCTTATCTCTACAAAGAACAGTGGAGCAGAGACAGTTTCAAAAAAAAATAAAAAAAGAAAGAAAGAAAAAAGAAGGGAGAGGAACATCATAGAAGCACTTTATAGACCTATTTGAATCACAGCTTTAAGTCATTTATATCACGGCCAAAAAGCCCATCCATGTGTGCATTTAATAATGATGGCCAATTCTGAATGAAGACTGGAAATTTTCCTCTCCATGGCATGAAGCAAAAAAACCCCTCACTGTTTCTGAGTTGGTAACTTGACCTGTTTGAATTATTTTATTACTTGTGAGACTGTCAGCCAGGTGGCCAGCGTTTAAACTCTGAGGACAGATCTGGGAATTGGTTTCTGTGGAACTACCATGGTGAGGAGCAGCTGATGATTGGGCAGCTTGGGCATTTTCTAGGCACCCTTGGGCAGCTCTGCCTGACAAATACCAGCTCATCCGTGGGGCAGTGAATTTTGTGCCATCCATGCACAGGTGTTAAGGACACAGGCAGATTTTCCATATTATCCAGGACATCTATTAGGTAGTACATGCATTAAGAACCCACCTTCCTTAATTTTTACCATGACAGAGGAAAGTATTTTACTATCTCAGGGCAGCCAAGATGTGTTCCCTCTGGCTGCAGTCACCCCAACAATGGATATAGGAATCCACTGGAACTGGAATTTTCAGGATCCAGGATTATGATTATCAAGTTTGGTCCCATAGACCAGCATTTAAACAGATGCATTTTCTCGTGATGTGTGTATGACACCAAAGTTTTATTTCAGATTTCCAAGGGGAACAAAAGCATAGTTGAAATGCATGTGGGTCTTTTAATATCCAAAGAAATTCTGTTTTCTCTAGCTATTTTACTCTTCTGGGCTCCTTTCATTCAGTGAAACATTAAGAAGGAAAATATATTTAAATTAAATGAAATTACATGAAGGAAGAATGGAAGAAAAAAAAAAAAATCTTCCTTTTCACTGAAAATGTGCCAAACCCCTTTAAACTGAGGAAATTACTTTTCTCAAATATCATTAATGTTTTAACTTATTTTTTGGAAAGCCACAGGCATTACAATTTTACTCTTTCTCATGTCCTCTAACCTTCTCCAGAAGAGAAGGCATCTTGGAACCTGACACAAGAGCAAAAGATAAAGTGGGAAAACCAGAAAAAGAATGAAGAAAATGTCTGGCTAGCATTCAGATATCTGCATTCACTGGACACCAGTCAGATATTTGTATTCAGAACCTCAAAGGTAGCAAATGATAGAAAGGTGTGAATGGAAGTTTAATGCTTTGAAAACTTATTTAAGAGTAAATGTGATCCATTTAAATGCCTCTAAAATAGAAAAATTCAAAAATATAGAATTTTTTTGCATCTTTCCATTTCAACAAACTATTTTGCTTTTACATGAATATGGCTGAGCTCAGGGTATCATGCAGATAAAATGCATGTCATATCCTTTCCCTAAGTATTTCTTCACTGGTGGGGGCTGAATTGCAGAGATTAAATGCCTCACTTCTGGTCCCACAGGAAACACATGGCAGTCTTGAAATGGAGCCAGCTGTCCCAAGTCTGAGAGGAACCCCTAAGCCAAAATCTCTCCTCCTTATCATCCTTTGTTTCTCTTTCTTTCCAGTACCTCCTCTAAGCATTTATTCTGTTTTGTTCATGGAGATCAGTGGTCTCAGCTTGTTTCAAGCACCCTAGAATTTGACCCTTTATGTTTTTTTTCCTTTGTACATTTCCTATATATTGAGTTGCTAGCTTTGCATTTCTCCTTGCTCCCGGATCCCTCCCTACTGTGCAGAAGGTGACAGCTTTGGGACCACAGTGTTTTGTCATTTTTGACCTGCAGGATAGTGCACACCCCTTTTTAGCCTATGTCCCATTGTAAGTCATCCCCTTTTGATCCAGTCTCCATCCCCTTTTATTGACCAGCTCCCCTATTTCCACTAAATGTTTCAACCCTGCTGCCTGCTCCCTTTGTGCTTTGTTTAATTCACAATATTTCTGCAGCAGAACTGAGTCTGCCATCAGTTTGTTTAGGGAGCAGAAGACAAAGCCAGGCTGGTGCTGGTGCTGATGAATAGGTCACTGGTGACAGCAACCCGTGCTGCAGAAGTCAGCCCCCACTGACACTGTTTTCAGTCCACTTGAATGGAAGCTCCTGGGAGCCTTTCTTTAAAGAGCCCAGGGGTGAGGGAGGCAGGAAAAGGCAAAGAAAAGGAACAGAATAATTAGAGCAATAATGCTCCAGCTTTCTCAGTTGTGCGTGGACTTGGCTAATCAAAATGAGCAGGACCTTGGGCACCTGTAGACATGGCAGGTGAGGAGGTTGCTCCCTTTTCCCACCGTGGCCTCTGCAGTGGGGCACAGTGACTTGCTCTGCCTCTGGGTTTTCTCTCTGTTATTAGGTGAGGTGCTGTCACCTTTGGAAACAAGACCTTCATAAGGCTTTGCCCTTATGGAGTCAGGTGCAGCAATGATCAGGAAGGGAATTGATGCAGGCCTGGGCCATCCAAGGAAGATAACATCCCGTGCTGCAGCTCTGGCTTCTCCCAAATGAGCTGAAACTACCTCTGTGGTGACTCACTGCAAAGCCAGGGTAAGAGAGAGAGGTGCTGGGAATGCACAGAGCAAGCCCCACCTTCCAGTGCTTCCAGAACACACATCAGTCATATTGAGATGTATTCTAATTATAAAATTAGGGGTTTTTTTTCTATCCAAATGAAGTCCATTTTATTTAGACACAGTTGGAAAGAGCAGCCATCTTTGTCAGAGGATTGTGAGGCTCAAACTGTAGGGCCAAACAATTTGAGTTAAAGGTACAGGAAATGATGGCTGTAAGTAAGGAAAACATAAGGGCAAGACTGGTGAAACAGCTCTTTATTAATCAGAAAGCCAGTTTCTCAAAATGTAGTAGGCAAGTAGTTTGAACAGGCTTGCAAGAAACCCAGAAATTCCAACAGAAATGCAAAAGAAGGTGTAGGTGCTGAAAAATTTTAACCTTTAAATGTAAAGTAATAGATTTTCTTGAAGACTTTCAGACATATAAATCTTTGTTCACAGATTACATAACATAAATACTTGGGGGAGATGGACTTTTCCAGTTCAAATAGGAAATGCATTTTATGGAAAAAAACCCAAACCCTGGATGCAATTTTAACATAGACAAAGAGGGTGAGAAACACCAGTGCAAGAGTAAAGGGGCCAACATAAATTTGTTTCTATTTCTGAATTACATGTAACTAAAAGTGGTCAAAAGTGGTAGGAAATACCACTGAATCATTTTTGTGATTTTTTTTTTCCTGAATATCTCTGGTCAGAAGAAAACAACATATACAAGTGTATGTGCATATTTCTATACTCTGCTCCAAGTTTTACATAGACTTTTTACTTTAGGGATTTAATTTTCATATAACTTTTTTCCACGTTCTGCAAAACTTTTGAGGTCTCATAGTAAATTTCATGTAGCTGACCTGTATTGCAAGAAGTTTGCTATTCAGTTTGTATTTATGAAGAATATTGTCTGCTTGTTTTATTCAGTAGAAGTCTATTTCTGTTAGCAAAACATTGAAAGGCTGTGATGACAGGGATGCCAATAATCAGAAGAGGGAAGGCACTAAGTTTTGGAATACAGCATAGCTTCCAAATCATGTGATTTTGAGAAATTTTTAATGTTTTGATGCTGTGCCAGCTGTAAACAGAGTTTAAATTGGATCATTGCTGGGATGGGTTGGTTTCTCTTTGAGCCTCCTTTTCTCCAGGCTAAACACTCCCAGCTTGCTCAGCTGATCCTCACAGGACTTGTGCTCCAGACCCTTCCCCAGCTCCATTGCTCTTTTCTGGCCTCTCTCCAGCCCCTCAATGCTTTTCCCGTAGTGAGGGGCCCAGTCTGAACACATGGAGGTTTATTTAGAAATTGCTTCAGGGAATCTAACCTGGGTCTTAATTGCTCTCTGTGATCTGTTATAGCTTTCCTAGCTCCTGTGGTTTGTCCAAGCTGATGGGATTTTAGGGGAGTAGATTAATTTTTGAGAAATTATTCTACTTAAATGATTTCAAGCTCTTGAAAGTATCAGACATATGTTTGTATGCTTTGGCACAAAATCTGATTTTAGGTTCAAAAACAGATTAGAAAAATGTGTAAAATTGTGGTCAAGTGGGAGTGAAATGTTCCAAAGTTGTTGGAACAATATATTTTATTAAAACGATCAAATTGACTCATCTTCTAATTTTTAGTTATGAACACTTCTAAGATTTTTTAAAAGTGGTTTTAATGCAGATTTGGAGCTGGAAAAATATAGAACATAAAAAAAATTTCTGAAGGAAAAAAAACCTGTTTCTGTGTGATTTCTCATTATTTATACCACTATTTTTATTATAGAATATTACCATTCTAATTTGTGGTATTTTACACTTCTTTACATAGCAGTAAGGCAAACACAACCTTATAAATAAGGATAAGAATGCAGAACCTCTTGCAGAATTGGGACCCAATGATTTCATAGGAGTAACAGAAAAGAAAACAAATGCTTTTATGTATTTTCCAACATTTGATAGTTGTCTGGTTTTATCAGACTGAGTGGGAGTTGTAGGACCATTTAGTTTCACATAGGAATTATTTTTTCTTATGTCAGAATCCTTAAAATTCTTGATTAAAAAGGAGGAAATCTGGACTGTTCTCATGAACTGGCAACTAACCCAGAATTTTCACAAAATTATCACTATTGAACATTTGAAGAAAAAAGTTTATTTACATGTGAAATATGAAGGCAACTTGAAAGTCTGTCTCTAAGAGCCCTTTTTGCTGCTGGCATATCACCTACACAGTGAAAATTACTATTCTGCTATCGGCAGGGATTAACACTCACTCCTTCCACTTTGAAATATGCTTTTTGAAGTATCCTACCAAATTAAGATACCTTGCTAGAAAACTTGGGAAAATGTTCTATTGCAGATGATGATTTTGAATTCCAGGCACTTTATCTTAAAAATCCTTGATTCTGGTTTCATAGTGTAATGATTATTATGTTTTCCACCCCCCGTGGCAGCTCATTGTGCTGGTAATCACATTGCAGCAGTATGAGTTTGTAGGAGTATGTGCATAGCAAAGTTTGGAGCTCCAGGACCATGATGAGGCTCCCCTGTTCACAAATATCACAAATAAATAATTTCATAAAAGTTCTGGTCTTTTTAGCTGGTGCCCTTTTGACACACAGTGCTTTCAAATCAGATTGATTGCCTCTCCAGAAAGGGCTCCCATGGCAGTGTAGGGATGATGGGTGCTTCACCCTTTACCAGGGCATTCCTTTCTCTTTCAGGTTCTGATTGGGGTGGTACACAACATTTTGTAGAGGCCTAGACTCAGCTGGTTTATCAGTGGGCTCAACACAGCACTGAGGGAAAACAGGCACCAGCTTTGTCTGCACACTTTTGATGTTCAGAGACAGCTTAGTACAGAAGCTTGACTGGATCTTTTTTTAAGGACAGTATTACCCCATTGCTTTCATGCAACTTACCCATCCTGCCCTCTTAATTTATATTCATAGAAGCCCCCTTTTTTATATGACAGTGGTGAAAGAACCCTAAGACAGCATTACCTACCCAGTAAAACAGCTGAAGCATTGCATCTGCTTTTAGAGGTAACTTATCAGCCAGAAGTGAGGAGAAAGCAGTACCCCATGTCCTGCACCACTAGGCACGGATTTAAATGTTCTGTAGATCAGCAGGGGTGGCTAAAAGCAAGAAAATTCTGTAAGGGAGCTATTAACAGCATGATGGGCAAAACAGTCTGTTCTAGAGGAACCTGCTGAACTAAAGGAGCAAAGATGGGTTTCTGCTGAAATTTAAAAGCAATGAACTACGGTGAGAATTCCTCTGGAAAACTACATCTGTGTTTAACTGAGGGTATGTGGATGCACAGCTCTGCAGCTATAAAATTACCCAGGTACTGTGAGCATTCAGCAAACACACTTTATTACCCCAAATCTACATTTACAGGTGTGCAGTAAAACTTGAGCATTAAACCAACACCATCAAGTTGTTTCACAGAGCTCCAGAAGTGAGATAACCTTAGGAGTTCCTCCACCCATCTGCACAGCACTGAGCTCCTTCCACTGGAGCTAATTTAGAAATGTTGGCAATCCTGGTCCTATTGAAACAGAGTTTCGTGGGCTTTCAGATGACTGTAGCATTCTTTGTGGCTGAAAATAAAATTTGCGGAAGTTAATTTTCTTACATGCATGCCCAGTGTGAGTTGGTGTCTCATAGCAGAAAGTACACTGCAGTAAGAGAAATAACTGCTTCTGCTGCCCCCTTGATTTTTCACTGAGAGAAGCACAGCTGTGCTGAATATGAGAAGTAGCATTGCTACCAAGAACTGGACAAGTAGGGAGCTGCCAGTTCTGCACAATTTTTGCTGAAGTATAATAAAAGTACTCTGCCAGCTTATGGTATGTATCACAGCACTATTTTGTTAAAACAAGAAGTTGTTATTTTCATTTATCACAGTAGTTCAGGTGTGTTTTGGTCTTCCTCTGTCCTTGTCATCCTCTCAATTTGCTGACTCCATTTAATTTCATCACAAAATTTGAAGAGGTTAGTACTTTTGTGTCACTCTCGAGTACTTCTGAAGGCTGCAGGAGTTTACTTTCTGCATTTTCAGTTCATTGAGCTGCAGATAGATGTTCTTTCTCATCTAAAACTCATCATTTCCTTACCATTGGAGAAAAAAAAAGGTACATTTAGGAAATTAGTGTGTGGCTTTTTCAATTTGTTCCACATACAACTGCTCATCAACAGTACAGAAGCAAGGAATTGGCACACAGCTACGAGCGTGTGTTAAATTAAAAGTGTACTCTGCACTTTTCGGCTGGTGCTGTGCAGAGATTACAGGAGGAAAATACTTTTATCAGGCAACTAAAAGTACATTAATGCCAGGGAAAGCTGTTGCCACCTCCTACCTTCTTTATAAGGCAGTAAACGAGGAGAGAAGCCACAGCAGAGTCACTGTGTGCACGTTGTGCTTGGAGTGACTCCCCTCAGTCCTCAGCACTTGGCTGGCAGTGATGGCCACAACTCTGGTGTCTTCATTCACCCCCCTCCTGTTTTAAGGGCAGAGAAGTGCAAGAAGTAGCCTCACAAAACACCTATTGGCTAGTGTTTGAAGAAAAACTCCTTATTTGTTAATTCTAATAATACTGGGAATCATAGAAACATAAAAATTGGAAAAGACCTTTGAGGTCATCAAGTCCAAGTGTTGAAGCACAGGAAGCTGAAGCATGAAGATGCAAAGTAAAAGCCTGACATTTCCCACCCAGACCCTTCAGTGATGATGGCTGGCTGTGGAGCAGGCCTTGGTTCTGAGGCAGGGAGGATTGATTTGTAATTACCATATGATAGGTAGAAATTCAAGGTGATTTCTGTGCTTTTGTAGCAGGTGGCAAATGAAATGTTTTAACGTCTTTCAAATTTTTAGGGGGGGTTGAGGAGATTATTTTCTCATTAAATTTTTAGCTTGGGAAAGAGAGAAAAAAACCTGAACTTAAGGAAATTATTTCATTTCATGTATTTTGATGGTAAGTTTTCCATTCTGACTTTGTGTTTCACCTCAGTCTCTAAAATTCAAAAGGCAATTTTCACTTTTTTCTGTTTTAAAAATACTATGTGCTCTGCTTTCAGATATGGCCATGGTTAGGTTTTGTGCCACACAGTGCCAGAACCTCTCAGAGAAATGTGCTCTTTGTAGAATAAAATGTGCATTTTTTTTAATTTTAGGCTACCATATAAACCATTAATTAAATCTCTTCCTGCCTTTCTTGCACCCCCAAAAGTGGGGATCTGGGAGTTACAGTATGGAGCATCCTATTGTGGCTCCTTCACTTATGGAAAGAGGTCATGGATGATGGAGTCTGGAATACAAAAGGTGTAGGGCGCTCTGCATCTGCGAGGAGAGGATCAAAACAAATCTCCTTTATCTAATGCAGAACCTATTACTGAATCAAACATGGGGATGTGAAGGGTCCAAGTGTGTTTCAATAATCTGTGTTACAAACAGACCGTAATCTGCACAATTAAGCTCCTTGGGGTTGGCAGGGCTTTGTGCAGTTGGCAGTTTTCCCCTTGAATAAAGGTCAGAAAGAGGGGAGTGAATTAAGCAATGAGTAACTTTTTAAAGGTATTCTGTAATTCCATTGAAAGTTAGAAATATTTTCTTCATTGTGCTGCTGTCTTTAGGGAAGAGTGAGTTGTGCATCCTAATTTAAAAGCCTGCCTGCTCCAAGAGTAGGGGCTGGCTGCACAATAAACCAAGGAGGCAAAGGGAATAGGAAACCTCCCTCTGTTTCCCTGTGGGTGGGACCTGAGCTGCCAGCCTGAGTCCCATTGTGGCACACCCTGGGGAGTTCTGCTCATGTGAATGTCACCTTACAGTTGCCCTTAACAGCTATCCCTGACTGTTTGCTAGGTTCATGGAGAAATGCCTGAAACTGCTTACTCCATCCTGGGTGGATGTCTTGCTATCCAGACCGTGATTTCTCCTTACAAATTCTCTTTCCTGCAGGGAGATAGAGCATGTGCAGTTCCACCCAAATGGGTGGTGTAGGGTTTCTCTCACAGTAGAACAGCCTCTTTTCTTGATTACAATGATTAGAAAGTATTTTCATTTAAATAGGAAAATGCTTGAATGGTTTTCTCATCCCTTGCCCTCCTCTTGGCAGGCAAAGGCACGGTTGGGGCACTGAGTTTATCACAGGCCAAGGGGGGAATTCTCTTAGGAGCCTCTTGTTGAAATGTTGGCAAGACATCACTGAGCAGTTCTAAAGACCTCGGGAAGCCCCAAATGTCTCTGAATTTTCCCACCACCAGTCTTGAATGTAGTTGCCTCTTTGGCTCTGCAAACTTTGGGAGAACATCAAGGTATGTCCTTGCAGCCTGCACAGTGTGCTCATCAGCACAGGGGCAGCCCCGCAGGATGGGGAAGAAAGCTGATTGGAAAGGGAAACCACCCACGTACTAATCTTTTTGTTTCCCATAGTTTTTCAGGCTTTTTCTTCACCTTTTCTCCTCCACAAAATAAACTCAAGGGAAAGGCATTATTTGCCAGAATCTTTTCTGGGAGAGTGAGCTGGAGAAGCTGCGCTGCCTTTGCTGCACACAGATTCTCAGATCCTTCAAAAGCCTCTGTCCAGCTGCCTCGCTCTCGCCGCCGCTGTGTGGTGCGGTCTGACTTCCTTCATCTTTTGTGTGTTGCCACTACAGTGTAAAATCTGGGGGAAACAATTTTCCTCCACTTACACTTCATCATTTTGGGGCAAATTAGTTCTGCTCCCACTCACTCGAAGAGATGCTTGCAGAATCATGGAGGGAGGCAGCAGAGGAGAGGTGGAATTTTTCTTCTCTATGTACGGAAATCAAATATGGCCTGACCAAAGCCTCCTCTTCTTTCTGTCCTCCTCACCCCCTGCCTCTTTTGTCTTGTCTGTTTTTATTTAGGTGTTAAGTGTTTACTAAATACCATTTCAAACCACAGCTTAACTTACTCTTTTAAGCAAAACTGTAATAGAAAAATATTTTTCCTGCGTTGTTAAAATGCAACTCAATTCCCGCTCAGTTACCCACACTGTAAACAAGAATGTGCATTTGCTGTTGATATATGGAATATATTTTTTGTTAAATCAGAGAATGGCTTAAGAATTAAACTAGCAACAAGATGAGGAAAAAACCCTCAGAGCTGTAATCAAACATCCATTCCAACAGCTGAAACATGTTATTACATCTTTCAGCTGATTTATCGTACCCAAAGAGATTTCATAATCATTCTCAGTATTAAAACAAGGGGAATAGAGGCACATTTCAATAACAATGATTGTTGTTTGGAGAATGCCAATCATGTCTAGGAGTGTTATTTACATCAGACAATATGTAGATATTGTGCCTCCAAGCCTGTTCCTGTTCGGTTTTGTTCTTTGACTTACACAAATGAATGCTAAGAAATGTTGACAAGGAGGTTCAATAGCTAAATACAATAACCAGGGTCCTGCTGACTTCCTTTGGGGAGGAGAGGAATCTTTACCACGAGTGTAATGCAAGCTGATGTAGAGATAAATGCAGCTATAAATGTCTGAGCTGTCTTTGGTGTGAAAGGTGGGGAGAAATTCAATCCGTGTACCAATTTTAATTTGTACTCACACATTAGCTATAGCTAATTCGAGAACAATTAAAAGGCAGGAATGAGAAAAGCAGATGTGGAGCAGTGGAATGTATTGCAGAGAAGCTGCCTTCACTATGTGTTATTTTCTAACACGCAGTTTTATTTTTGCTGGAGTCTGTCACAAATCCTAAAATACCATTACAGAGTTAGCAGATGGTTCCCAAGTATTCATACCTGATAAAGCCTCCTGGGTGATCAAGCACTGAAAAATCAATATATTTTTCAACTTTCAATGGCTAGCTATTCAGTTTCATTACATCTCGCTATTCCTCCATGGCTACTGTGATATGGACACTTACTTCACCATTGCATTAAGCTCTAATCTCCGGGCCAGCTGATAGAGGCAGTTAATGAATAGCTGGAGTACCACCTCGGTATGCTTCACAATTCTTCTGATCTCAGTAGGATGTTTCGAGTACTGTGATCTTGTGCTTAGTAACACCCCAGTTCTTCCCCTTCTTTTTTTTTCCACACATGCACAGACACCCCTCTCCAGCTGTCACCTTGCTGAGCTTTGAAAGGGAAATGCAGTAAATACACATTTTAGCAGGAATATTTTGCTGTGACATTTGACTCTTCTAAATAAAGAATATCAGCGAGTCACAGTGAGTCTGATCCATGCCCTCTGGGTGACCATAGGAGCCATATTCTTAAATCTATCATTTTCAATAAAGCAGCAACTACAGATAGGTCTTTAAAAAGTCCTGCTTTGGTCTCCAGATTATCTACATCCCTCACAAAATAGCTATGCTCTCTGACTGACTGGTAATGCTTTCTTTAATTTGTTTCTTTTCCCTTCTCCTAGCTTATACTTGTAGCATGGGAAAGTAAACTGGCAGTAAACAACAAAGTGTGAGTCAGCTTTGTAACTATTACAGATACCTGAGTATCGGTCTTTGTCGTGCATTTTGGACTTCCTTGGGGTGGATTTCCAATGTGGGGCATCTCATTATGCTTCAATTTGCATGGAAAAGTAATTGCAAGTTAAATGCTAGTGAACGCATAAAGTATGTGCCTGCATGTGACCACCCTCGTAAACCGGTATCTATTTTTTTAAATTCTCCATTAGTATTAAATATTTCACTGAATTTTACCATTGCAGTTTAAGTGAGGTTGTTGTGAGAGTTTATTGTCATTGTTTTTACACATCAGTCCAAGTCCAGTGACACAGACCAGGCTTATTTTACATGCACCCAGGCACCATGACATCAGTAAGCCTGGGGCATGCAGAAAACCTATTGAGCCTGATTAAGGCATGTCTTAAATTTCAGACATAGGTCTTAATTCAGTCAAAAGTGCAGGAGATGAGAACCTCTTTGCTGAAAATGGAAGCATAAATACAAACCACATGAGTATTTCCCCTTTCTTGACTGCACAAAGGGCAAGAGCGGGTGTGTGTCATGGCTATGTGGAGAAGGTGGCTGCTAATTGGGAAGAGCCCTTTCCATGCTCAGTGTTTGTGCCAGGCAGCTCCCAGGCAGTGCTGGTCCCCAGGGACCCCTTGCTCCTGGAGCAGTTAACCCAGCAGTGGGAGGAGGCCGGGGCTCCACGCTGGCACACGATCCGCGTGCCGGAGCAGCCGGGGCTCGGCACGGCCGACAGTAGTGCGCTCTCCTTTGATGGTGTCCTCTGTGATGTCTGAAAACAGGAGCTGGCTGCCGTGTGTTTCATGTGTCGAATCCTGTCCAGGGAAATGCCATGGGGCCAAACTCAGCAGGGTGTCCTAAGGCTCGATTCCTCACTTTCGCCGTGGAAAAAGTGGCTTTAGAAATTTTTTTTTAGGTTGGTGGGAATTGGTCATTGAAGTCATTATAAATTTTTGTCTGTTCTTGATTTGGGCTGCAGGCATTCAACCTGTGCTGCCTGACCACAGGAGCCAAATAACTTTGAGAAAAAGACCTGAGTCGTCTGCAGGCAGTTTTATTAACATCTGAAGCACACAATTGTGCCATGTAGGACCCGAGTCCATGCTAGAGCCCTTTCATTACCCTGCTACACGGCTGGATTTATGCTGGTGGAAGTCCTGGCTAAAAAAGCTTTTGTACAATGATTAATTGACCTTAACAAGTTTAAGGATGCTTATTTGCACACAGTTACGAACTGTTGCAATATGTCACAAATGAGAGCGGCTTCTATTATAAACGTAATGGCATAAACAGTGAAAGCTGGTTATATTTCCTTAAAAGTTCATTGCAGGGAAATGGGGAAGCTTGAGAAGCTAAACAAATCCAGGCAATAATGGAAATGTAGCATGAAATTACTTCTGTAAACAACAGCCATTCATTATTTGAACATTTTTCATAAGAGAGTCAGCAGACGAGCGTTGATGTTAAAGGGTGTGTATGGAGGGGGAGGAGGAAGCATGGAGATTATGAATTTCGAAAGAAATCTTCTAGGGTTATATAGACAGATGTACATCTGTTTAAAAAAAAAAGAGGTATGTAAAGCACTGATTGATCCCTGAATATTAACAATCGATGCCATTTTCTTCATTAACTTCTGAGTGGAGCACAAAGAAAGGTATATTTGATTTAAGGGAAAGAGAAGGGAGCACTATTTAATGTTGATTTGGTGTAGTGAATAACCCCAGAGAGAAATGTAAATACCAGGCTGCAATAACATGACAGCACACTAATCATATTTACAAACGATATTAAATCTGTCCATTGTGCTTGCCTGGCTGCGGATTGGCCCGACTGTAATTGTCACTGTAACCAGCGCTGGCTTGTGGGAGAATTTAACTGCAGTGATATAAGGTGAGTGCTAGGCTTATTATTACTTTATTATTACCCGGTTTATGTTTATTAAAACAATTTGTCATGCAGAACAGGAATGGGAGAATGGGAACATTAAATCGTGCTGTACTCAACCTGAAGAAATGAGTTACAATAAAATTAATGGCAGGCAGGCCACAGCTGACACTTGTAGCCGTGTGGAGCAGCTACACACTGGTTCGTTTCATTTGCTGATCGTTTCTTGTTAGGGTCACGCCATTAAACTTACATATTGAGAACTACTGAAAATCTGAGGCAATGAAGGTAAAGTTTATGAAGCAAAAGTGGGGGTTTTTTTCTGCTGCTAATGCATTCCTTTCAATTATTACAGAAATCAGGAATGCAGATTGAAAGTTTAAATCATACTGAGTTATTAAAGGCGTGTGTTGGAGTGAATGTCCTTCAATTTTACAGAGGCTTAGAGAGCTGAGAAAGAGCTGAGTTTAGGCTAAAGTGAGACCATTCTCTAAAGGCTTTGAGCAAAGAGAACAGCGAGAATAGTGGTCATGAAAGGTCTCATAACAAGTTTAATAAAAGCTGCTTTATTTTCTTTCCCTGGAACTCAAGGGGTCCTTATTTGATATCTTCAAATTTATTTCAGCCCAAATCTTCATTATTTTAAAGTAGAGGCAGGAGGCAATGACCATGGGAATAGCATTGAGCCTCTTGGAATTCAGCAAAGAGGCACAGTGACATAAACCCCTCTTGTGACACAATTACGGAAGAAATTAAAAGTGTCAGGCTCTATGTACTTTAGCTGCATAGAAGAAATCTGGCCTCCTGATGAAACATCTTTGTACATGAAAAAGTAATACCCTGCCCTTGTTTCCCATTATACAACAATGTTAAGGAGTCTTCTGGGGTGATTATTAGGGATTTGGTGAAGCACAATAAATGCTGAAGATTAAATCTGAGCACTAGCAATTAGTATTGGGGGAGGAAGAGCCCTTTTTCCCCCCCTTTTTCAAAGTATTTATTAATGAAGCTATTTAAAGAAAACCCAGCCAACTGCTGCAGTTAGGAAATGTGAACCTTTCATTTCTAGCAGTTTTATACTTGTGCAAGTCCTACAAAGTCCATGGGGTTATTCTTGATTTATACCAGTGTGAGAAAGTAGAAGATCAGGCTGTCTCTGTGGGATTTTTTCCCCTCATTTTCCTTTTTTTAAGCTAAGATAGTTTTTTTTAAGTCTTGGAGAAAGCCTTCAAAGGGTGTATTGAGCCACATGTTCTCTGCCTGTGTCCCCAGTCACAAAGTCTGGGCCAAGCATCCAAGAGTTCAGCATCCAACCACTATAACAGAACACTGAAATGGGAGCTGAACTCAGGAAAATCCAGTTTGTTGAAGTGAATGAAGATATTTTAAAGACCTTCTTTTAGCAATCTGTCTTGTCCTTTTGGTTTTTCAATAGGGGGAATGGTAGATGATTCACTCAGAAAAGTAACTTCATGTTTAGCCTCAGTGGTGAAGCTGTTGCAATCACAAAGGCCGTTCCAAAGGTGGGAAAAAGATGTGGAACAAAAAATTCCCTTATCACTTCCTCACAAAATGATCACCTCCTTGAAATAACAGCCACTTCTCTGAGAGCACCAGTAGGTTCATTTCTGAGGATAAAAGGAGACCAAAGGCCCTGGCTCACGGATTATTTTCCCTACTGAGGTCTAGTGCAATAAGAGCAATCCACTGTGGTGGCAAGCTCCTGGTGGACCTGTGTCTTGGAAACTCCATGGCTTTTGGAGTGGCTCCTGTCTGACTTTTTGTCATGGTGCTGCAGGAGCAAAGAATAGAGGAGTGGTTTAGGGAAACGGGAAAACCACTGAGGGGATAATTGTTTCAGTGACATCGGGCTCTGTGGCTGGTGGCCTGCTCTGAGGGCCAAAGTGAAGATGAAAGGAGGCACAGATCGGGGGCTTGGATGCTCTAAATCTGTACAACCAGCAGTGGTCCACACTGCTGTGCTGGGAGGTGCAGTGTGACCATGGCAGGGAGAAGATGTCCACATATTGCTGGCTTTAAGTCCTTTCCTGTGCCCTCTTTTACGTTCATTGAAAGGAAAATGCATTTTATTAAAACATATTGACCTCTTTCCCTTTCTAAATAGACTTTTAAATGCTACAGCAAAGCTCTGACCCAGTATTTTTAAAAGCGGGATTTTAACATAATCTTGCATCTTAATTTGGGGGGCTGGGGTGTAACGCTGAGTAAACTTTGGGAGAAACCAGTTGGTCCTTTATTCCCTTCTGTGTAAAGCTCATGAACTCTGAGTAACACAAACACTGTGAGTGTCTTGCTGAATTGCTGTGCTTATTATACGTGCAAACACCCCTTTGACATGAAGGACAAGGATGAAGTGGAGAATTTGGAGTCATATTTATCACTTGGATTATTAATAATAATAACATTTGGCATCTTTACAGCACTTTACATTTTCAAAATGCTGCATAAACATTAACTAAATGGTAGTTAAGTGCGCATAAATGATATTCAGAGCCATTACCCTCGACTCACCGTGGGTATGCACTGAAATGTGTGTGCTGCTTCTTGTTGGAAAATCTTTACTGCTCATGTGAAGTATCAGTTTTTCCTGGAAGAACCACACTGACCATTTTTCATTTTGTTTCACATTCACCCGAAGCCTTTTGTCCATATTATGGATTAATGGTCTGCAAAATTTCAGTTTATTGGGGAAAAAGAAGTTGTTGATTTTACTCACAGGAGCATAAAAACAAATAAAAATAAAGTAGAGAGCTCAGAAAGCAAAGCACTACTCCTAATTTTTTTTTTTTTTAAATCACATCTTAGTTTGGTTCTTACCATGGCCATGCATTTTATGCTCTGTTTCCTGACTGTGGAGTCTGCTTCTGCTCCACCACATACATTTGAGTGCTGGATGCTCCTAGGGCTGCATGCTATGGACCAATCCAGCCATTCAGAGCCACCTGCTGTACTTGTGCCTGTGTCAGTATTGCCAAAAAAGGGTCTACTTGTTGTCCATTGAATAGGGACTGTTCAGGATCCTTCATGATCCATTGTTTTCAAAGGAGATATCTGTACTTGCCTTATCCCTCCCCCTAGTTTGCAACTTCTTTTTTTCTGTAGCCACATTAGTTTGTATTGCAGTAATGCTTTCCTTTTTTATGGCTTTGGTGCCTTTGTGCCATTTCAGTTAAACAGAAAGTGGGGAAGATTTTAGGAGCATCATGCCTCTCAGTAGCTATGGCAAGTCTGTACCTGAAAACAATTTACTGTGTAACCCCATCAAAGAGGAGTGGAAATCAAGGGAAATGTCAAACAGCAGCTTTCAGGCTGTATTGCATCAACGTAATCCAGGAGCAGGCAAATAATTCCACTGTCACTTAATTAAAAGTTTTAATACCTTATGTCTTTGACCTTGTTCTTTAGCTGAACACATAAAAGCAAAATGGGTTTCTGCTTTAATCTCACTTTGTGCCATTGCCCTCTGATGAGAGAATCCTCCTGGTACCTCCGATGTGTCATTGAAGCGAAGGGAAGGGCTATGCACACTGCTTGCTCCTATCTTCTGCACGGAGCCTACCTTGACAAAGTTCCTCTTGCTATCTTTAGTCTTCTCCCTGGAGCATCTGGCACATCAGGGCAAGAGGGATCTCAGCCCCACAGCTTCATTTGGGCCTGTTAACTGTAACTACTGATGTCGTTTACAAGGATAAACCCTTAAAGCCAGGCCAAGGTAGACAAAGAAAGAACACTGGAGTAATTCCCTTTGGACAGCAGAGATTGGTGTTCAAGTTATTGAAAATCTGTGTAACTCATTTTCTCTTTTGTCATACTTAAAAAATCCATGAAGTTTGGCTGAGTGCAAACAATAAGCTTTTATAGTTGCTGCCCTTGTTCATAAATGTGTAATCTTCTGGGACCATCAGAAAAGCTTTGGTACAGCAAATTAAAACTCTCTAAACTTTCCTGTGTCTCCTTGGACGTTTTGTAGACCTGCAAATACCACGCAGTAATCAATATAATGCCTCTAATACTTGAAGGCAAACTGGCAGGTCCTGAGTCAGGGAGCACAGTGCAGCTTCCTCACAGCTAGACGTGGCTCCTGCCAGGAGCACAGAGGAACAGCGTCCCCAGGGAAGTCAGGAGGGGACAGCTGTGTGTGTGCTCTCATTTCCAAGGCTCCCAGGTACTTTCTGTCCCATCATCAGCCTCCTCATTTCAGCAGCACTGTCAGAGATCTGTGCCCAAAGTCCACGCTGGTCTGTGGGTCACAGTGTTTTGTGATCTCCTGTTCCTTGCATGTGTCCATGCGTGCGCTTTTCCCTAATGAGCCAATTATACTGCAGCCAGCAGAGTGAGTTGCATATTCCCTCTCTCCTCATTGTTTTAGCACAGTTTAACAATACTCTCTTACTACATCCTTTATTTTATCTCTGAGAGAACTGTGTTATTTTTATTTGTGGCAAGGCATATGGTATTCAATTACAGAGCATTTGCTCTTTCATATCTTGTCAGTGAATAACCTTATCAGTTTAACAACTTTGCTGAGGAATATTCAGCACAGGCCAGAGAGGGTGAGAATCACGGGTGTGTTTTTTGCCTATTGCCAAACATTTGCATTCCCTCCTCACTTAGTGAGGATTATACCTGAGTCAAAAATGACTTTGTAACCACAGGCAAGCAGCAGCTGTGGGGTGGGGTGCCTGATAGTTTGGTTTTCTACCACTGCTTGGCTCTGTCTTGTTACTCAAGCCATGACTGCTCCCGGTGAGTGGGGAAGTGAGTGACTGCAGTCACTCGTGCTAATTGGATGTGTGCAGGAATTCAGGTGGGCAGTGCTGCTGCCTGGGTGCCCAGCCATGCTGATGAACCACATAAGATGCAGCAAGCACAGCTGGATCACTGTCCAACCACGTTCTAGCTGCAGAAACACCTTGGGCAAACAGTACCCGTGTGCTTCTGACCTCTGGGATAAGGTGGCAACCTGGTGCCTCCTCATTTATGGAGCCAAATGGTCTAATGCTTGGCTAAGATGATGAGAAAAATGGAGGGAAGTTTTGTCTGCAAAGAATTTCCTGTAACTTCAGTTCATATCTAATGGCTGCTTATTTTTATAATAAGGAGGGCTCTTTTCTCCAATGTGGCCTTGTCCAAAGCCCATTTACATCAACATTAAAGCTTGCCACTGACCTAGTGGCCTTTGGATCAGGCCCATAGCCTCCTTATCGTCTTCCATATTACTGGCACACCTTTACCTTAGGTCTTGATTTCTGTGGAGCTCTTTAGGTCAAGCTCTATCTCATTGATGTGCCCGAGCTTAAATTGATTCAGAGAGAAACTGACTGTTCCTCTAAAGAGGTGGTCATTTTTTCTTAAGCAGCTTCTATTTTTAGATAAAACTCCTTGAGGCAGCAGGCAGCCTTGGTACCTGGCTGGCAGGAGCTGCAGTGTGCTTTGTGACAAACCCCTTTGGGGCACACCATGTGGCAGCTAGAATTGTACCCAAGGATACCCCACCAGCTCCATCAGAAGGCTGGAATCAGGAAAAACATCAGATTTTTTCATTCTAGAATTGAAGAAAATAATAACAGGGTTCAAACTTGATTCAAGTTTTCAGTAGGGTGGGTCCTAATAGTGTTGCCTGTCTTCCTGAAGATCTTAGAAGTGCATATCTTATGTTTCCAATGGAGACTTTGTTGCTTGAATGAAAACTTTAGGCTGGTTGTCTTAAACACTCTGTGTGCAATTACAAGATTGCTTTAACTGTTTGGACAGACTTCTTTAGCACCTTTTGGGGAGCTTGTGTGCACAGCTTCTGAAATCCCAAGCTGGCCCTCTGCCAGGGGTGAGCTCAACAGAAAAAGCACTGCAATTCATTTCTTCCCATCTTCTCACTTCTGGCTTCTCCGTTTTTTCTCCTGTAAGCACTGTTGGGTGTGGAAGCACCAGCTGAATGTAATACAGATACAGGTGATGAGAAAGGGCATGATCCTAATCACAAACAATAGTTTGTAGTGCAAAACCAAGACCTAATTCTCCTTGCACAGCCCCTGTGCTGTGAGGCAGTTGTAGGGTCAGGGACAGCTGTGGGGCCTTGATAATGGTCCCATGGTAGGAAATGTTTGGTTCTAAACGGCCAATTAATTTAAAATTGAGAAACTGTTTGACTCATTGCCTATGGCAGAGTTATAATTTGCTTTGCTTTTTCTGAAAGCCAATAATTTCTCTGACGTCAGGGAGGATTAAACACCTGTATTCACAGTTATGCTTAAGAAATGCAACATTTTGTCCTTTGGCCAAAACCCAGAGGACTCTAATGGGGGTTAAGGGGTAACACCCACTAAAGGCCAACTCTTCAGTAGTTGTTCACAGCAACATTTCTTTCAAAACATTTGCTACTGGCCATTGGCAGAGAAAAGACACCAATCCGTACTATATATTTTTTTTTAATTGCATATTAAATTAGTCTAAATAAAGAAGGATCAAAGAAAAACTAGTAGAGTGAACACTAATGCTGGTGACAAATTTCTGTCAGTAGCTGACTTTGTGAGATGGAGTCATAGCTTAAAGTGCCTGTATGAACCAAAGAGTTGGGGCTGTTTAGTTGGGCAGTGCCATCACTTGATTATTCTGTGAGAAATTTCAGAAATACAGTTGCTTTATGAGCCCGACTTCTATGATGATAAATTTCCAAAAGCAAAAATGTGAATTTAAATTATTCGTATTCATGTGAGCGTGGTAGAGATTTTTGGAATTGCTGCGGCAAGTTATGGATGATGCATGAAATGAAAAAATCCCTGCCCAGTGCACAAGGAATACAAAAAGGCTTCTGCAGCCAGCACTGTGCTACGGGTGGTGTGCTCTCTGGGAAGAGGGGTTTGTGTTTTTTGTAAAGCACCCAACCTTCAGCACATGCACAAAAGTAAACAAAAGACAGAATGAAAGGGAAAAAAAAAAAAAAAAAGAGAAATACCCCCTGACACCCAGGAGCACTTGTGGTGTAAGACTGGAGCTTTTTTCCCACTATCTGCCTTTCCAGCACCCCAGAGCTGCCAAGTTCTGCATGTGTGGGGCAGATTCTCCTCACCTTGGGTCAGCTGTTCATTAATACGTATCTTTGTTTTGCAGAAAGAGTGGGGAAAAACCTCTCCCAAGTCTGTCTTGCACATCTCTCCCTAGCCCAAGGATGGCATGACACAAATAGGAAAAAAAAAAAAAAAAGGGATAACATGATCACATCCACAGTCCCTCACATAAAATTGTGTCTCATGTGCTTCTGATCTGAAGCTGATCATATAAAACAGTGGGTAAAAAAAAAACCAAAAAAAAAACCAAAAAAAATCAAAAAAAAACAAAACAAAACAAAACAAAACAAAACAAAACAAAACAAAACAAAAAAAAAAAAAACCAAAAAAAAAAACCCTGAGAAACACCTGCAGATAATTTTTTCTAAATGTTATTCTAGCATTAGGGTTTGCCCAATCTTCTTGTCTGCAGGAAACTAAAGTGTCTGTTCTTTCTGGGACTGCACTCAGCATTACTGTCTTCCAGATCTGAATCTACAGTCACTTATTTAAGTGATTGAACTCTTAAGTTAAATAGATTATATCTGCAAACACTGAATGGGATCGGACTTTATCTTCCAAATTTAACATATTTTCTAATTGTCTAATGAGCTCTTTTATGTGTGCATGTATTCTTACCTGAATACTAGTATGTGCCATATATGCTGAACTCATTCCAATCTGTTAAAGCATCTTCTGAAGTTCTTTGATATCTGCTGCATTGTGCTTATTCAGTAATTTCTATACAATCTTAAGACATCTGTGTTTTCTGTTTCAGACAGACCCTGTATGGGCCTTCCCATCCCACAGCTTCATACCTTACTGTGCTATAAAGGGATAGAGGGACCAGATGATCAATTTAGGTCCCTTCTGACTGGAATTATTCTATTCTGTCCTATTTTAGTGTGTGGCCACCATGACATCAACATTTAGATTTTGCTTTTAGTGTTGGGTACTTAGTACAAAGGATGTGTGGGGTGTTTGCTCTCTGTTCCTGAATGTCAATGTGTGTTTTCAGAACGTGCTAATTCTTTTCTAATCTTGCAATGCAGTTTGTTGAAAGCCTCCTGCTGTGTAAATAGATTAAGACATCTGATCAAAACCTCTGTTTTATCTTAACCTTTGCCTTCACTATACATTTGCCTTCCAGTATTCTGTTTATTAAAATACTTTTGGGTTTTTTTCTCCATCCCTCTTGTATGTTGAGCCCAGGATGACTCATTTAGGAAGGGTCACTGCGTTCTCAACACTCACACCTCTTTGCTGAACACAAGTGTGTTTCCACACCTAGTGCAAACAGACCTGGTCATTCCTCACCTAAGAACAAAAAAGAATTAACAGATCTCATTTGTGTTTTGATGGGCAGTAACATCCTAGTCTTAAAACCCCAGGTTTCTCCAAATCTTGAGCTAGAGGGGTACTGTTGAGATTTTAATGAGTAGAAAAAACCACAGTGTTACAAACACAAGAGTGTAGTCAGGCTGAAGTCAGTGAGCAGTAGCAAGCAGCTACCCATTTCTTACCTTTATAATTGATTGCACATTGTTTTTTTATTGCTTGCTAATGTTTTCTTTTAGAAAAAAAACCCAGATTCTAGTAATTCTGCAAATGTTCAGGCCCTTTCCCATAACTTTTCTTTGACCTGTCTTTTCTATCACATTGTTTTGTCTTAGTCCATCTGCTCAAGCTTCCTATCTCTGTGGATCAAGTGCACTTCTCTGATTAATGATGCTGTCTGGAACTGGTTTTATAGCCTCTTCTGGCACAGCATGCAGTAATGTGGTTCTACTAGCCCATGTAAAAGGTTTCTGAAGCTGCTACAGCAAGGGAGCCAGACCAGTAGGTCAAAAGCAGCACCTCATCCCTATTGCACCATGATCTACCAAGTCTGCCGGCTTTAGACACCCTTCCTTTTGCTGAAGACTCATAGTTTGTGCTTTTCTCTCGGTGTTTCAGGGTGAGCTTTCCCATCACTGTGTGTTGCCTCGTGTTTCCCTGGAAATCAGCCTGCTGGGTAGGGATGTGTCATGGACAGAGAGACCTGTTTGAGATCTTTGGGGCTGGAAGGGCAGGGGAAGGTGCTGCCCTCACCTTGGCGGGTGGTGGCACCAAGCACCCCTCTGGGGTCTGCAGGGTGAGCTGGTGCAGAGCTGCCTTGGTCTGCTCAGCCTGGCTCTGCTGCAGAGACTTTGTTTTGTGTTTGGAGAGGTGGCCACCAACTCTGAAGGCACCCTCCACACCTTCTCTGCTCTGGGCAGGTCCTGCCAGCTGTGTCCAGGTGTGAAGTGCTGGCTTCGTGTTTGCTCGTGGTCTGTCTTGCTGCTACTGGTTGTGTGACACCAGGCAGGGCTCTGTGGTGTAGCACAGCCAGCATGTGTTGGCTCTGTGGCTGCTGCCCTCCTTCACATCCCTGTAAAACCTCTCTGTCCTCTCTTGGCACCTCCCAGAGTGTGGGTCCAGCAAAGCAGCCACGCCACAGCAGCATCCATGTGTACATGGGTCTCCCCAGTAAATGTGTCCCTATATTCATTATCCTCTGTGCCCTGTAAGTGCTTCCTTAAAAAGGGAAAAATATCTCCTGGAGGTGTTTTGGACCCATTTTCTGTAGGAGTAATTTGGCTGTAACTCTGCCCACCACATGTGTCTCAGCATGGTTTGCACTGTGTCCTTAAAGCACTCAGAGCTCTTGAGGATTGTTTAGGAGAGCAGTCATCTCATAGCAATGAATTTCTATAGGCTGGTGAAAACCCCAGCCATGAAATAGTTAATTAAAAAGTCTCCAATTAAAAACTGAATATATTTTGCAAAAAGTTACATTTGTTCTTCTCAGTGAGAAGCAAAAAAAATAAGCAATTCAAATCATTTTTGAAGTTCCATTCCTTCATTCATTAGGAGACTTAACTTGCAAAATCCTAATTAAAAAGAACATTTTGTGTTAATGAAAATGTTCTAATTTTTTACCTTATGAAGTTAGTTAATTTTTTTCCATAGCATTTGGAAAAAGAGGTCTCCTTAATGGCTTTGTTCGAGTTTATATTATTTGATTGCAAAATTTGTGAGACAAAAGAGAGCTAAACTCATTCTGTGGTGCCCTCCAGTTAACTGTTCAGTTGAAAAATGACCTTCATAACTAAGTCCCTTGCCTTTTCATCAATATCAAGGAGTTACAACTCTAACCTACAGTTGAGGAGGTGGCTTCAGTCTGGTAAACCATCAGAAATTGCATGAGCACCCTGTGGAGTGTAGATATTTATAGATATCTAAGAGGACTAGAGATAACTAAATAATTTGAATCTGAATTCTCAAACAGCCTAGGGCTTTTCTGCTGGCTTTCAAATCCAGCATCCTCTTGCATGACTTTTAGTCATTAAAAGCAGAGGTTCATTTCAGTATCCAATAATTCTGCATCAGACACAGTAACATTGCAAGTCGGAGACCTCAGGAGGTGCACACAGGTTCCTACCATGGTACAACAGTGAGAAAGACAGCACTTTTTAGAGGTCTCTAAATCAGCTGCTATATAACTATATATGAGGTTATGTTAACTGTGAAACACATTCATTTATGCAGCCTTAAGATTCAACGCGGAGCTCTCTGCTGGTGTAAACCAGGGTGACCGCAAGTCAGTCGTGCTGAGCTGAGATATGCTCACGGAGAGGCCGACCATTAAGGAATTCTGCCCCTTTGGTTTTGCTGCCTTCATTTTGCCACTAATCTATCTCTGTAGGGGTGGATTTTAATATTCCAAATCTCTTCATAGGCAGAAATCGCTACAAAAAATCTTTACGTCCTCACAGAAATACAGATCAGGAGTGTAAAAATACTTTGGACTTGCTCCAAGGACTGGAAAAATATTTATTGGAGTGTCAGGGAATCACAGAAGCGCACAGGTAGGAAGGATCCTCCAGAGGTGGAACAGTCTCCCCTCCTACATGGAGCATGTCTGGTGAGAGCAGGTTCTTCAGAGCCAAGTCCAGCGGGGTTTTCACGGCCTCCAAGGACACACACTCCACAGTGCCTCTGCACCACCTGCTCCCGTGGTTTCCACCTTGACAGTGACAAAGCTTTTCTGAACATCCAGTCGAGTTTTCCCAAGCTGTAGCTCATGTCCACAGCCCTTTGTGGCACCACTGAGCAGTTCCAAGGAGAGTCTGATTCCATTTTTTGTACCATCTCGTTAGGTTGCTGCTGTAGAGAAATAACATCTGTGTTTCACTTTCTCCTCTTTGAATCAAGAAAACCTGAGCGCTTCATCTGCCTTACCTTACCTTTTCCCAGCTCTCCAGTCATCCTGGTGGCCTCTGCTTTGCTCACTGCAGTAAGTCAGGGTCTTTATTTTTGGTGTAGTGGAGCCCAGGACTGGACACTAGGCTCCAGGTACAGCCTTGACAGCGCTGACTGAGAGGGGAATCATCACCTCCCTGGTCCTGCTGGCTCCATCCCTGCAGACACAGGCCAGAGCAGAGCCCTGCACTGGCTGCAAGGGACACTGCTCACTCCTCTCTGCAGGCTGTCCACCAGGCCTTCAGATAATTTTTCTGAAAAGCGTATTCATTTCTACCCCTTTCGACGCAGCCTGCAGTAGTGCATGGACTTCTTCCATCCCAGCTGCAGGAATACTTGGGGTTTGGTATTGATTCCAGTAGACTGTATCTTCTACTTTGAACTAAGAGCTCTTGTTGGAGGTGCTTTTACTAAAGAGAGGCAAAAAGCCCTCTTCAGCCCCTTCTGTCAGTGCTGAGGATCTGCTATATTTAAAAGTGAGCACCTTTCTGCCATACTTTCTGCTTATTATTTGCTTTTTCCTGGTACTTCAGTGGTCAGCTTTCACCCCCACCACCACCTGTAAAAATGAAGTTCTGCAGTGGCATACTCAGATTTTCAAACAGGACACGCACTTCAAACTGTGGGTCAGAGCAATACATCTGCAGATCAGGCTTCAGATGCCAAGTGTCAGGAAAGCACTGGAGTCTCCTCTCCATCGACCTACACAGGGAAAGAATTACACTATAAAACTGAGACTCATTTAAAGTAATGATCAAATCTGAGGAAATGGCAATCTGTATGCAGACACTCCACAAGCCGAAAAAGAAGCTGAATTCATGGGTGAATTATTTGCTGCCAATTATTCTCTCAGCTCTAATATTGAGTTTTAAATATTTAGTTAGATCCACTTCCAACCTAGAATTTTGCTTTTCATTTAACATCATGTCTGACTATATATATTTATGTATATACGAGATATGTTATTTCACTACATCTCCTTTGAATGCACTTGAACAGTAATGTGAATGACCTACCTCCTTTTTGGTAGGTTTCTGGACATGGTGTGAGACTTTTCCCGGTGGGTTTTGGTAGTTGTCTGAGTACCTCTTTGATCTGAAAGTGACCCTGCCGTGTTGAAATGTGGGCTTGGCTAACTTCGTGGCAGGACTCTTGGAGAATTACAAGATGGCTGTAAAGATGCACTAACCCTTTTCAGGGCCTAAATTAAGCTTTAAATCAAAGCTAACTAGAATGCCACCAAAGCTTTTCCATTAAGACTGGCTTACACACCCTTGCACTGTGATGCACAGAAAACATCATAAATTTTGAACCCAGACTGAAGCCCTGAAGCTCTTGTCTTTACTTTCAAAGTTCATGAAATGCTTTTTCACTACCAGTGAGCAAGCCAGTGTTTGTGTGAATTGCCTTCTGAGTGTGAAGGCTGATGCTGACCTAGAAGGCAGTTGGCACTGGACAATTATCACCAGAAACTGAATCTCAGTTCTAGTCCAGCATTTTAGTTATCAGAGTGCAGGAAGTGCCATCATTTTAAGACAAAAAACCCTGCAAGCATTCAAGGAGTCACTTTCTGTTAGAATAAACTCTTCTTTGTGATCGATGCACACAGAGTGTGGCACCTTGAGGACAGGCCATCACTGCCTGTTTCCTTATATAGCAATTTATATATTGTTGTACTTAAAAGCAAGGACTTCTGTGGTTTGTAATCCAAATATGTGGAAAAAATATATTTTTCTTTTCTTCAGCCTATTTTATTCTTCACTGAAGGTAGTGAGTGGTGTGGAGCTTCACAAGCAATGAAGTAAGACCAATCTCTCTCCTGAACATAAATGTTTTGCACCTAGAGGGTGTTTGGGCATTGGAAGAGCTCCCCAGGGCAGTGGTCACAGCACCAGCCTGACAGAGCTCAGGAAGAGTTTGGACAATGCCTTCAGGCACATGGTGTGACTCCTGGGCATGTCCTGTGCAGGGCCAGGAGTTGGACTTCATGATCTTTGTGGGTCCCTTCCAACCCAGCTTAATCTGTATTTCTCTGATAAGATCTGCCTAGTCATAATTGAGCAGGGTGTGAGAAGGGAGGAAGGTTTACAGCTATCAGCAGCCTGGGGCAGTATCTGCATGTGAACTTTGGCAGCAGATCACATTGGCTTTTCAGAATGAATCTGGTCAAGGAGCTGAGAAAAGAGTCAGAGCTGGCATTTGCAGAGGAAGGGAGAGGGATTCAGCCAGGCCCCCAAGGAAGATAGGGGAGGATAGGGCAGCACATCTGAGTTCCCTGCTCCCAGAGGACAAGGGGGGCTGACTCACTCGAGAAAATGCTTATCAATAACTGCTCAGGCTGAGATTTGATGCAGAATTCCCTGCAACTCCATGCACTCCTGCACAGAAACCTGGGTGTCATAGCATCATGGTGAAATACCGTGGTGAACCAGTCCATCATACTGCCAATGGCTGGCTTTGAAGCTGGGCAGGAGAGGAAAGAATTGCTGACGCTCCAAGGAACAGCTTGTCAGCTTGAGGGCCTTGTGTGTGCCAGCTGGATTCATGCTCAGGTCTGGATTTGATCCACTAATGAAACATCATCCTCCAAAAACTACTGGCTGAAGGTGGCAGACCTCTGGAGACCTGCAGGGTTGATTGGAAAGTTGACTCTCTGTTAACCATATGCTCGTGTGTATGTCAGTTATGAAAATGAATCAGGTTTTCAAGTTTTCAATTAAAAATAAAAAAAAAAATTAGGAAAAGCTTTGGCAAATTACCTGCAATTTTCCCTCCCTGTTGCCATCCCCTTAGTGTAATGGAAACAGTTTTGTTGATTTGAGTGGGCTCTAGGGCTTTAATCCTGTCTTGGCTTTGCCAAGGCCAACGTATTGCCTCCTGTGGCTCCTGCATTTAGTGAAATGTTTAAAGAGTGGAAGAATGTGACATTTGAAGAAAAAAAGCTGATGGAATCTATGAATTTTCTGAAAAGTCTGGGGTCAGTTCCTATGTGATGACAGTTCTGGACTGAAACAGACATAATACTTTTTCCTTCCAGCTGGGGGGAAGGAAGGATTTCCATTGAAGAGACATAGTTCAAAATCCATTACTCTGTCCCTAATGTAATATAGAAGTGTGTCTCAGCAGCAAGCTGGTTTCTGAGCTAGGGAAAAGAGGAAGAGTTTTCCCCTGGAACTCACAGGGCAGTGATGGTGTGCATTGGGTAGCCTTAAGAAGATCCCTTCTACAGCAGACTTCAAATGGATGCACCTTTTCCTCCCTCAGTTCTCCACTCTTTGTTCATATAAATATTTAAATAATTATTTTTTTAGAGCTCTGGGAAACCTTTATCAATTTCCTTTATTGGGACCTGTTCTATTAGCTGAGAAACTTTCTACCATTATAGCAGCTTTTCACCACTTTCTATTTCATTAGCATTCATTTTCTTTAGACATATGACAGACTACCCACTGGAAATGTAGGCATCTGGGAACAGAAAGCTAAAAGCTGAGGTTTGCTTCAGTGCTTGCCAGCCCACAGAATTGTATTACCTAACCTACCTTTACCTAAATCACAGAAAAATGACAAACCTTTTGATGCATGTAAAAAAACCCCTGAAACAGAGTTAAACTGCAAGCTTGACTGATGCAAACTGACATAAAGCATCACAGTGGCGTGCATCACAGACAGATGCTTTCTCCAGCTCCAGTTTAGTTGCATTTTTGCAGAATGCATTTCTGATTGGTTAAACATAGCTCTTGTAAAAAGATTTGGGTCTGGAGTTCAAGCTCAAACCTCCACGAGTAATGGGTGAGCTGATGGCATTATTCCCACAGGTGGAAATGGGGAATGCAAATTTTAGGAGCAGCACATCTGTCCTCTTGGCTAATCAGGTGTGAGTTCTACAGGAACAACCACATTAGCAACTTTGGTGTCATAACTGGAGGGACACAAATCAACAGGGCTGTGTGTGCAAATGTTGAGGAATTTGGAAATCTGAGCTGCAGCTTCACACAGACCTGGCTTCTGCTCATGGGAACCAAAAAGTTTCTCAGATGAAGGACCATGGTGGAAGGCAGTCCTGGTCCCACTGCCCGGTAATGCAAAAAGAAAGAGCTTTGGTGTGGTTTTGATAGAAAGTGGTCCAAGCAAGAGTGAGGTACATCCCTGTAGCTGAACTACTCAAGTGGCTCTTGCTTCCTGTGCAAGAAACCCCCATGAAAGGGGGTCACTAACTCATTAGTTGGTTTTTGGGAGAGAATCACACAGATTGCTTTTGTTCATGCTGTTCATCAAACAAATAATCAGTTTGGGGAATTTTTGTGTTAATGTTGTGTTACCTAAGTAGGTAAAGGATGAGAAGAAACACAGCAGAGTGACTGACCCCAAATGGCTGTCAGTAAGGTTGAGATTTCAAGCTCGCTGGCTAGATGGATGAAATGGCCTGTCCCCATGCCGCTCCATTGGTAGAGATATATGGACATCCCTTGTGGTCAGTTGTCAGCTCTTTTGGTTTTCTTTCTCTTGCAAAAACCCAGATGGGAAACAAAAGTAGAAGTTGCACAGTCTCATATTAACCTGCAGTCTTCTGTTCTGTGACGTGTTACAGGCTGTCAAGAGGGTGTCATTTGTCAGCTGTGCACCCTGGACATTCCCTGTCACACACAGGTGGAAATTGCATGGCTTGAATGCACTCACTTCAGAAACCCTCTGAGATGTCAGTCTCACACACAGGGTGTGTTTTGTTTTTAACACCTTGTCCTGATGAGGTACAGGAACGTTCAGAGTGTAGTGTCTGATATCAGCCCCGTAGAACAACAGCCCAGCACCACACCCTGTATCTAAAACAAGCCTATGCAAAGTTATTAACCCAAAAGCTGGCCATCTTTCAATGGTTTAATACACCTGGAGTGATGTCCCAGACACTTCCTTAGCACATGCTGTTTTTGATAGTACAAACTTATAATTAACACCCAATTTTATTTACCTAGTAAATTTCATATCTGTTCATCAGAACTTCATACATGATGTTTTCACAAAGCAACATGCACAGAATTTTATGATCCTACATTGCATAGAGTGTTTTAATTTTCCAGTTGTTGGCATATTCTTTTGTCCATAGCTTTGTTGTTGTCCTACATGACCCATTCAGGTGATTTATTCCTGTTCACAAAGAGAACTGTAGCTCCTATGAGCATCTCTTCAGCATTCCATAGCAGGACACTGCCTACCTCTTTTATCCAGCCCCATCCATGGCTGTCCAGCCTCTCTTGCAGAGAGCTCTGAGCTTGTGAATACTAATGGATGTGTTAGCTGGTGCTATACTCAGCTTTCTGGTGGAAATCTAAACCCATTTCCTGTTTAGTTTGGCATGGCATACTGAAGGAAAGAGTATCCCCAAGTTCTTTTTGTCTTAATTGTATCCCTTCACCTCGCTAGAATTTTATTCTGCAGATGCTCACGCTGTCCTTTGCTGTAAGCAGATGCATCAGTATCTTGTTTCAGGTAGCCCTAGACCAAATAAATTTAACTTAATTAGCATTAGAACTTCTAAGTCAGAAGACTACATCAGACACTTAAATTTGTTGCTATTCAGGAAAGCAGAGGTGGTTTACCAAATGATAAAAGGAAGCATGTGCTCTTACAATAGGACATTCTTTCCTGAACTGGGCCTGATAAGCACTTTTTCACATGTTATTGTAGCCATGTGACAAACCTGAATTTTGTACATAGTGTAACATCATTTTCAGGATAAGGTCTCTTTTTAATCTCTTTTTAATTCTCTATCTGAAAAATTGTTTTATCAACCTCTAGTTACTAAGGAATAATAACTCTGTGGTCTGTTGCTCTTCTGCAGAGGTGTGATATCCTCTGAAGAAATGCAACGTGCTACACAGAACAATAGAAGTCTGGTTTTAACTATTAGTCTAATTGTTTTTGGACACCTGTATTTAAATCACTTTTTATGTTGTGTTCCTCATAAGGTTGTTTAGACATGACATATGACATTAAAAAAATTTTGGGCACCTTTGTCAAACTTTACGTGGGCACAGAATGTCCCACATCCAGAGACTTTCTTTATCCCAAGCCCCAAGCAATGCAGTGAAATCTGAACATCACAGCCATTAAAATCTATAGAATGTGACGGTATAGCAAGAGGGTCAAATATAAAATAGCCACCAGAAGCTGTGGAAGAATATTCCCTTACCTAATGTCTGGGACATTCCCATTATTGGAAAACTAAAATGGCAGAGAAATCAGTGGCAATATAGTCAAATTCTCACTGGAAAATGGGAGCCATGGCAATATCTACACAGCAAACTGCCTCAGATAAAGCCAGGGCAAATGAGTTTTTACTACTCAGAAGAAATATTGTGGAGTCGCAGTGATTAGCTCTCTAAAAATAGCTAGTTATTGCTCAGCAGCAGCTGGGAAAGCAAGGAGAATTTTCCGAATTATTAAGCAAAGAGAGAGAAAACAGAGGAGAAAATATTTATTCCACGGCACAAATTAGTGGCACAGCCATGTTTCAGGGGCGCTCCGTAGTTTTCCTCCCGTCTCGAAGGGATGTGAGCGGGAGCCGGCGGAGCGCGCGCGGCCCTGCGTCCTGCTGCTGCCTTGTTCCACACACGCCCGTATGGACACATGATTGCCAAATGGCTGCCCCACAGGGCCTGCAAATATCCCCTGAGATGCCTCCAGTCAGCAGCTCCACGGCAGTGTGGGGGTGGCTTTGGGCTTTTGAGCAGGAGCAAGCTCTGCAGGTTTCTGTGGGGCTGGACGTCTGCCACTGGGGATGGCAGCAGCTCCAAGAATTCAGCAGGGAGTGGAGAGGCACAGGCCTGTGCAGGACGTGGGGCTGGACGTCTGCCGCTGGGGATGGCAGCAGCTCCAGAGCCCGCAAGAATTCAGCAGGGAGTGGAGAGGCACAGGCCTGCGCAGGAGCACCATACCTTCCATCAGCTGCTCCCAGAGACACAGTGACCATCCCTATGGATGCTCTAGGGTCGGGAGGTGACCTCCTGTAAACAATTCCTTCCATGTAGGGCCAAGACTCTGTCTCACTCAGAGACCCATTCCCTCATGACATAGCCTAACCCTCCATTTTGAGCAGAAATGGAGATAGGCCAGGCTGCAGGTTGGTTTAAAAACCTGGATTTAAGGTCTGGCTCAGAAAGGTGTTTGAATTTTTGGTTTTAAGAAACTGAGATGGCATAACATAAATCTGGTATCATTTCCTAAGAGCTGGCCACCATGAGAGAAAGGATATTGTGTTAATTGGATTTGCTGTTTGATCTAACATGGCAGTTCTTCTGCCTTTAGCAACAAAGGAGGAATCAGCTTCTTAGATTTCCACTGCATGTTTATACAGCCTGTTGACATTTTCTTCATCATCTGCTGTCCCATGATTTTGTTTCAAAAGAAGGGCAGGGCTGTGGTTACAGATAGGCAGGAATCTGTACATCTGTGATCTCTCAGAAGGTTTATGATGTCATGTGGCAGTGTGTGGCTTCAGTTCAGTCCCCTGTGTCTTGACCCAGTCCCTGAAAAATTGATGGGAGTTTTCTCTGTGATATGAAAAAGCCCAGCTCTTTGGCCTGCTTCAAAGCAGTGGGAGTTATTCCATCCATCTCAAATGGATATGGCCTACAACTTCAAACTGGGCCATGGTAGCTCTTAAACACTTTACAGTGATGTTGTGAGGCTTAATTAATTGAAAGGAATTAATGGAAAGGAATTTAAATGGAAGGGGAGACGTAAGTGAATAATTTGATTGAGGGGAAATATCTTTTACTGCAATTTTTAACTAAAAGGGTCTGAAATGCATTCATGCTGCTGAAAAATGTTGAAGGGTTAAAATGACCTAATTCAACATCAACTAATACACTCCAATATACATTAAAGCAAGTAGATTATTTTTTAAACAGTGCTATCCTGCTAAGTGATGCACTGTGCTCAATGATAGACTGGTTAAAGCTGTAAATGTCATTGTTAAAATGAGTATCTTTAACAGCTAATATCTATTAAAATGAAGCACTTAGGCACCAGAAAAGACAGTTTTAAACTGTTAGGTTCCCTAAATTATTTTTTGTACAATCAAAATGAGACTCTTAGGGATTAGGTGGCAGATTGGGTTAACATATTACTTTTTTGGATGAGAGATGTGCCATCAAATCCTGCATAAAAATACAAATGAGCTGGGACTGCTATTCTTCAGGTGATCCGGCATGTGTGTTTCTCAAATATATTTTAATACAATTGATTGTGATTTGCAGTAGAAGTACATAAGAACTTTGCCTGCTGCTACCATGATTTGAGTAAAGATAGATTAGGGCTCGGGTTCACAATTTGGATTGTTCCATTGATGACCTGACAAAGGGATTTTCTCCTTTTCATAGCTCCATTTTCTTACAACATCTTGGTGCACAGCTACAGCTGGTGTTGTAGAGGGTTAAACTCAGCACGTGAGAAAAAGGCTCGTCAAAGCAAGTGTGTTCATGCAGTGAAAATGAGGAATAAGTAGGTGCCCGCCAGTACCTGTAGGTGAGGGGAAAGTGAGCTGTAAAGAAGCAGGTTCCAGTATATTTGAATTGAAACTCTCCAACTGGCTTGCCACCACGTGTTTGCTGTAACTCATCTGAAACTGCAGTTTGGACCCCGGGCCGGTGTGTAACCTTGCACTTGAAAAGTTGTGCCTTTATCTTTAAAAGCAGGGATGTTACTACTTCTTTTTCCTTTCTTTGTTATTAAACACCCATAGGTGAGGTATGCAGTCCCCAGCATTTGTTCCCCCTCATGAAGATGAGGGAATACATCACACATATTTCCTCCTTGAGTAATTTCTTAGTTCACAAGACTTGAAAAAGCTTACCTTGAGACACACCAACTGTTAAGAACTTTATGGAAAGCTTTTCTGCATGGATTGATCACAAATCCCTAAACCATTCCATGGATGTGATGCTATATGTTGCAGGACCAATCCTTCAGTCCACTCTTTTTTTTGTATTGTAACCTTCCTCTTTTGGTGCATGTATCAGGCTACTGCTATTTTGTCTTTACAGATGGAGGGTGTCACCAAAAAAAAAAAAAAAAAAAAAAGTGTTTTGCTTCATTGCCATAAAGGATTCTTTGTTTTCATGAATTCTTTGTTTTAGTGAGGATTTTTGTTTTCAAAGAGAAGCTAAAGACAACTTATTTTGTTCAATAGGCACTTAGCAAAGGGGGAGTGCCAGAACACAACTGGTGTCCTGCTCTTTCCAACAGCAGCTCTTTGTCTCCCAATGCTGTACACACACACTAAGAGAGGTTACTCTTGTTTTGGGATGAAGTGATCCAGAATTTTCTTTTGTGCATCTTTCTCCCTAGGATTGTGTAGGTGCCAGCAATATGATGAGTAGGTGACATCTTGACACGCAGACCCAGATTTTAGAGAATAGCAGGGACTAATAGCAAGGTTGGCTTAACCAAAATTTGTTCTAAGTCTTGTTTTCCATAAAGACCTCATTTATAACCTTCTTAAACACTTGCATGCCAGATGATGGGTAACTGCTTTGCTGCATTCTGCCAAAGACCAGTGCAATGTGGCTCTGATGTTCTTTGTGTGTAGCTCTGCTGAAAGGAAGGAATCCAACCTTCCACAGTGACTCTTCATAGGAAAAAGCTAAACAACAATATATAAACCAAGAAATTCCTACCACAGAGCTGTTAAATATAGTTGTGGTTACTATTTCATAGTAAAAATTAATTATTTCAGGAAAATGTGGCAAAGCATGGGGGCAACTCACAGCACTGTTGCCCTTTTTTTCTGGCATGGGAAAGCTGGAGAATAGAAAATGTCAGCTTGTGTCTTTCCATGCATAGAAAGACAAGGTTGTTTGCAGAATTAAAAATAACTGCCAGCATAGCAGTGGCACTTCTGGGTGTCTCCATACAAATGAACATAGTGACAGCGTATTACACTAATTTAAATTGTAAGAATAAATTATTTTCCTATAAATGCTGCATCAAGTGATACATTTAGACACAACTTGGCAGTATCTTAGAGCTCTGAATAAGTGGCAGCCCACACTGCAGTTTCTTTTAAGCACCCATTTTAGTATGTCAGAATAAGTTTTCTGGCTAATATAAAATTATTTGTATTTCACATCCTTAATTGATGCTTTTAATTACTCTTCATATAGTTTAATAGTTTTCATATAGAAAACTGCTTTCTGTGCAGTAAGCCGAATCTCCAATCTGCAGCAAAACTTGCTTGAGTCAGGTTTTTGCCAGGCTCTGTGTACCAGCCCCAAATACTAAATTATGTTGGCACTCTTACAGTAATCAAGGGAATAATTGTGAAGGCGAAGTTTGTTGTAAGAAAACCAAATCAGGAGGGGAAAACAACATCACTTAAGAGAAATATTTAGCATGAACTAATCTTTTTGGTCTTTGTCCTCCTACAGTAAGGACTGTTTAACCATGAAGTATAATTACTTAAAATGTACTGTAGTTTATCCTGTGTAGATTAGTCTTCTGCTTTATTAGAATGCTAAAAGGCCAGTCTTCAAAGAATAAGCAAATTAAAGCTCTGTCTTGCTGTTTACAATGCTGGGGTCAGATCACTGATATCTACCAGCATTAATGTGAAGCAGCCATGAACCCCATTTAGTTAATCCAAGAGTTAAAGTCTAAATTTACAAGAGTCTTTTCAGTGCCTCTTGTGGCCGCTCACCAGGCTGTTGCTGAGTCAGGTATCTCCACTGTACCAGCTCCCTTTATCACCAAAAAATCCCCATTGGACTTCACCAGGAACAGGATTGGTCCTGCTGAGCCAGAAGAGTACTGGCTGGCTGTCCTGTCATATTTTATGATATTGCACTTCCAGTGGGAGCTCAAGTTGCTTTAGGCCTTCTGCAGAGTGATGAGGCCAAAGCTGCTCTCCTGAAGCAGTGTAATAGAGGGCTGGTAGCACTTGAGGGCTGTGGAGGGGCTTGGCAGGCTGGAGCTCACGGGTATTTGTATGAATGACTTTGTTTCTGCTTCCTTCGCAGAGGTTCCCCACACCTACTTTTCACTGGCATGCCATAGGTATTTCCTCCCTTTCCTTTCTGTTACTTCTCTGCTCCATGACAAACAGACTCAACTCATCCTACCTAAGGGAGAAAAGTGATTTTTTAAAGTGAGTTCTTCCCACAGAGCTAGGATTATCCCTAGGTCCTGCTGGTATCAGAGTGTAAAATTGCCCCCCTTGCTAGGATGTGTGGGGCCCTTCAGGCTGTCTCTCTTCAGGTTGGCTCTGCCAACCATTGGAGCCAACCCGAGCTGGGAGGTGTCCATGCACTTTGCAGTTTTCACTTCAAAAATCACCTTTTGTGATTTTTGTCCCAGGGCTGTAAGGGAGTCCGGGGGGAGGTTCTAGAACTCCAGGTCATGGAAACAAGAGATTTCATAAAATACTTGGCTTGAAAGTATGAATAAATAAAAGTGCCCAAGGAGCTCAGAAGACAGAGACTAAAGGGAAGAAGCTGTTGTGTTATTGTTATTTCAAAATATAATAATTTTAAAGGCAATGTAATGTTTTTTTTGTAGAATCTTGGGTGACTATTTTGGGCCATGTGTTGTTGGTAAGACTGTGTTTTGAAAAATCCAGAACTGTTCAGATGATTGCGTGGATTCATTTCAGCTGCTTTGTGCAAAATCCCTTCCTGCTCAGGCTTTTTCACAGTATTGGTATTACCTCTTATTCTTGGCCAGGCCAAATATACAATGAAAATGGCCTTTGTTTCTTTATTGCAATGCTTAAACTTCCTGTCCAATCCAAAGAAATACAGGAAAATAAACAAACAAAAAAAGGGATCAAATTTAAATGCACAGCATGCTTGCAGCTTTGGATCTGCTGTCTCTGCATTGCACTTTTAAATGTAAAAAGCATGATTTCTGCCCAGATGGGGGTTATGGCCAAGAGGGGAACCAAGACAGGGATACTCTGCTTTCTATCTCCTGCACAGATTTTATTGCGTGTTTGCTCTTTCATTGTTGTTTTCTTTAGTCTAAAATAAAGATAAACTAGACAGAAAGCAAAGTGGCCAGGCGCCACTGCACAATTATAATTAATTCACTGTTAATGTTTCAGACATTGTAACAGAGTACATTGGAATTGCTGGGGCGGGGTGAGATTAGTTTGAGCTCTTCGTGTACAAACTACAGGAGAGTCACATTAAAAACCCACTCTAATTAATGTTTTCAGAATGAGCACCAAAGGGAATAGTATGGCTTGACAGAGACAGAAAAGTTGGTTTGTACTTCTACTTTCCAAATTCCCTTTGTATTCTCACCTCAAAAGGTGAGGATTTGTGAATATATTGAGCCATGACCTCAGAGCAGAACGTCCACAGCCCATTCCTAAATATTGCTTCACCCCATTATAGGTTCACCTTGGAAAGGAGGATGCAACTAAGCTCAGACTCAAATCTGGGTATCTGCAGGCATAGGAATATTCATGATCTGATCAGGTCTGCAGAAGTTGTGAGAGTCAAAGGCTTCATTTTGTCAAGAGCAAAATGGCTCAAGAACCCAAAAGATCGGGTTCTGCAGTGTTTTCAGCCAAATCATAGAAAGTAAAACTGGTTTCTTCCCAAAATTTGGAAATATCCAGGATCTATTAAACTGACGAGCATCTAAGGTAAAGAAGAGGCCTCTACCATTAGACTATTCTAACAGTTGGAGGAATGAAGTAGTTTTTGTGCCTCTAAAAATATCTCTGTTCATAATTTTTTCTGCTGCCAGTATTCCGCATGGGAGAGGAAAGCCATGATAATTGTGATCAGATACATAATGATATGTGGTATTTATTACAAACCTTCTTAATTTTAAGTAAGTCTTCCTGTGGGTATTGAGTCAGAGCGTTCAGGCCGAGCTTCCAGCACTGTGTGTCTGGGCTGTGTGTCTCTCCAACTCTTTGTGTTTAAGCTCTGTGTCAGAGGTGTAAAAATCCCTTTGTATGTTGAGCCTGAAGGCAGCTGAAAGCGTGCCTCTGCTGGCTGGGTGCTGCCATTAGACATAGTTTATACTATATCATCATTTATGCAAGGTGACAAAATCCACATTAAATTTCTGGTGAAACCTGGTCCACTGTAGAACATTATTAGAGTACTTATTAGTATTGCATTTTTCACCATGGATGTAGTCTGAATATCCTAATTTATGACCATCTGGTCTCCAGTCAAGAACAGCCTATATGACCAAAATGCAGCTTCCCTAGGTCAGCTAATACATCCATGCTGTGACTTAAAGAAGAGGACACAGTCCTCTGTAAAAAGCCTTAAACACCTCCAAGGGAACTTTGAGAGGAGGGGTGCCCTTCCCCTACCCCTTGTACAACACACCCAGCAGGGCCAGTCATTGTATCTGTTCATTCATTGGTGTTTGGTAATGGTAACGTTCATTTCATTTAGGATTTGATTTGTTTACGAACTAATAAATATGATTTATAAAAAGTGCGTGTGGTTCACTAATTACTGCACATATGGCGTTTTCATTTTGTAAAACTGGCATTTGCTTTCTATTATGATTACGTCTCTGTTCACCAGCGCTAATTAGTTTGATTAGACAGATAACTTTAACCATTATTAGGACTAGATTAGGGGAACTTTGCATGCAGGGGAATGCAGGGAGGAAGAGTTCATCACCAGTGAAGATAGGTCAGCAACACAGAGATTGTTCCTCATTAAACATTTTAAAATTAGTTTTTGTTTTGTTTGCCACATAGAAGAACTGAGAAGCATTCACATTTAGCTACTTACAAAAATCCAATTAAACACAGTTGTTTAGCATGAATTTGTTAATCAGAGTTAATCTTTCCAATGAATGCATAATTTGGAATCTGTGTCTAAAATGTTCATTTAAGGATAAGCATATTACAGACAAATAAAATATAAAATGAGATTCTCTTCCTTAGAATTGACTCTCAATATGGAGCAATATTGACTGTTTTGAGTTGATTCTCCTGCATGCTGAGGGACAGAAGTGAAATTGGATAAAGATTAAGAAATGCCACATGAAAGCCAGTGCCACCTGGGGTGGGCCATGTTTTTCCCAAGGGCCTCTGAAAATTGTTGAATAGTGTCATCTGAACTCTTCAGAATGCAAATAAAGAAAGAGAAACTCCTATTTATTATCCATTTTAGGATAAAAATAATTATTCAGGGCTGCAGAAGTTTGATATTATTTTATTTCTTCAAATGGATCCTCTATCCTAAAAATAAGAGGCAAGTTTTCTTTACCAATATATTAGAAATTATCTTAGTGCACTAAGACAGTAAGTAGGATGTGAAATGCCTCCTTTGGAAAGGAGACTGATGCTCAAATTAGATAACTGTGGATGCTTGTTTCTTTCAGATGGCCACTCATTTGACTTTGGATGATCCCCCCACATTCATCCAGTTTCTGGGTAATTAATTGGTTTGGTAGCAGAATGAGGATGGTGCCCTGCTTTGGATGCAGTCCTGCTGCATCTACTGGGTCTCTCCTCGCTGTGCTCATGTGCCAGTGCTACTTGTGAGTGGCCCTTTGGGTTTTGTTTTTTGGGTTTTTTTTTTGTCTTCAAAGCAATTTATAAGGGAGCAGAAAAGTTCTTTCCCATCTGAAGAGAATTGCAGGAATATTGAAGAAGACATAAATCTGCTATTGAAGGGCAAACACATACAGAAGCAGTAAAGTAGATTGTTGTGGTATTTACTCTCTCCTTGGCTCTTCTGGAGGATGCCTCCTGCCATGCCTTTCAAAGAAAACCCCAGACAATTTAAATGTCAAAGTCTCAAATTTCAACATGCATCATTATTGTTGGAAGCATTTGCTCCAGGAAAAGTTTCAATATTGCCATTTCTATATCTTAAAAGAATGTGAACAGGATGGCCAGATTCTGAGATGGTATAAATTGGCAGAGGTTCGTTATTTCAATGTGGTTATCCTGCTTTACACCAACTGAAAATCTGGACCTGGAGAATGAATATTTATGCCATGCCAGAGAGGTTTGAAAATCCTTTTTTTTAAAAATGAGAATGAATAAAGAAAGAGCAGGGATATGCTCTGTGCTGATGAACCCAAAGCCAAATGTGACCTCCCCTTGACCTTTTATGCATTTAAGTTGAAAAAGGCCATTTTGATACATTCCACTGGAGCTTAAAATACCTATATTTCAATTCCAAAGGTCAAGCTCTCTTCTCAGTGTACTGTATGACCCAGGCTTGGCTGCTCCCCATTGATGTTGCCTGACTGTACTTCTGATTTGCCATTGACTGTTTACTGTTTTCCTAGCGAATGTAAGTGGAAGATATATTCAAATGTTTTTGAGCTCTGTGTCACTTCTGATTATGTCCCCCGTGCTTGGTGCAGTAATAGTGGCTCCAAACTCATTAAGTCTCCAGGAAATTTCAGATTACTCTGTTAACCATACCTTAATCACTGTATTTGTCTTTGATTTATCTATTTACAAATTTCACTCAAGCATTTTTGAAGTGTCCTTTTATCATTATGTCTAATATCACTGAATTAAGTAATTTTTCTTCACCCCTTCTGTTTTCTTTTCCCTTTGGAGGGTTTTGGGTACTTTTTTTTTTTTTTTTTCAAATTCCCAAAGTGAAAGGGAGCTATTTCCAGGAAATTATGTTTCATGCATGTCTTAAAGTAAATCTCCACATCTTCAGCGGATGTAAGCACAGCCCCACTGGGATAAAGGGACAGGAGCTGGCACTGTTTCAAATCTTCCTGAAACTTTGCATCACTGGAGCTATGCCAATTTACACCATCAGTGGTCTGGTCCAAATTGAAAAGGCAGTCAGACTTGTGGCTAACAAGTCACATGTCTGCCTACCTTCCTCTGGACTTGAAACAGCCATTATAGTGGATGGTTCCCAAAAAAGGGTATAAATGCAGTCCCATCAAGCAGGCTGACAGGCCTTGATAATAATTTCTCTAGATAGAATTACAAAGTAATCATCTTCTCTAATAATCTCTCCAATTACTTGATAGAATAATAGTTTATTATAAAATCTGTTTTAGCAGCCTATTTTTATCCTCTCCCCTTGAAAATGAAGTTGAACACATAAGAATTGTAGAACATTTTTACAAAACTAAGGGTTTGCTCCTACCTAATAGCAGAACCAATCAGGATGATCTTTTAACAGGTTGTAATTTGTGTCAATTAACACAGTTTAGTGAAACTTGGTGATGAACAGCTTGTTAAGGGCCCTGACACCCTGCTCCTGTTGAGATGTGCCTTACTGCACAGTCCTCAGCTAACCAGGACCAGATGTTCTTGTCCCATCCCTTGGCCATGTCTAGGTTTCCCTCCAGTGATCAAATGAGAGGGAATCCAGCCCAACTGGAAAGATAAGGAGCAGACTCCCTCCAGTGTGAGGAGAATTGATAAGGAGCAGATCAATACCTAATCCCCTTCAGTGGGCAGCAAGGCCCACTGTCTTAGCAGTGGGACATCCCCTCCTTTCCCCCTTCTGCTAAATTGCAAAATTTCTGTAGTGGAAAGAGTGTAACGCTGCACTTGGGTGGTAGAGACCAAACAGAAATAAAACTGGGGGGGAGAAGTGTATGCATGTATTGAACAAAGGCCAAGCAGTGTATTTGCCTTTGATTTCACCCTTGGAAGGGACACCTGGGTTTGGTGACAGTTTCACCACAGTGGTACATATCCAGGATACCAATTCCAGCCTGAACTGGAAAATTTTGGCAATAATTTAATCATAATATTTGGCAAAATTTAAAGCAACTGGAATTGCTGGGAAATGTCAGGCAGCACCAGGAGTTGGCAGTGCTACCAACTGCAATTATAATGAAAACCTACTAGGCTCTTGATCATGGCAAACCCCTTGGACAAGCACATCTACACACAGCTCAAGCAAACAGGTGGAATTCTGTAAAACCCAGTATAGCTGCAATAACACACACTGGCAGAGCACTCAGGCCTTTGTCTTTAGTACTTTTTTCTGGTTCAGCTCAGCTATTTGTTCAGCTATGAGATAAAAACAGACTCACCTTACATTTGTACTTGCCAAGTAGCATTGAAAGGACTATTTGTAATCACAATTCATTCCTGGAACTTTGAGAGTAAATATAATTGAACAAATTGTATGTCTGGCTCTCCATGTCTCCATCCATGTCTCTGCTTTCTCTGGAAGAAGTCGCCTGTTGGCTTTTCACTCTGTGCCCAGCTTCTGGAGCTCCAGAAGTCTCTGGCGGCAGCAAGCAGCCTGAATTGCCTTTCTGAGAAATTTCCATCTATTTTATTTGAGGTGTCTCCCAGGCTCTCTCTCCAAGACCATGGACTCTCTTATAGGGATGGTGACTCCATCTGCTTCAGCTTTGCTGAAAGGAATAGAAGAAAATATAGGTGCTAATTATCTCTTTTCTTTGTGAGCCGAAATGAATTTTCCTTGATATTTTGGTAGAAACACCAGCATAAGCACCACTGAAAGCTTGGTGTGAAACAGGTTAACTCTGCTTTTCACAACTGTTGCTCCAGTGTAGATAATTGGTACAGAAATCAGGTTAAGCAATATAAAGGTTTACTTCCCACAACCATCCCAAAACTAATTAACTGTGAAGGGAAGAGGTTTGATAATGAGTTGGTTGCATGAGTCAGGGAAGAAAGGAAGGAAAAGTAAATCTTGTTCCTTGGATTAAGCAAGCTACTTTTCTGAACTTTGCTTTGGGCTGGGGTGAAAGAAGCTGCTATGGGTTTTAGTCATTGTTTAATTGAGGGGAGTTGTTTAACTTTTGTTATATTTTTCCCTTAAAAAGGCAAAAGACTCCTTGGATTTATTTGTCATTACTTTATAGCAGCAGCCATATTGTGTGACATGTTTCAGAAAATACATTTGTGAAAAAAATTATGTGATGTTAACCCTGCAATACTCAGAGTGGGCTCAGAGATCCAGGGCTGCTCCTGAATGCCAAGGCCCACTTTTGAGAAAAAGGAGCTCATAGGGCCATGACAGACATTTGGTTTTGATAATGCAAAAGGAGAAAAGATACTTTATGAATACAAGTCATTTCTCTGTAGACAACACAGCAAATGTGAGGCAAAAAATTTTGCATTAAAAGTAAAAATGCATAGGAATGCAGTTAAATCTGAATGGGAGGATGTAGCATCCTTCTTTCCTCTGAACAACCTGTAGTGGGAGAATAGATGATACTTGGGGGCTAAGAGGGTTTTTTGCCTCTCATAATCTTATCCTGTGTATTATTTTTTCCTCTCCTACTTTGACGTTGTTTTCCAGGCAGTTTTCATTCTGCCCTTCACAAATTGTGCTGTGTGCACTGAGTCATGGGCTTGTGTTTTCAGAAAGGTTGTCAGTCACAGCTATTCTCACGCAGCAATGATATGATTAGCTCTGTTCTTTACTGTAAAGTATTAATTTAACTGAAGTTTGAACACAGTGAAAAAAGAACTATCAGTGGGTGAATGTGCCAGCTTCAAAGCAGAGATGCTGTGTGGTAAGAGTGGTTGCCTTCCTTTGGGATTGTGGGAAAGGATGGCAAGGAAAAGCAACCCCACACGTGAGAGACCTTCAGGCACTGACATTCATGGGAATATTTGAATAGCACCTATTCCAACCAGTGCCTGGGGAGGTCATGAGCACAGGGCCCTCCACAGCCCTGTTGTCTCAGAAGCCTGATTCTGGCATTCCCAACCTCACAACCTGTGCCTGGATCTCCTCTGCAGGCTCACTTCTGTCTGGAGGTGGGGGTCTGTAAGGGGTCTGGTTTGTGGGTGTCCCCAGGGCTTTCTCCCAGCAGCTGTCACACACACACCTGCAGTGGTGAGGCTGCCAAAAAACAGAGAGAAGCGGTGGAGCTGCCTGGGTCCCCAAGGGAGCTGTGATTGCCATATCTTGACGTGCCTCAGTGCTGCCTTTTTCTTCCACTCTCTCCCCTGTACCTGAAATTTGATTGGTAATCGACCAATATGGGCTGAAAAAGTGGTGTCAGCCTGAGCTGTGAATTGACCTGCTTTTGTCAGTTTGTCACAGTTTTATTGCTGTTTTAGCACAGTGGTGCGAGCTAAAGCCCAGCTCTTCTGTCACCTAGAGAAAAGCCTGGCAGGCTGATGTCCTCAGGAACAGCTTCCAAGAGCAAAGGGGCCAGGGGTTCCCTTTCTCTTCACCAGCTAATCCAAACTTCACGTTTTCTTTCTGGTCAAAGAGCAACCTAAAGCCAAAAACAACCTGCAGGTGCACTGTGCTTACCCCATCTTCAACAGTGCCTGGAATTCACTTGCAGTGCTGCTCAGTAATGTTGCCTTCAGAGTAAGATAAAAATGGTGTCCTCAACTAAAAGTGACCATATTAGGTTCATCTCTTTGCAATTGTTAAGTTTATTACAGGAACAACAGACTGGATTCTTTAAATCGAAATATTTCAAATGTAGGAAATGAGGAATAAGAGAGAATTGCAGGCCTTTCATGAAAGACTCATCTTAAAAGGTAATTTAGCTTTCTGCACAGCAGCAAATAGATCTGACAGCTCACCCAAAACCTAGCTGAAAGGATATGTGTTTATAGCTCTTATTTACACTGAGATTTCAAAATAAGCTTTTTGAGCAAGCTGTGATCTTTTATTTGGTTTCCTTCAGCTAAGAGTATTGCAGTGTCAGACTCTGTTTTCTTAATTGATTATAACTTTTTTTTATAACTCATATTGCAAAGCTCATGATGAGTGAATAATGTGTTGCCCAGTGCTTCTGCAGCTTGGCCCAGAATTTGGCTTCAAGTACCTTTTTCATATCTTTGTTTCTGACACAAATATCTTTGCTGTTGCTTTGGATAAATGAGTCCTTTCCAGTGGCCCAGGGTGCTTGAAAATAGTCGTGATCCAGACAGCATGTCTGAGTGACCCTACAAATAGCAAACATGGGGATGCAGCTCAGCATGCATAAGCAGCCCTACAATAATAACTTTGTGTGCGCAGTCCCGCAGGTGGGAACAATCCAGAGCAAGGTTGATAAAAGAGCTGCTGGAAGTGTTATGGAAGTAAGAGATCTGAGTGACTTTTCTTAGGTTTACACCTGAAAAGTCTTTACTTTAAATTACTATTATTATTATTATTATTAATTATATTTTTTAATTTTTTTTTTATGGAGCAGTTGCCATTACCTAGCTTTGCGGACTTGTGTTATTTTTCATCAACAACATCCAGTCTGTTGCATCCAGTCTGTTGTTTTCCTGGAAGCTGTTCCTCCTATCTCTCCAGCTCAGCTCCTAACTCTTACCCATGTCTAAGTCATCTTGCACCTCACTGCTCCTCCAGCTGCTCTGTTCACATCATGAAATCGGTTTGCAAGCAAGAGCCTCAACCCCTGAGTATCCTCAACAAGCCCTCGGCGTTATCAGTTTTACTCCTGGAAAGGGATAAAGTAAAGCTCAGAGCGTGCGAGACTCTAAAAATGACCAAAATATTATTGTTATTTCAAAATGTTATTCCCATATGTTCAGGAAACAGATCAGGTTGTATAATTGGCTTTGCAGAAATACCTGCTTGAGTAGGTAGAGTGGGGTGGAGGCGGGGGGGGAAAGCAAAGCCCTTCTGTTCCCGAGATGGTGCGGTGCTGACCCGCCGGGAGGAGGATGCTGATGGCGATGCCGAGGGCGGGCTGGTCCCCGCGGGGCCGGGGCGGACATCTAGCGGTGGCACGGCTGCTTACAGGGCTGCTGGGGATGCAACTCCTCCTGCCCGGCTCCGGCAGCATCCTCAGTGCGTCCCCAGCCGCATCCCGGTCACAGCCCGCTCCCCATCCTGCGCACCTTCCTGTCGGGAAGGAGCGCCGAGCCTCCTCGGGAAAGTGGCAAGGAAATTTCATTTATGCCGTCCTAACCTGGCCCTCAGTTACTCCCCATCATTATTTCCTTCCTATACTGTATTTCCTTCACTGTACTGTAGTGTTTGATTTTTATTTTAATTTTTTTTTACAAATTTAAGCAGAGATTTTAACTGTGCAACAGCTCATTTCCCCAAGGATTACAGAGGGCTGCTGTCACCAGCAGTGTCACCTTCCTGAGGTAACCTGCCCTTAACAGCCCTCCCTGAAGGGCTTTTTCAGCCTCCTTGAGGAGCCACTCTCTTGAGGATGTATGTAAAAACATGGCTGAGAATTAGTATAGAATACTTAGTACTATAAAATACTCAGTATCCCCATAAGCCCCAAGCTAAGGAATGCACTAGTCCAGGCCCAAAGGAAGGCTGAGCAATAACTGCACACCGTGGGGCAGTTGTGGTTTAGATTGTCCCCTGCTCATATTGAATCTTGAGGTTGCAGGGCAAACATTCCAGAAATCTTAGATTCCCTTCCCATCTACCCCCTCTTGCACCAAACTGAGTATTTAAGGCACCCTTCCTTGCTTCTTTCTGTCTGTCTGTCTACCTTTCTCAAAATAAAAGGCAGGACCTATCCAGTCAGATGCAGTGAAACAAGAAAATGCTCAGATATTTTAATACCCTAGAGCTACCCCTCAGCAGATAAAATGACTAAAAATGAAATTTAAAGCACATCTGATTTACCTGTTGTTTGTGTGACTCAAATACCTATGTTTAATTTTGTCTGTGGATTGGAAAAAGTTAATTTCAAGCCTTGTTTCTCTTGCTAGCAGCAACAACCTTTTAAACTGAGTATTACTGGTGAACCATATAGAGCTGGTTAAAAAAAAATGCTTTTCAGTTCCACCATGCAGTTGTTCGGACGACAATTATGGCAGCTGAAGTTTAATCATAGTGTTTGATAGCTCATTTTCTCAATGTCAACACGAGGCACTGTTAAAAAAAATGAATTCTTTCATTTGATAAGCTGGCTCCAGAGCACTGGGCTCATTCAATAGGAAAACTCTTTCACAGGGCTGCAGCATGCATGGTTTTTCTCTTTCCTTTTTTTTTTTTCCTTTCCTTTTTTTTTTCTTCTCTTTTTTCTTTTTTTTTCCCCTGAAAGCCACCCAAGAAGAGATTAATCACAAGGGGGAAACTCAGCTTCACCCTCTAGCTGCAGGTCGCAATTTTTATTTGTATGGAATTGGCTTTTGGAAAGCTGAAGGCTGCCTGAGGGCAGGGACCTGATATAAGAAGAACCTGAGAATGAAGCAGCAGGGATTGATTAGCCTACTTCATATCCCACACTCCATAAGCACACTCCAACCGCAATCTAACACACCGCTGAGCTGAATAGACAAGAGAAATTGGATTCCTTCCTAATATTTAACCTTCAAGTCAGCTCCAACAGTTGTTGATATGTTGTTCTACCAGCAAGTAACAGTCGCTTTTTTATTCCAGCACCCACCCACACACATATATATACAGTTTTATAAGTTATATGCTATATATTTACATATTTTCCATTTTCAATCTGTTTCAGAGCATGGTTTACCTAATCCATTTCAGTAAAAGTTTCAGGGAAGAACAAACTGACCAAACAATTATGCATAAAGCTGTAGTGAAGAAGGGAGGGAAAGAGAAATAAAAAGTAGAAAAAACTCATTGTCTGTTTCATGTCTTTCAAGGTCTTTTTCACACAGTCGTTTTTATTTTACCTGTAATTTTCCCAGTTCATTAATTGCAGGAATAGTCAGGATTGTATCTAGTGATGTGGATGCTGCTGGCATCCTGGAGGTTTCATTTTAGATTTTTCTGTGTAGATGAGGAATCTGCATTTTGGGGAACATTTGCAAACCTGACGGAAGGCTGGGTGAAACCCAGGCCATTCAGTGAGGCATGAGACTCTCCTGGGGCTGCCCAGGACAGGACAGCCCAAGGGAGCAGCCACAGCTCCTGGGCCCTCGCTGAGCCCCTGAGGAAAGCTCCCCTTCCCATCAGGAGGAAAAGCTCAGAACATGATGCAGAATGGCATTGTGTGAAAATGGTGATTACACTGGGGCCTTTGGGGCCTGGGTCTCAGAGGAGGGCTCTGGGAGAGGCGTTCTCTTAGGAAAGGCTGGTTCTGGGGACATCCCTGGTCTGCAAACATGCCCACCCCACTTTGCTGAGGTCTGACATGCTGAGCAGCCCCTGGCAAACTCCTGGGGTCACTGAAAGGCTGCCTGGAGGCTTGCTGACCTCCCCGGGCTGCCTTCCCTCTGCTGGGGTTGTGGAGTTGCATACATCCCAAGCACCCTGTGCCCTGCCTTGGCTTCCAAGCTCCCAGGAGGGCTGAGCTCCCACCCACACTCTGCCATGATCCCCACAAGCTCGTGTGTACATGAGGTGTGACACACTCCCCATGGGGTTCTCCAAAGGGGAGTTTTCTAAAAATATCTGTCCTAGGGAAGATTCACATTTCTGATTCTTCATTCATGTTTGGAATGACCAGAAAATGAGAAACTGGGATTTTTCTCCAAATGGTCATTTTGATTCATGCTGAGCTGCACAGCTTCTGTCCTTTCTGAGAAACTGTAGTGCCATTGCAGGGACTCCTGAGAAGGGCTGTGCCAGGAGCAAGGACTCTTCTGTTGTTTGGTTGTCACAGGGTGAGGACAAGTAAGTGGCAAACACTGGCTTGTCCATCCTACCTACTACTATGGCCAGAGACTATACCAAATTTTTCTTTACTCTATGTAGAAAGAACCAGGGAGCAGTGATTATGAAGCCTTCTCACACTGTATAACCAGCCTAGATCTTCTAGAATTGGGCACTGTCATTTTGCAGCTCATTGTGAAAAAAGGTTGTCTTAATAATACAGTCTATTGGGAGAACATGCTGCTGAAACTGCTGCAAGCAAAGTGAAATTTTCATGTAAACATCTTCAAATATTTTTATGACCCATCAGCTTGAGTTTTATAAGTCAATGTATGAGTGAATACACAAAGCTTCTCTCTTTGTTTGCATATCCTGCCTCTACTGAGTTTTAAATGTTCATGCTATGTGGAAAAAATCCAACTCTACATCTGTTTATGGCATATGTAGGCAGCATCATCTCCAAGATTTTTTTTTTTTTTCATGTCTAGTTGAGCTCAGTAGCTTTGTGAAAAAGAACCCTCAAGACTTGAGCTAGCTTCCCTGTACCCTAACTGTGATTTCCCTTACAGGCTTGGGATCCTTTGGATTTCTTGACATGTTCAAAATAGGACAGCAGGAACAACTATCCCCTCCTAAGAAAAGAGACACATGTGACACATTTTCCCCCAGGGATGGCTCTGATGATAATTATGTCCATGTCCCCCTGACCACAGTGATGTGACTTTCCAACCTGTGGATCTGGAGACTGTGGATCACAGAATAAAGCCATGTCCTGGAAAAAAGTATTAGCAGTGAAACAATAAGGGCTATTCAGTAACTTAGGTTTGCATTGATGAGGGCATTGATGAGTCTGCTGGTTATGCACTTGCTTCCCAGGGGATCCTGGATAAATCATGGAATTATAGCATGGTTTGGGTTGGAAAGGACCTGAAACATCATCTCATTCCAACCTTCTGCCAAAGGCAGGGACACCTTCCACTATCCCAGGCTGCTCAGGGCCCCATCCCACCTAGCCTTGGATACTTCCAGGGATGGGGCAGCCACAGCTTCTCTGAGCAATCTGTGCCAGGGCCTCACCACCCTCACAGTAAAGAATTTCCTCCTGATATCTAAATCCCACAAGCCTCTCATAAGACACTTCCTTCTCTGTGATTTCAGCACTTAGTCTACAAAATCTATGGATCTGTCTATCCCAAGTGTCTATCCCAGGTCTTATCTCTCTGTGGTTTGAATTGATGCTTTAACACAAAATTTTACCCTAATTTTTTTTACCACTGGTAGGAACATACTGGAACTATTATACAAATCCAGGGCTTGCTCACCAATTTGATTATTCTGTTTCTGATTAAGAAAGAAAAAGGAGTGCAGGAAAGGCAAAATGGGTTTTAAAATATTTTTGTGACACAGCGTTTGACAAGTGACAGAGCACTACAGCCTTCATGATGGAAAATAGAGATTTAGCAGCCTCAAAAAATTATGGGAACAAGCTGATTTGATCGTGATGTTTGTAAAATGATAATTATGTTTCATTTTTATAAGGCTGAGGTGCTTTCATGGGATATAAAGTGTTTGGTTGAAAGGAAGCACTGGGACTGTATCCTAAGAAGTTACTTTGATATAGTTAGATATTTTCATTTGATGGAATTTTTGCTTTGTCTGAAATTTTGACTGTTCTGACCTGGGACTTTGCTGAGGAATTAAAGCTGTGGCCTTTCATCTGCTCCAATGCTATAGGCTGTGATTCACAGGGCAGTGATGGCAATAAACAAAGCAATTCCCTTCCCTGTGCACTGGAAGAAGCTCTGCCATTGCATTGGCTTTTTGAATGCCCTCATTTTGTGTGTGTGTGTACATTTTATATGTCACTGTGTCTCTGCCTTGGTTCTGCACATTCACAGCAGTCTGCTGCTACCAATAATTCCCTGGGCTGTGTTAGCCATACCTGCCAAGTAATTTGGGATCCTTCCCCTGCAAGCATGCTTTCCTGATGGGAAGTGCCTAAGACTGCAGGTTATAAAGAAAAGCCATTTTATAAAATTATAAAAAAGACATTTTTTTAAGCTGAAACATAAATATGTGTTTGTGTGGTGATCCCAGCACATCCCAGCATGCAGGCAGTGGCGGGGAGTGAGAGTGCTCCACGTGGGCAGCAGAAAGAGAGTTCCTTTTGAAGTGCTTGAGAGACATTTTAAACATCTCTCCCTTTTGACATATATTGCTATTAAGGTGCTGGTTGCAAATTTTGTAACTAAGTCTCGCCTGATATTTCTAACAACTTAATGAGCACTGTGACAAATGTAAATAGCGTTTCAGTAACACAAGTTTCCAGTTTGTATTAAAATGGAAGAAGGCCTTTAGTAAGACACAGCTCCTGCTGGGCTGCGTGCTGTAAAACCTCATTTTGAGCCCGTGCCTGTACCTGGGAGCTCAGAGCCTGAACAGGCGAGAAGGATTTCTGTCTTCATTTTTATAAATGAGAAACTGAGGCAAACGAGTCATGAAGTGCCGTGTCCAGATTGCATGGAGACGGTGTAATAGAGCCAGAAAATCTATTGTGCTATCTTCCTGTCAAAGAGATGTGTTGCTTTCCTGACCTTACTGTTATGGAAACCTTGCGTGAGGTGAGTAGCCTTTCAAGAGTGGGATGCCAGACTGTATTTCTTTTTCCCCAAAATAAATTTGTCCGTGCCACTAGAAGCTCACCAGTAATCAGGAAATATTGCTTTCCAAAGACAAAAGATGCTTATCAGGTGGCAGAGCTGCATAGGGTGCTGGATTACAAGAGGTGAGGGTGGGCAAGCAGCAGCTCCTGCCCTTGGAAAAGCCCCTTTTTGGTCACAATGAATCCCCTGTGCCATCACTCTCCCAGCACCACCAAAATTCCTCTTCTTGCCATCCCCAGCACTGCTCATGCCTGTTTTAGAGCCCTGCTGTCACTGCTAGTAAGCAATGAAATTGTTGTATTCACAGTAATGCCTGAATTAAGCACATGTAATCACATCCCACAAAAAAAAAAAAAAAAAAAAAAAAAAAAAAAAAAAAAAAAAAAAAAAAAAGAGTATAAAAGGAGACTTAGGTCGACTTTACTACAGGAAGATATAAAAAATAAATGCAAGTAAAGGGGAAATGAGAAATGCATAAGAAAAAAAAAGTAACAGCAATTAGATGAAGTGACAAAAATGCTGGGTTTAGCTGAAAAAATCCTTATCTGAAGCAACATTCAACTGTTGGCCCTAATCTCATCAACACCCAGACCCTAATGCTGGTAAAATCCCACAATGTGGCTGAGTCCTGTTGAACACAGGCTACAGCTTGGCCAGGGCAGCCTTTCTCTGCTGGTAATAAAATGCTCTACAAAGTAATTCAGTAATTCTAAGATGCTCCATTTATGATTTTGCAAAAATTGCCACTCTCTTCTGGGTTTCAGACTAACTTGAGAGGATTTAAGCATAGTGTTAGTTATGCCACTGCTGTGGAAAAGCCATAACCATGAAGGAAAACAGAAACAGGAAATAATGAGGAAAACTCTGTGTAAAGCAGGAGAATTCTCCAGGTGCTCTGGTAAGAGCATGTTTTATTAGACATGATTATGTTCTGTGCTGTTTATTCAATGACAGCATCATCCCCATCCTCCTTTTCCTCAGCTCCTCTGCAGCCACTGTCACTTCACATCATGCACAATGGAAATAGACACATATTTATTCACCCTGACCCACAAGTAAGATTTGTGGCATCTCTATCTGTATCCACTTGCTGTTCTTTGATGTGTTATGCCAACATTCAGGGTCAGCACGTGAGCTATGCACTGACTCCAGCAGAGAGTGGCTTTGTCAGTCACAGCCTGGCCCTCCTGCTGACCCCTTGTCCTGCTGGCTGGCACCATGGCAAATTTGGCCTTTTTGCTGCACACCTTACCAAAGGACAGGACCTCTCTTCTCTTTTTCTTTCATTACACCCTCTGCTTCATTATGGGACCTTTTGGATTTTCCATCTCTCCATGGAATCGTTTCTTCAAAGGTTCTGCTTCCTTATGGGACCTGTTGGTCTTCTCCAACTGTATCCTCATCCACAGAGATTCCCACAGTGACTTACTCTTACTTTATTGGTTCCTCTTATTTTTACCCTAGTTTTTTGGCACCTACCTATTCACAGATGTTTCATTCTCTCCTTTTCATACAATCCTGTCCCACAGATGATACACACTACTTGACCCACAACATCTCTATTTAGTTTGAATTCAACAGTTCTTCCAAATGAAAGCAACCTCAAAACATTCACTGCTTTTTTCACACTGGTTTGGTTTTTTTTTTTTTGGGTTTTTTTTTTTTTGGTAAGTTCTCTTGCCAAGACACATCTTTTTGATGGGCTCAATTTCTTTACACCTCTTTCCAGCCAAACAAGCATAATTTTCCCTTTGAGAAGAGCAGTTTCTTTCTCTCATTCCAACTGACTTCTGGTTGCTGAGGAAATCTGAAAGTAAGCTGTACTGGACAGCAGGACATCTATTTTATCAGACACACAGATTGTGTTCCTTTGCATGTTATGTTTAAGAATGTAACCTACCTGAGGGGTCTTTAGACCATGTGCCAAATAATGGCTACATCACACTACAATTACATACCCACACTTTGAAGAAAATGCTGTTTCTGTTGTGACACTGTTTCCATCCGGTCTAATGGGTTTTATTCCCTAGGAAAGTAAAAGATCAGAATGCTTCTATTAACCTCGCTCTCCTAAATGTTTGAGTAGTTAAATTCTAGGTCATTATATTGATTCACAAGGCAACAAGTAAATTCTGTGCTTGGTAAGTATTTGCCAGGCTTTATCCAATTCCATCTTGCTCCTGCAGCAGCATAATATTTCCATTGCAGTCAGCTTATGGGTGCAAATGATCCCATCTGCATCTTGATTTATTCCTTACTAGTTGGAAATATGCAGTGTCAAGTTTTCAGTGAATTTTGCTAGGTCCTAATGAGGATTCAATGTAACAGGATTTTTTCCAGCTTCAGTCTTGTAGAAAAGTTTTTCTGCATATCTGTCTTTTCAAATCAAAAAAGATACAGTGTGCTGGTATATAGTATATTTTACTTCCAATAAAGTCTTAGGCTATGCTCAAGAAAAAGAGAACTGTGCACTTCAGTCTTACCACTTACACCACTGTGGTATTGACAAGAAGCAGAAAAAGATGGTTGGGAAGATGAGGATTAACTCCTGGGTCTGGCTGAGAAGAAGGAAAGAAGGGGTTTTAAGGCCTGTTAACTCTCTTGAAACAGATGATCAGTAAAAAAGAAAGGGTCAATAGCAGAATTTAGGGCTCAAAAACGCTGCCCTGAGTTGCTCAATGTACAACAACCCATATATTTAAGTGGTTTGCTAGACTAGTATTGCTGGAACATATTGTTTTCTTCCCTAAATCCTTTCTTTTCTGGCTTATATGCGTTGGAGAGGAAGCAAATAGCACCTTTTCTTTATGGCACTGAAAGGCTCTGTCTGGACTGATAGGAAGCACAGCAGCCTTCGTGGATCACAGGGACTTTTTTGTGGTGGCAGAGTCTGCCCCTGACCATATTATTCACTCATCCAGGCGTTTGTCAGTCCAGGTGTTTCAGAGCTGGTCCTGCTGCTTGTTTAAGAGTGAGGTGCCAAAAGGTGCAGTTGCTGTTATGAAAAGATACCCACTTGGCTGTGGAGTTAAAATCTGATTGTCACTGATTTAAAAATCTGATATTGCTGCCCATCACACTAGAATGTGCTAATGGCTCCTGTAAAGTTGGTAATCCTTGTGCTTATGCAGTGTTATGTGGTAATGCTCCTGACCAGCATAAGCACGGAGATTTGGTTATTATGTAGAAGAGTTATAATAAGAAATATGACTGTAAAAGCAAAGCAGTCAGTTGAAATTGGTCTATAATTAAATGCTTAGAAAATTCTGTGCTTAGCTCATTTTAAAATCAAGTGCTTCTTTGTAGCAATTTCCTTTCTTTAATTACAATTTCCTGTCTAGTTTGACATTTACAATGCAATCTTGGGGGACATGTTTGTGATTTATTATTCTTGCTCCTATCAGGATATCACTCGGCAGAAATGAGTTTATAAAATAAGAGCTCAAATTATTATGGCCTTTGACCAATAAAGCTGGCTCATAATTTCAGGCCTGAGAAAAGATTAACATTTTTGACAATCAAATGCAGAATTACCAATGGGGGACAATTTTGAAAACTATTTCAATTTTCTGAAACATTGTACATTTTTAATAAGGAATATATAACTGGTTCTATATCGGAGCACAGGCTTAAGAGTAGAAAGAGCAATAGTGAATTGTAAAGCAAACCTGAAAGGAAGACTTGAACATCTAACATTGTTTAGCCTCTTCTGAATGAAATTGAAACTGCTAAATCAACACTACTTGAAAATTACCTAATGGAAGAGATATAAAAGCTCAGACAAGTTCACAGCAATGCACTCTCCCTTTTCTTTAGCATTCCTGGCTCCTTAGGCTAATTTGTCTGGAGGAGCCAGGAGAAATTTTTCTGGTTTTGGTTGGTTTTATTTTTTTCAAATCTTACTGAATAAATTTTTTCTTGGTTATTATTTTTCTTTTGGGGTTTCATTTAGAGAAACAGATGCCCCTGCTAAACTGCATAAACATGATCTATTCGGCTGTCACTGCTTTTCCAATGACTTTCTTTGTCCCTGATTCAGGAAAATGTCATTGTTCAGGACAACACAGAAGTCAAAATGAATTTTCCGTGACTCGTGCAAATGTTCAAAGTTAAATGTGAACTTGTCTGTAACACAAAGTAGGCACCCTGCCTTGTGTGTTGGGAAGAGTGAGTTCTCAAAAGCTCTATCCAAAGTGGTAGGTGTGTTTTTAGTGTTAATTTGATGTAATGTCAAAATGGATGGCCTATAAAATTATATTGAAAGAGAGAGAAATGGTATTGGCAGGGAAGAAAATCTGTATCTTTGGAGATCTTTAAAACAGCTCGTGTACACATTGCTAGGAGGTGCAAATGCTTAGCACCTCTCAAAGTCAGGCTGCTTTTATTTAGATGCCAGCATACAGAGTTAAGAGCCTATTTTTAAGTACTGTGAATTAAAATCATTATTTTAAAGAATCTGTCCTCCCTCATGCCCGAGGAGATGAGAAAACATGGTATTAGATACTTTGTTTTAGTAAGGCAAAAGTGAGAAAGTGGCAGGGCTCTGACTCCAAGTAGTTCTGGGGTAAGGGCAGGGCTGGGAGTCCTGCCACAGCATTTCCTGGGCCAGCCTCAGCTGCCTGCACCCTGCTCGTTAGCTGGGAGCACATCAAGTTTCTGTCCTCTCAAAGCATTATTCCATGGGAGGTATTTTACTTCAGGGGTGGGCTTAAGTGAATGCTCAAGCATCACTTTTCCAGGGCGCATGCCTGCAGTTTGAACGGGGAGGAAGCAATATGGAAATTGGATGCAGCCATGGAGAGGTGGTCATGAGCACCTGCACTGCTCCCCTGGGCAGGAGACCTGGCAGGAATGAGGGGCTGCTGTCCTCCCAGAGAAAAGACTCCAGGCAAGTCCATGGGCTGGCTAAAACATGTAGCTCTAAGGTGGGGAAAAGGAAGGTTAAACCCATGGAACTGCATGATTTGCTTAGAAAATTGTCTGAGCAGTTCTGAAAAGTAACGTGGTGGCAGGAGCCAATACTTGCTAGACAGGAGGAAAGTTCAGTGGGTAATGAGACCAACATATCTTCATCATCCAGTGTCAAAACAGAGTGGAATTTTGATGGCTGGGTATGTTTGACTTTGGGCTGTGACCAATAATGATGAATACAGAACCATTTTCTCCAGCTACTTCCATTGCTTAATTATTTTCTTACAGAATTACCTCAGAAAGGACAAGGATTTGTTAACCTGTCATCTTGGCACCTTGGTATTGAGATAGAAAATAATCAAGAATTTCATTACTATCTAGTCTGGAAAGACACGTGTTATGAACTCAAATACCTTCTGGCTATAAAAAGGTTTTATGCAATCATAAAACTGCAGAGTTTACATAGGAGCTGCACATGCCAGTACACACCTGCCAAAAGTCTCCATTCAGTCAAACTCTGAGACATAATAGGTCATGCTCTGTCTCCTCTCATTAGACCCTGGCCAGGAGGCCAGTGCTGGCAGCTCAGCCCAAAGGCCTTTCTAAACATCTAGAAATGTTTTCCCTATTGAGCGGGATTTGCGTACGAAATCCTCAGTGTGTTCTAATTTGACTTGAATTCCTAAATTGAAAGAATTAAATTACCCCTCCAAAAATCCTCTCCCTTTTCTTTAAGGATTATGTTATACTCTTTAATTCTGGGCTGAGTGAATTCCCATGCAAGAAGAAAAATATACTTATGAGACGAGGTTCCTGGGCTGATGTGAATCAGCAGAGCATCACTGGTGTCATGAAATCATGCAAGTTTATACATGCTGATTACTTGGCCCTTAACATCACAAGGCTTTCCTAGAGCTGTGTGTTTTGACTCTGTCAAATCTTTCAATCCACATATGGATTATATACATTTTTTTACTTATGCACAGATGTTTTAGGCCATGGGTGGAAATAGTCTTTTGGGTGCTGGCAGGAATCCTCAGTGCTAATGCTATTCTTTTCAAAGTCATACCAGTTACAGTTTCAGGCACAGCCAGTGACAAATACAGCAGCACAACTTTGCTCAGGAGTGTACCCTAAACAGAGAGAAAGAGGAAGATAATTTTCCCGAATGATGATTCCCCCTTGGCATCACCACTGTAACAAGACTGCCATAGAAAAATGTGTAATAATTTTGTTGTCCTGAGACATAAATGGCAGTTCTTTGATTGTAGCAAACTCTTCTGCTTAACTTCACTGCAGTTGTAGGTAGATAGACTGAATTTATAAATATTTGTAGACTTCCATTCTTACCAACTACCTCTCATGTAGCATCTAGATTTTCTGCTGCAGAAAAAAAAATTGGTGCAAATATCTCAAGGTACTGATTTCTTTTTGGTATCAATGTTCCTTTGTCTGTGGAAAACAGATGTGAAAACAGACTGGTGGGAAAACAGGCTGTTGTTTCAACCATGATGCCTTAGCCTATGATGTCTTCAGCAACTGTGATGTATTAGGAGACCAAGATTTTCAACAAGAGGTACTTTGAAAATTCTCTCCTAAGTTCTTTATTCATGGACTTATTTGAAAATGGCCTTGTTTCCCAGAATATGAAGAAACCAGCACTCCTCATTATTTACACCTGGATCTTCAGGACCTTCTCTTCCAAGTGGAACCTTAAAAATTCATAGGAAGTCACACTCTGTGATCTGAGAACTCAGGTTTTGTTTGTGTTCTTAACAACAGAACAAGCCACATCATCTTGCCTGGACACAACATTGATTAATTCCAACTCCTGAAGAGAATCAAAGCACCAAACATTACCCTCTCAGGGTAATGTCTCTTGGGTGTGAGCCCAAAACCAGAGCTGGTCCTGTTCTGCCATTGATCACACATGAAATGTATCTCATCTGACTCTCCTTGAAATCCGTGGGGGTTCTGTCATTAAGTCAACAGAAAGCCCACAGTTTATTATCCGTAATGTATTTCTTATTTGTTCAACCCGGGCACTCCTTTTGGTGTTTTCCGGGTAAGCAGAAAGTTCAAGGGGGAACCTGGTTCCAGAGTTTTTTTCTGTGGATTCCAGCAGCTTCTGATTCCAGCACCAGTTGGAGTTCAGGACTAGGTTCAGCACCCCTGCTTCTCTGTTTTGACTCCGCTCAGCAATGAAGAAATGCAGGAAAGGGACTGGTGTGCAGCAAGCAGCAGCACTTCAGCTCTGTGAATTTCTGCACGTTTTGCTATTTCCTAATGTTTGTTTGGATTTCACATACTGCCCAGGCAAAATTAATTGCTTGCACATTTCTGAAAATTTAGTCCAATGATCTCTTTTTCTATTTCCTGGGGTATGTATGCTTTTGGCTGCCAAAAATAACTCCGAGAGACAGGTTACATGGAAGCTGGGATTATCCATGGAAAGTAATAGTAGCACTCTCATGCACGAAGAATGAGCAGGCTGCCGATTGTAATATGTTTAAAGGGTCAGCAGAAATCTATAAGTGGTCAAGAAACAAGACAAACATCGGCCACCAGTCTGATGGGAAAAGCAACATCCATTAAGTCCATTAAATTTAACATTGGAATCAATGTTTAAACCACAAGAAGTAATTAGTGTAATTCATATTACAGACCTTTGGATTTTTGAAACCAGGTTTAATTATATTGAAAAATGACAGCTTCATTTTGCTTCTATGGGTAGGTTACTACCATGTTCCCGATGCTTTTATTAGGGCTGGGTGCCGATATCAGGTTTTTAATGACATTAAGCAAAGTAGTGTTTCAGCCATTTGAGGAGCAATAAATCAGGTTAGATTCTTTTTGAATGGAGACAACACAGATCAAGTGGCTTTTAAATAATTTTTCTTCATCACTGAGAAGTGGAGCTGTTCACTGGAAACAGCAGCCCAAGGGGAAAAAACCCTCAAGCTGTAGAGTGTGGAGTGATATTTGGATTCTCTGGCTCCCTTTGCCTGCATCGATGGACAATTCACGAGCTACTGCTAAGCTAAAGGTATCTCTCTAATCCTTTGCCAATACAAACTCCACATAACTTTTACAAGGTCTTTTATTAGCAGTCTCACATTTGAAAAAACACGGAGTGTTACTGCATCCTCTGGACTTAAAACCCTTTAATATTGACAAAGATGTTGAAAGAACAGTAAATGTGGCCATGAATATGCACAAAAAATTCTTAATTTTCAGAATATTTTCATTGCTGGATTTGAGGAAAGTAAACTATTTATCTTATTTCTATCTTCTTGATATGCTTCCACACACTTACTTGGCTCTTCTTTCTTGAGCCACATTCTTTTTCTGCTTCTGTTTAATTTGGGACCTTTTCTTTACAGGCCAAATTTTTGTAGAGCTATCAGTAAATGTAAAGCTCATGGAAAACAAGTGGTGGGTTCTCTTTTGTCTTCCATTAGTGCAAAAATAATGCAAATCATTGATTTTAAAATAAGTGCACCTTGGCTTGGAACTGTTTCCTTGTTTCCTGGTTCTACCCCGTACTTGGGATAAAGGAAAGAATTTCATATTACTGAGCAATGCAGAGAAATGGGAATGTACATGCACAACCTGAGTTTATAAGGTGGTGAAGCTATGAAAGCTCTGTCATTCTGCTTCTGTGTACCTGCAGAGCAATCCAAAGTGTCTGAGTCAGGAGAATGTGACTGAATGTTGTGTAGGAAACCATCAAGGAGTGGGATAATGACTTGAAATTTCTTGGTCTGTGGTCGTTCATTTAAACTGATAACAAAAGTAAAGTGAAAAATCTAGGTAGATTTTTTTTTTTTTTAATATGAAGCATACAGCTGCTCCCTCCATCAGAGGAAATAAATTTCAAGAGATGAAAATTGATACTGTGATACTTCCTCACAGACAGCACGAGGCCTTGGGTCTGACTGTTCCCTTCCAGATGTGGAGGCCCAGTCATGGTGTTTACAGGTTTGGCTTCAGCACAGTGCAAGGCAGGGATATGTGGAGCAGTGAGATCCCAAGGAATGCTCTCCCAGGTCTTAGAAAACAAAAGATGAAGCTGCCAAATGAGAACCCAGGAAATTCGGTAGGTATTGCTGCAAAGAGGAGGATGAGCCTTGTGCAGCAGGGACACCATCAACAAGCCTTACTGATGTTGGTGCAGAAGGCAAAGGAAAGTAGTGCAGCAGTAGAAAGAAATGGAGGCAGATGTGGTATGATGTGGGATCATTTTGTCAGCTCTTTGGGTGAAAAACCTGTTTAAACTGGTAGAGAAGAAGGCTCAGTGTCTTGGACTGAGCAGTACTGAAGGGCCCTGCACCAACAAGTGAAGGCAGCAATCCTCTGCAGCACTCAGGAGCATTTTTCTTACTGTGGGGATTATGAGTGCAGGTACAAGATCTCTTTATAGGGCATGGGAAAAAGAGGGAAGGAGAAGATTCCAGACCTGTAAAGAGATTTGCAGCATAGATTAGTCTTTGGGCATGTTGATACTGTATGGATAGATGTACACTCATCATGCTCGTGCTATTCACTGAAAAAATCCTTCTCATGAGGGATTATTAGCTCAGGCTTGGTGCCAGTGCAATCACATGGCTTCTGTCAGATTGGAGCGTGGGCAGAGCTTGCTCATGGCTGTTTGCAATATGTAGTGTAAACATACCCAAAGAGTAATAGCAGGTGGTAGCAGAGGAGGTGCATAGAAAGGAAGACTTGGAACAAAAGATGCTAAGCTTCATTTGCCGTGTGATGAGCCAAATTCATCATTGGTGTAACGCCCTGAAGTCAGTGGAGTTATAATAATAGAATTAGTCCAAGGAATCATATCCATCCCTGGCACTCCATGCAATGCCTTTGATCTGATGGGGTATAAGTCATGGCAGCATCTTGCCTGCTGAACTCACAACATGATGCCTCCAGGGTGAAACATCAGGAAAAAACCTCACAATGGCACTGGGAAGTCACGAGCTAAATTTTAAATGTACTTTTCAGTTTGAAATCCTGGCAGAGCAGTTCTTTTCTTCCAGCATATTTGTCCCAAATAGTAACAATATAATGAAATCTCTGGCCACATATTCAGTGCTCAAAATGGGATTAATTTCTTTCTGTTTGGCTAGTACAAATAACTGCACATGAAGAGTTTATGCAATAGCAGAGGGGGTTATTTTGTCTTGGCAATGGTTTTGTCTGGAGCAATGGAAGAAACTGAGGTAACATGAATATTGTATTTAGCTTTCTTCATCCATGGTAGAAAAACCAGCATTTCATTTGGCACTCCCTACTTATTAAAGTGCTTTTTTGCATTGCTTCCCAGCTTCAGCTCTGTAACTCCCAAGCAGGCCAAACACAATTCCTCTCCACCTCACTCCTCCTTCCTGAAAGAAAATCTCCAAGAAAAAGCTAACACAAAACCCAGGAAAACAAACCAAATATGCCCCAAGAACCAAGCACATTTCTCTCTCTTTTTCATTATTGAGTAAATGCACTCAGAAGTTGTATTGGTTAAACCATCCTCAGCTGGTTTAAGTTTACCTTGAGTGAGTTCAATGAGTGGGTTCTCAATTTACAGTAGCTGAGAATCTGGCCCTTGTTTGTAAAGAGTTTAAACAATACAGGATCAGCCACACTTCAGAACTTTGTATTCTCTCTGACCCTGGGATTTGTGGTCTAGAAGGCTGAACTGGCTGTCCACTGGAAGCGGTAAGTGCCAAGGAATGGGTGCTCTGGGACTTCTCTGCTGAGCAGCTGCTTTGCAGAAGGGCTTTTACCCTTTGTTCTACCCAAAAGCACATTTTTGGTGTTGTTCCATAAGAGGCATAAGCTACTGTCCTTCTCTGCATCTTCACTCCCTCTCACTTGTCCTGTGGTGAAGAGGGATGCTGCAGATGGCAGCTTTGCTGTAAGAAATGATAGCAGTGCTTGACATCCCACACCTATGGGAACAGAGCTGTGCTCGGCACTGGGGCTGGCCCTGCGCCCTTGGCAGCACAGCTTCTGCAAGGCCACAGCCAGAGCTCCTTGGAAATAGGGATTCCACAGGTATGTTCTCTGTGGGTTACTCTCCACTCATTCTTGAACCTCTTGCAGAGCCTCAGCAAAGCTGGCTGAGGGAGAGGTCTCCAAGATATTTAATTCCTGCAAATGTGTGGAAAAATACAGAGCCAAAGAAGAAAGGAGGCAAAAGTCATACACACTCAGCTTTTTGTAACCAAGGGACCTAGAGGCCACATACATGTCTAATCACAAAGGAATGAAGAAAAAAACTTTTTATTACAGTTTTTACTTCTGTTTATAAACTATCTGCTCAAGCAGTTTTAAAAAGCACTGAGGTGCAACTGAACATGTAATATATCAGATAAAAGTAGTTAGGTTTTTTCCTGCTCTTGAAATTTTTCTGAGCAGATCAGAGTGTGGTTCTATGCTGGCTTTAGGTGTGTCAATATTTTGTGAACGTTTTTTTCCCTATTTTTTCAATCCCACTGGGAAATAATTTGATGCAAGTATCCCACACTGAGCAACATGGACTCACCACCACTGGGCAGACGGGTTACGTGTCTGGATGAGTGAGAAGGCAAGTGCATCTGGCTCAAATGTCACCTCTGAATTTCAAAATACTTTTCCACTAACATCATTCACATATGAAACTTGGAAATGCATTTTGAGCAATTTATTATTATTCTGATTTGTATTAGAGTTGTGGAGTGATCCCAGAGAAGGCAGGACCCAATGTGCTTAATTAATTAAGATGTAGACCTTGATAGATGGAATCTATTTGAGTTTATAACTGAGACAGGTAAGAGAAAAGAAGGAAATGGAAGCACAAAGGGGTAAAAGGACTTGGTCAAGGTCACATCTGTGTAAGTAAAACTTGATCACCCGACTGCTCTTGGCAAGTAAATATGAAAGGAGAGCAGTCGGCCAAAATAAATTCACTTTAAAACCTGAATGAAAATAATCAATAGTATTCACCCACTGTGTCCCAGATGCCTGAATCAATTTGATAACAAACAGTTTGTTCCCTTTTCTTAGTTATTTGTAAAGAAGTGGCTTGATTGCCAGTGTGCCTAATTCCAGACATATGCGAATTCCCTAATGGTAATGGAGCTGCACTATTGCATGCCAAGACTGAGGCAGATACTCAGCTCTTTCCTGCTACATTTCTCCCAGAAGATCTGCAGTCAAATCCCTGTTTAACGACTATCAGACGAACATATGTGCTGCTTCGTGGATCCACTTTCCATCCACAGTGTAAACATGTAACAGTAGCTCGGCTCCCGCGCCGCGGTCGCGGCCCTGTGTGTGAGCGCGCTTCAGGCTCGCGTGCGGCTTCGCGACTCCAGGGCCACTGGGCTGCTTGCTGGGAGCCACTCCTGCTGTGGCGCCTGGGACTCTCCTAGCAGAGCACTCTGCACCCAGGCCCTCCCAGGAGCTGGCTCCATTAGCCAGAGCCTGCTGGGAGAGGCTGCAAGCGGGCTGAGCTCGGCAGGAGCTCTCTGGGCACACGGAACAGATTCCTAAGGAAAATGTCTGGGCAGAAACAACAGCTTCCTCTGGAAATGTGATGCTGCTGCTTCTGGTCTGTCAGCTCCAGGTGACTCCCCAGGCACAGCAGCCGGGCCCATGGGAGAGGCACAGAGAGCGTTTACAGAGATACAGGCACAGATTTCCTATCAGAACTGCTGGAACCATTCTGCAAGGGGGTCTGGTCTCACTTTGGCACAGACCAGGGACAAAACCCCAAGGACTCTTCTGGCAATCGGATCATCCCCCAGATCAGCTGGGGACAGGTATATCAAAAGCAGCGGGGTCTCTTTGCACAGGGGGATGGCTAAGCCTATTCTACGTTACCCTCCTTTAATAGGCTATATATTACCTTTTGGCTAACTGATGATACTTATTTTTAGCTTTTTTCCTTTCCTATTAGATCACATTCACCTTTGAGACAGTGAGTTCTGCTTACAGTTTAGCTGAAGTTCTCAAAGTGGTCAGTCAATTCCAGCTGTTGATTTTTGTTTTTTTTTTGTTTTGTTTTTTTTTTTTATCCAAAAAAAAAAAGAAATTGAATGTATTTAGGTCTACTGATGGTGGTACAAACATACCTTGCTGGAAGTTATCTATCCTAGTCTACCAGCTGAGTGCTGTAAAAAATCTCCAGTGCATGTAATACTGTGAATTCATGATTGCAGGTTATTTGGTCCAAAACATCAGCCATCAGATATTTCCTGCACCAGTCACTATCTGCAGAAGGGTTATTCATTAGGTCTTTGCAAATTCCTATTCCTTTGCCCATCTTGCTAGATTCCATAGTGTTGCTTTTCCATCCCCTTTGAAAATTAAGTCACTGTGTCAGTGATTCATGTGGACAATAACAACACATGCACTCTTTTGGCTGTGTCGCTCAGGTGAAAGAACACCCTTTTCTGAAAGCAAACCAAATCATGAAGGTCTGAACTAACACTGTTGCAGAAAAGGGACGTTTTTGGTACTAAAAGTCCTGGGGAAAAGCCAGCTATAGCCTGAGCAGTTGAAACTTGCTATGCCATGTGTTTGGCTTGCATGGGCCTCTTCATTATTTAAAGTTCAAAGAAAATTGTTCCTTCCTATGCTGTGTCTTCTGTTCTGTGCAGGGAACAAATAACCTATTCCTTGCTTCATTCACTTTTGTAACTGCCACTGCTATTGCTGTTTGCTGTAGGAAGCCATGGAGTTGCATTTGGAATATTTACTGTGTATATTCCAAATTCCAAATATGCCAAAGGGTATAAAATACTGTTAATATAAGCACCTTCCCTGTTAAACATATGTGGTCATATAATATTAAGGGAAACTAGATCAATCTACTGAAGATATTCATGTACAAAAGTGTTTTTCATAGGTCACAGGAATTTATAAGAAAACTTACTGCACATTATGGAGCTCTGAGCTGTATGACCATTTTGTATCCCTGTGGATATAGCAAAAGTATGCTCATCAAGTTACTGGCACACAACTCAATTTTTACATCAAAGAGTAAAACTTGGTGTTAAATAATGCCTAAAAGCAAATAGAAAGCACCTTGTCTCCTTCAAACAGCATCCTCCCAGGAAATGCAAAAAAAAAAAAAAAAAAAAAAAAAAATCAATATATTATAGTAGCTTATGATCTCATTGAAGTGATTCAACATAACAAAATTTCAATGACATTTCTTTCTTCTGTGACTGTTGACTTGCCTTTTCTTTCTGAACAGCACTACAGATTTGGATTTTTTTTTCATCCTTTTCCTTAGGACCATGCTGTGGAAGGCAGCCTGTCCTGGGGAAAAGAAACATATGGTGTATTAAACTACTAGAGATTAACAGAAGCCAAAAAATTCATGAATGCCATGGACTCTATAGCTCTAGTCTGGGGAGGGGAAGGCCTGTGCCACATCAGACTGGCTGGACTATCCCCTGGGACACATGGGATTGTCTCCTACCATACATGTCTGTGTTTTCTTCTTAGTTTATCTTAGGTAGATTTTTCACAGAACAAAAGCTGTACTTTCCCTATTAAATTATCCTGCAGCTGCCTTACACAGGAAATGTAGATGGCTTGTACTACCCAGTCATACCAATTTTTATGTCTTTCTGAATGGGATTACTGCTTGGGCCTCCAGAAGATGTTATACTTATTTACATTTGAGTTAAGCACTGATGATCCCCTCCTTATGGCTTCACTGCAGAAAGAAGGTGGTGGTGGCAGAGAGCAGATAAATCACAAAAGACACGCTTCATCTGCCTGATCTCTGGTCTCACTTCTGCCCTTAGAAATGGTGCAATAGTTCAAGTTTATAGCCTTTGTGGATTAGAAAAGCACCCTTATGCTGTTGAAAAGAGAAAATGTCCATAAACAGTGTTATTGACAGTTATTACTGTTGTATCACTGAAGACCAGGGCTCATTGTGCTAAATGCTGTGCAAATGTATTTTAGAGGGCTTCCCTGCTATAAACAGCAATATTCTTGTTAGAAGCAGGAGGTCTTGCTATTCCTATGACTCTCTTTGCTCTATTTTGCAGCTCAAATAGCACATGGGCAGTCATGCCTTAGTAACAGTCAGAAGAACCAACTCAAGACAGACACATTTCCATCATGTGAGTACTTCTTTATATCTTCTGTCTCCACCACATTTGGAGTTTTGCTGTCTTTACTCCAGGGAAAATTTGCCACAATTCATGTGTCCAAAAAGAAACCATCAGAAGCAAGCAGAGTGAAGAAACATAAACTGGCTGAAACAAAAATGTGACGAATTCTTATTTTCAAAACAAAATATTTGGATCTATAGCTTTTGATCTTTTAGAATAAGTATATGCTCAGATTAATCTGTGACAAACACATTTAGAACCCACTACAGAAAGAGTGGAATTTTCAGATGCCTATGATTGAATTCTAATCAGAAGACAAAATTCTTCACTCTTTCTGTAGTTCTAGTCTGGTGATCCAGATTATCCCTAACCAACATCTACCTAAGGGCAGAAAGATGCCATAAACATCCTACAGAGAGGGTGCTGGAGAAGCCTGGAAGATTAGACATGCTTTCTACCTCTGGGGTGGGTTTTTGTTGTTTTGGTTGGGTTTTTTTTGTTTGTTTTTTTTTCCTGGGGTGGGTTTTTTGTTGTTTTGGTTGGGGTTTTTTTGTTTGGTTTTTTTTTTAATTGGATCATATTTTCCTTTTCCCCTTTCTTTCTTACATGACAACTCTACACCTTGCAGACCTCTCACTCATTAGTTTTGGTAACACTATTGCTGATTCATTGATCCATTCATGATCCAGGGCTCCTTTCAGTCCTTTCCAGCAATGCTACTGCCTGGCCAATTATTTTATTGTGCTGATACATCTTTTCCTTTCCCCTCTGACCAGCTCTTATCTCACAACAGTCTCCACATTTTCTTTGGTGTGTCCTTTTCAAAATGGAGAGTTAATAACTAGGTCAGCTTCAATAAGGAAGGTGAGTGTAGAGTGCTAGTCTGTGCTCAGGAGCCTTCTTGCCCCTGACAGAAAGAATCTCTCACATTTCCTCAATCTTAATCTGCTTTTAATGGCCTTACTTATTAGTTGCTAAGCTGTTTTCTTCTGGAGAGCTAGAAAAGATAGCCCACATAGTAAGGTGCTAGTATTTTGTGGTTAGGTAGAACATCAGAATGTCTGAATTTGTATCTTGCTCTCTTTTGGTGGATTAGGACCACTGAGGACACGTATTCAGTACTATCTGTGTTTAAGAAATGAGAGCCTGGATGAGATTTCTGGCCCTCGAGCAAATTTTCTGAGTGCCCTTGGGTGACTCAGTTGCTTGTCTCTGTTTCAGCTCTCTCTCTGCCAGGCTGATGTAATATTCCATGCCTAATACAGGGGCAGAGGAGCTAAATGAATGAATGCCCATGGAGCATGCAGATCACTGATGTACGGATCGGTACCCCTGAGGGACCCAGCAGAAAGCTGGATGGGAACACAGGTTGGCTTGCCAGGGTGGAGAGTGAGAAAACTCTCAAAGAAGTGGACAGGAGGCTGGTAAAAGGAAGCAGGAGAGAGCCTGGAAAAATTAGGGCTGATATAACAAAAGGCATTCATTACTTGCTACAGAAACTCTAAAGGAATCTGACATTCGGATGTTCCCTTCCAATTTGGACACTTGGAATGCTTTAATCCATCAAATTTGAGTAGGGAGTCTAAAAGTCTAAAGAAAGACCTCCTGAAAGGCATTTGAATAGTGTACACACTAAAAATCTGTAGACATTTAGATTAATTTAAACCTGAAATTAAATAAGCATTAAACAAGCCCTGAAAAATGCACACAAACATATGCTGGTGAAAAGCTACATTGTGATCCTTCCTGTATGAATTATAGCACATATACAATAACTGCCATGAATTCTGCAGGGAATGTGAGAATGTAGGCACCTATTCAGATTGGAGGCCATAAAAAAGGAACCTCTAATAACAAGTGGATCCTAACATTTTTTGAAATAACTAAAATAAGAAAGGGACCAGAGGGAGTGAATTGCATAAGGAGTGGAAAATCCTGAACCCATGCTGGCCCGAAAGAAGTATCAGAAAGAAAGAGCTCCTTTAAGTAAAAAACCTCCCAAATTAGACCTTTGTCTGACCAATTCAATAAGAAAGGAACAGGGAATAGGGAAAGTCATTCAAATGTATTCATTAAGTTGGCAGAGAAATGCTTATTAAAGAAACTCTCATCTTGATTCCTTTTTGGGGGAGGAGGAAAAGAAGAAGGAAGGGAAAGATTTTTTTTTTTATTATTTAACATTAATGGTTCAGAGGCATTCTTCCTATTATTCCTTCTATTTTGACTTGCTGCATTTGAAAAATATGTTGTCTTTTAAATAGATTTATTCCTTTCAACAGCATCTGACATCTTTTTGTCAGAAGTTCCTTCATTTTTCCAGTTTATTTCTTAACATGTATTTGTATAAGTGGCTTCCACTGTATTAATTGATGTGTTTGTGTCTGTTCAGAGCAAATGCATTCTCCTCACAGGGATTTTAACAGGCATTTGTTTAAGTGCGTTTTGCTTTTCTGTGTCTATTTCTGCTTGTTTTTCTGGTAGAGAAGGAGACATTACTAACATGCAGCCAGCATAATGAGTCCCATTAACTCCCAGTTCAGTTTGCTTTTTGACCACCTCTCTTTTAATGACTGTACTTTTCTTGACTGCAAAGTTTGGGGAATAGGAAGACTGTTCGCTCTGCTGGATTTTAATACATGTTTACATCCTTCTTTGCAGAACAGCACCACCTCTCAATTAATGTTACTCTTAGCCTTAAAAAAGCAATTGGTAATAAATAAATGCGAGCATGTGTTGGAAAAGTGTGGTGAGAACCAGAATTTTTACAAAGGCTGCTAAGCAATTTTAGAAGCAGCATTTGTGTTCTAATATTTTAAAGCTTTTTCATTGATCTGCTGTTAAATGAGAAGCAAGAATTAACCTCAATGACAGTGCTAGTAGCTCTGCAGTCTATTTTGGCCTGTTCTTTAAGTAAAAAGAGCAACCTAGATGAGAATTTTGTGCTTCACTGGATATTGAAAGATGAGGCAATAAACTGCTAAACTTGAGTAATCACACACTCCCAGAGGAATGCCTCAAATGGGGTTGGTCAAAAACCTTGAAATTCTAGCCTTCTGCACACTGCCTGGGCTTTAACATTTGATGAGAGTCATTATAGTGGGGGACTGAATACAAGTGTCTTCTGATTACAGACCTTCCATTAAAAGTTCCCACCAGTGTGCCTTTCCATAGAGAAGCGTCAATGGGATTAAAATCTCAATTCACCCCAGTCAATTCTCCAGTAACACGATTTCATTAGAGGCAGGCAGGGAGGAAAATGGACTAGAAAGCACTGAAACAGCTGGTGTATAAATTATAAAGTGTACTTTCTACTAAGTGAACACACCTTCCGCTCAGCCACATTACTAATTAATGTGTAGGGTAGCCGATTTTATGTAAATTGTATTCTTCCTCTCTCCTGTGCTTTGGTTAACAACAGGTTCTTCTAAATCTTGGAAAAAGAAAGATTATGCAAAGCTATCATCATATGAAAATAACGTATTAACATACTGCCTGTGAACTGTATCCAATCAGTTCCTTTTCACTGGCGTGTGTACAAAACAATTAAAATCAAATTTATATTGCACTTCTTTAATATATTCTGGCATTAATATAATCAACGAACAAGTGTTAAAAAGTCTTACAGGCCTATTCTGCTTTAAAATGATATGTTTGTTCTCAGGGTTAGTGGATATTTTCAGCTTCTCTAAAAGGGCACTAAAATGAAAAGTTCTCGGCGTACAAATGCATCTCTGGCAGGTTCATGTGGAGCCTTTCTTATTCCAGAATTCCAGCCTCTTTCAGCCTGTTGTGTTCATTATTTTAGCTGGTGTCTTTACTCCTGGACTTCATCAGCTGTTCCCCATGTTACCTGCAACATATTGGTTTTTAATTATTGGGTGTTGCTGAATAACAGCTCATAAAGTTTATGAGAGCCCTGAATTGTCTGGATGACCCGCAGGCTGGTTGTGCCACAGCTGTTCCGGTGTCAGGCAGACACACACACCCAGGAGCTGTCTGCATGCCTGCCAAGGCCCAGGATTCCACCTGGAGCCTGAAGGATGGCTCACATGCCATCAGCATATCCTTATTTTCCGTGTTTCATGCTCTGAGGCTACGTTTTCCCTGTCTGTTTTCCTAGCTGCCTTTGGTGTACTCACATGTGACATGTGGCAGGAAGAACCGAGATATTCTGTCACTGCTCTCAGTGCTAGAAGATCTCAGAAACAAAAAAAAACGGCGTGAGTAAAATGCTTTTGTCATTCACAGGGATGGAATGTCTACCAAGAAGTTATTTATTCTGTCCTTAACAATATCTGCATCTCCCCAGGAACGGAGCCTTGCCGAGCCCCTCTGCCAACAGGCACTCCACACTTCATCAGGCAGTTTTTCTCAGGGATTCTGAGAAAATTCTCAAGGATTCTGAGAAGATTCAAACAGAACTTTGCTGTTTCTTAACAGCAGCTAGCTGCAGGTAAGCCCGTTTCTTGTCCTACGCACTGAGGATAAAGAAGAGATTACTCTCTTCTTTGAATTTGCCTTTTACTTATTTTGAGAACCTATCCTCCCTCAGACACATATACAGAGACTAATGCTAGTGCCCAGCCAAGATGATTCCTGAAACCATGATCATGAAGCTGGAAATTATTGGTTTTCCCCTCCCCTGGCAGTTCTGAACCTGCCTACAAAGACACATCCCTCTGAGGAGACCAAAAGAGAATGTATTTCCTAGGAGAAACAAATGAGTGAGATCCTCATACCACTTCTGAGCCTTTTTCTAAAGCAAAACTACTTCTATGGCAAGAGACAAACTAAGCTGAGATTCAGTTTGGACCAGAGGACAGTAACGAACCATGGAGGAAAGGTCAGTGTCTTTCCATCAAGTGGTCCCATGTCATCCTTATTTATGATTTCCTAACAATGAATTTAGCCAGATAAAAAATATGATTGGCATAATTCCATTTTGAAATTTCAGATTTGAATTATTGGAAGTATAAATGGTTGTACATTTACATTATCAAAAATGGCTTTAGACTCATACTGTTTCTTTTTCTCTTCAGCTCTTTTCATCAAAGCTACCAAATAAAGGTGGGTGAGGAAAGCAGAGGAGAGGGAAAAAATACTAGGATTCATTGCCAACTTTCTTTTCGTCCCTCATTTCCTACCAGCTGATTTGGGATGGAACCAGGCTGAGCAGATGACTGACAGCCTACCTCACACCTACTGCACCATTTTCCTCCTCGATGGTGTTGGTGGCATAAATGGCATCAGCAGGCTGGCCCTCGGCCTTGAGGCAGAGGCAGCATCATCTCAGCTCTTTGTAGGGACAGCATAGGAGTGGAGGAGATGCACATCCCACCCTTGGTCACAGTGGTGGAAGCCCAGGAAGCGTCAGTAGGAACTCAACGTAGCCAAGAAGGTCGCTGTGCAGAGACACAGATTACAGCACCTACCTTCCCTGACTGCTTAGCACTCGAGGTAAATGTTGTCTCTCTCACTCCCTCTGGCTGTAAGTCACTGTCAGATCCTTCCCCACTGGCTGAGGGACAGTTTGGTGACACTGTCCAAGCCTGTCAGGACTTGTGGTGCAATTGCTACTCAATAAAGGAGAGAGGACAGACACAGAGCTCTGGTACCCGGGTTTGCTTTCCCACTTGCAGCACCAGGAAAAGATGCCCTGTCACTCTTCCAGAAATACTTTGCTGATGAACTATTGCCAAATAAGGTGAACAAATAAATCTCAGGAGCCTCTGAAGGTTATCCTCCAAAAATGGCTGAACAGGGATTAACAGTGGCTTGCCTGGACATTTGCTGGTTTGCTCTTGTTGGAAGGAACAAATGTATGAAATTATAAGTTGTAATTACTGTTTTCTAGGCAGCTCAAAATAAAGACAGAACAGAGAAAAGAAGCTTCTCTTTCTTTGGGTGGCTTCTCTTTCTTAGGTTGAAAGCTGATGAGTAGGTACCTCAGTGATTTGGGGGTTGCACATCTTCAGTCAGAGAGATTCTCACATTCCTGCAGTTTTTAAACAGGCTTTTTTTTTATGCTGCTGTATTATTTGTACCAGTGTTTGCTGTATTCATGGGAAATTATCCTATTTATCTTCAGTGGATACTGCAGAAGACTCAAAATGAGAAACACATCCATAAAGTTTGTTAGGGTTCAATATGTAATTTTTTGTTGTGATAAGGAAAATGAAAAAGATAGTTGTAGCTGCATTTTAATTACATTTATTGGATATACACATTGTCTAAGACCTAAAATATCTCTATCATGATGGAAGACAGCAAAAGAATGGGATTAGAGTAGAGGAAGAAGGGATCTCAGGCCTAAATAGTGATACAGAGAGGATAACCAATCTGAAATAGTTGAAATTGTCTAGCTTTAGGGGATGTTTGGTTTCTTAGCACAAATTGCACAAATTTAATTTCTGCATGCCTTCCCATAATTATTTTTGTTTCGAAGTAACTGTGAAATTGAGTCTATTGCTTCTGCTGATATCAGGTCACTTCTGAAAACAAAGTGTATCTCAGAGAACAGCAATATTATTATTATTCAAAGGCTGCGTGCTTGGGCAATTATGCAAACATTGTCCTACTGTCACTCAGTAAAAACCTTTCCTAAAATACCTGGAACCCTTGATTTAATTAAACTTCTCATCACCTCCTTTGAATGCCACCATGCAAGGGGTTCACCTCCTTCCCAAAACCACTCCAAAATTTCCTCCCCAGGTCATTTCATCATACAGGTGTCCAGCTGAATGTTGTTCTGCAGTGAACACTGTTGCTCCTCTAATCACTGAGTACAAGCTTACGTATGTACAGCTCTGCAAACTCTGTATGCTCTTTAAGCAAAAGTCAACTTGGTGACTCACATGTTGCAGAAAGTGAGAGAGCTACTGAAAGCAGCATTGCTTCCCTGAAGGAAATAAGTTTTTGTGGCCTAACCTCGGAGACAGCAGAGGCTGATGTCCCTTTTCCGTCATGTCTGGATGTTTAGGAGCACAGCTCATATGGAAACAGCTGGAGAAAAAAAAAGGCCTAGTGGGAAAAAACCCCAAAAACAACTTACCAAGTGTAAAGATACGGAATGTAACAAGACTTTTTTTTTTTTTTTTTCACTCCCTAAGTACTCTTAATGGGAATAAATGGTTTATCTTTTCAGATCTGTGTATTACTGCAGAAATATCCCGCTGGGAAAAGGCTGCATAAGTTCTGGCCACCGTGTAAATCCCACACTGAAGACTCACTTGGGAAGAAGAAAAGACACAAAATGTTGTGCTGGCTGTCTAAGTGAAGGTAAGTGTTGTCCTATATATACAGTAATGAGAGCAAAGCTAAAATGGTGCCCAAATTTTTTTTCAGGGGCAAACCGTTGTTATGTCAGCCAAAGCCTTCATGATTTTTATGAAGGTGGAGACCATGTCTCCCTTTGTCTATTCTTACTCCTTGGTAAACAGGCATGTATAAAACCAGACCTATATAAAAAGGATGGCATTCACATCCTGTGTTTCGTGCCCCCCCACCTGGCTACACCCGGTGTGTGTGTTACTCGAAAGGGCAAGTGTGTCCCACAGGGAGGAGGAATATTCAGCGTTCCACAAATGGCTTTGAACCAGCTGCACATCACAAAACCACCCTGCAGAGCCCCTGGGCCTGGGTACTCTTGCTGGGACAAGTTCATCCATGGCTGTATGGGAAGCTGCTTAATTGAGGCTCATTACTTCCATTTCCTACTGACACCGTGCGCCCCGTGAGGCACCGCTCAGGCAAGCGCTGGGGCAGGGGGTGGAACAGCTGCTGCTGCTCGCATGGAAGCGGGAGAGGATGGGGGATAACAGTGCCCTCAGCCAGCCCTGCTGCCTCTGTGCTTGGTACTGCCTGTGAGGAGGAGCAAGCTGCTAATCTGACCCCCTCAGACAGGGGTGTGCCCCTGCCTCGGCCACCACAGGGCCTTTGGCCACAGAGGATGCTGCACTCCTGACAAACTGCCCCCAGCAGGTGTTTCCTTCACCCCTTTGGGATGTCTGGCAATCTGTATGTTTCGTCCTTTTTTAGGAAGGTTCATGCTTGGAAGAAGCTCAGCTAAAACTCCTGAAGAGGAGCACTTCCCTATTTTAACAGGTAATGTCAGCCATCTATTTTTTCTTATTCAGATTGTGTAACCTGCTTCTCCAAGGTCAGACAAGCATCCTTCCAAAGCCTCTAGCTCTGATTCTGTTTCTTCAAGCACACAAGCTCACAGGTAGGCACGTCTGTTCATTCCTGCTCCTGTGGACATCCTGAATCCCTGCTGAGAGCCTTGTTCCTATTTCTTTACAGACATTTTTCCAGTTCTTTGCCAATGTAGTATCCTCAGTTTTCATTATTAAAGACCCATTATGGGCTTTGGCTCCCACAGGTAAATATGCAGTATCTTCCACTTTATGTCAACTTTTCCTGAGGACCACAAAAGCTGTTAAAGGAATTAATCACCTTTTGATTTCCATGGGACAGTGGAAAACCTGTGAGAGAGAACTTAGGCAATGATATCTGTTATTATCACCCTTCTGAAACTCACCACTGCTGAGTGAAAATGAGCTTTGTGAAGGTAATCAATCACTGGCCACCACATGGGTTCCCTCAGTATAACATTAAGGGTAAAACTCATCACTTTGAACAGCATCAACGCAGCCTTGTGTAACACCAATTCTCACTCACCCACTTCTGTGGAGGAGATGAAAGAGGGATCTGTTTACTCAAGATGCTCTGGCTTTGCATTTCACCGCTCCCAGTGCAAGTAATGACTTGCTGGACAGCCACTGGACTGGCCAGCCAAGGGCTTCCTGTGCTGCAAGGTGGCATGGGGCCATGGTAGCTCTGAACATTGACTGAGAGGTCAGAGGAATTACAGCTGCCAGCATCAAAGCTGTAAAAATTATAAAAATAAATGCCTTAGTATTACAGAGAGTGCCTTCCTTTGCAGCTGTTGTTAGATAGTATGCAGTCAATTCATAGAATAAGAAATCGTTTCAGAACATATTGCATTATACCAGAATGTTGCTTCACTCCCCAAAAAAACCCCAAAACCCTACATAAGTCCCCCCAGAGGATGTTTTAGGTGAGGGATAAGCTCAGAGGGATGGTGGTGTCCATTGTGTTAGACTCTGCACATTAACCATTTGGCAACCCAGAGATGAAAGGTGTGAAAGGACCATGTTTGTGGGCAGAGGAGGTTTCTTGTTTGGCAGCACTTGTGAGCAGAGCTAAGCTGGTTCAAGGCATTTCAGTCTGGGTTTGTCTTCTCTGCTTGTGTTTATGTAAAGATGCCCAGGTGATTTCCATGGCACAGGCTTTGCAGGCATGCAGTTGCTGCATCCTGTCACTGGAGACTAAGAAGCGGTGGCAGGTCATCACAGAGAGAATTAGCTCATGTACTTTGACAGGTGAAGTTAAATAAAATGAAATAATTTGACAGGAAGTGAAGCAGAAATTCAACAAAGGAATAGACTTGTATGAATATCAGGTTATGAGATGGGGGGAAATGAGGATGGGACATGTATATACAAATAAATAAATGCAGATTTTTTCATAAATCTGTTTCAACCTCAGCAGTTTGACTAGCTCAGAGTTCCCTGTCTCTTGGCCTGTTTGGGTAAAGCAGTGCTGCTATCACAGTAAGTGCTTTCACTTCCAAACACACAGTAAAGGGAATGCAGGATCTCTTGCCAAAATCTCTTTCAAAACTGAGTGTGAAGTAACAAAGTAAGAAAGTCCACTTGAGTTTGGAGAGAGTCTAAAATAGGAGCTCTAGGAATTCCAAGCTGCTCTATTAGTCTCATTTCAGGCCCATGGGCTGCACAGGTTTGTGGCCAAGTAACTGTTGAAGGTAACTTCTATTCCCACAGGGAAGAAAGATAAATGCTATATGGGGCACAAAAGCAACAATGGATTTCTGACAAGATAGTCTTTTCCAGTGTGAGCACAGGCAGCTTTCTGTTCTAAGGAAACAAGGACAACTTTGCCACCAGTATTATCAAATGGTTAGGACTGTCTTCATAGCGTGCTGCTGGTAAAAAACACAGACAAGCAAGGGAGAAAATTTATCCTCAACTACAGCAAAGAAATGCATTAGAAGAGGAAAAAGATTATAAAATGCAGAGGTGGCATGGAAAGCAACAGTGGTCTTTTCTCAGTAAAGATGCTGAGGACATAAAATGGGAAAAGGCAGCACACCTGTAGCAGGTCACAGCAGCGAGCCCAGCCTGTTTCTGAGGACCACTGCAGTGATGCTTGGAAACAGCACACGGATGTGTGGCACTGGCCAGCCTGCTCAGGTTGTAGCAGCCTGCAGCCAAACATCCTGCCTTTTAGTGGTACATGTCCCCTGGCTGCGCACAGCAGGCGCGGGCCATCTGTGAGGGACCAGCGTCCCCTCCTGCGCCTGGGCGCGGCACCCGCCGGACACGGGCTGGCACCCAGCCAGCTCCGGGGCCACAGGGTTATGGCACCAGAGGCCACAGGGAGATGTGCTGTGATGGCCTGACACCCAGAGCCCTGGCAGTGGCCTGGAGAAGCACAGTCTCCTGTGTCATGGCACTGAGACCTACAGGGATGGGCTCTCCAGCATGAGAGCAAGTGGGAAGGGCACGTGTCACCCTGGCAGCTGAGGAGATCGTGGGAAAATGAAAAGACAGTTTAAGGTTGCATGTGTTTAGACAGGTAAAATTGTGGTTTGGAGACCTGAGCACAGGCTTATAATATTCATAGGCTTGTTTTCTTTAAGAGAGTATTTATTTTAGTATGTTTTGTTCTCAAAATATTGTGTTTAAGCACCTTGTTGTTATTCCTAGTTTAGACTTCATTATGGATGTGTAGGAAAAATCTGCTAGTTATCTGCCTTACTTGGATGAATCGTTATCTGATGCTAACATAAAATGTAGGCAGAGTCCTGCAGGAGTCATCTTTTGCTCTAAGTGTGCAGTCTTATTAATCACTTTAAAATGTTTTGTGGCTCTCAGAGTTGTCAAGATCTCTCTCAAATCTGAACCAAGTGTGAAGCAACAAGGTAAGAAGGAGAACTTCATTTTAGAGACTCTAAAATAAGTGCTCTAGGAATGGCAAGCTGCTCCATCACTCTCATTTCAGGCCCTTGGACTCCACAGGTTGTGGCCAAGAAACTGCCAAAACCCAACAGCTGACTAAATTTATACCTGTGTGTGCTATCAAATTTCAGATTGTGCAAGAATGCAGAGATGGGAAAGGGGGTAATTTCTGTCAGCCAGGGTAAACTAACAGCAGACATGATTTTAAAAATAACATCGCCATGGAATTTGCCTGACACAAACCTCAGTCCCACCCTGATGCAGAAACACAACATAGCTTCAGGGAAATAAACAACCAACTGCCCTGAAACCTGTTCAACGTGAAAGGACTTTGCTCTTCTTCCCTGCACAAGCAGACATTTTAAAAAAAGACAATTACAAGATAAAGTATTAAAAAAAATGACCACTTTCAGGATCTGTTGTCACAGCTTGATGCAGCTGTGAGAGAAGTACCCTTGGTATTATTTCTGTGTTCAAATGTTTGAGACATTTATCAGAGATATTGATGCAGAATGTTTATTATTCAGGTGGAAGATCCTACTTAGCCTCAAATTTCAGGCCAATGGTTTTTGCAAACTTATTGCAATCCAGCCAGGCCAGGCCTTGTTCCTGACAAGATCTATCCAGATATTACCTCTATACCTGGATTGGTAACCTAGAAAAGTGAGCAGCATAAGAATTTCAGATTTAACCTGACTTCTGTCATTTAAGGATCATTTTGCACTGTGTCCATGCATTTGAGCAGAAAATTAATGGTTAACTTTGCAGCCACTCTTGTAAATAGACCTTTTCTTTTCCCTCTCCCACAATCATAAATCTTGCAGAGAAATGAAAAGCAAGAAATTAAAGAAGTTTTAGGTCCACATGTTCAGGTATTCTAGGTGGGCTTCTGCTTCGTGGGAGCCATAGAAACACAGAGACTTTTCCTCATCACCAGCAGAGCTATTCAGCTGGAAGCAAGGCTGATTTCAGACCAGTTTTTGCCTAAGACTGCTGGTACTTCCAACAGAGATCTGCTGGAGGGTGCTGGCTTAATTATAAAGTATCTCCCCTACAGCTGCAGAACACTAATCCTGATTCACCAGAATCCAGTGCCTTCGTTTGATTATAAAACTAGCTTTTGCAACTTTTGGAATCGATCTAAGCCATACAATGGATATAGAGCAGTCATGGGATTCATTGCATGCTCTTAAGGTGCCTAGCCAGGACACCCACTCTTTTTGACAGATTCTACAAGCCTGTCAGCCAGGGTCACAGTGACTTCAGTGTAGCTCTACAGTGCTATTTCAGCAGGACAGGAGGCCTTATCATGTACATTTGGTCAATCAGGAAGTGATTTTTCTTCCAAGGGAAGAGCTTTCTGTGGCAACAGTCTCTTGAGTCACTCCTCCCAGTAGAATCATGTCACCACAGATGCACTTGTGTGCCTCGATGCATTGATCAGTTCCTTTTGTGGAACTGAAGCTTCTCCTAAATCAGTGGCTCCTGGGAAGGCTGGGCTGAGCCCTGGTGAAGGGTGGAAGGCAGGATGTACTCTGTGCTAGCCAGGAGCCAGCCCTTCCTTCCTCAGCAGTGAAACAGTGCCCAGCTCTCACTCAGCCACTACCTGCAGGCATTCCAGTTTTGTAGGAATTGTAAGGTCTGTGGCCCTGAAAGTGTATTCCAACATTTGGGAAAGACTTAAGGCTAAATTCGGCAGCACAGTGAAAGGATTTAGTTTTTCCAGAAATTCCTGTGACTTCTGTAACATTTCTACCTTTACTCCTTAGACAAAAATAGCTTTTTTTTTAAGTTGAGGAACTTCTTGAGGGTTGAATGTGACTGAAAAAAGAACATTAATTTTTTCCAGAAGTTTTTCAGGATTCTTTCCTTGGTCTGTACAGTAAGTGTTTAAAAAATCATTGAAATATATATTTTGTTTAATGTGCTATGGATTTGTCACAAGTCTAATTAAAATCTGAAGCCACTGCTTTTATATTATTTATAAAACTTGGAACACAGTATCATAAATGAAACTGATTTGATCTTAAAGCTCTACAGGTCAAGCCCAGGGCAAAGGGGCCCTGATTTATTTGGAAAATTTTAATGAAAACAGAGGATATGTATTTATTATTTTTAAAAATAATTCCAGCTCTCCCATAATCTTAGGCACTGCGGCCATTATAAAGGAGAATCAATTTGGGTATGCAAGTAGCAGATAGTGTTTTGCAAAACTGCTCTGGTGTTATATTAAAAGCTTAAAATCTGTTCACCAGAATTGCTGTCTCCCCCCAGCTCACATTATAATTTTCAAACTTATGAAAGCTACGAGAAACTTCAAACTAAGGTAGGAGAACCCTATTTTGGAAACCTAAGGCCTGGCTTGTATTTGTGTTAAAACCCTTTCACAGCAGCCTGTAATATAAAGTGTTTTTAAGTTTGTCTAGTACAACCACGAGGTTGATAGCTTCTCTCCACTCATCTGCATTTAGGGATGACTGTGGTTTTAATGAAACAGAATATTCCAAATACTAATGGATCTTAAATTGCTTATTCTTACCAAGAGGTACTCCAAATAGCACATTTGCCTCAAGTATGTGATATAAAGTGATGAGTTAATTCAGGTACTTGTGTCAATTGCTTCAAGATACTGAGAATTAGCTGCATTAGTGATATGCTGCTTTTTTTTTCTCCTTGTGCTTTACATATGAACAGGAAAATGCATAGGAATGGAGAACAGTTTAAGCTGTACTGTGCAAAGAGAGGAGAAATCTGGTGATGGTCCTACAAATGTCATTGACAAGGTGAGTAAATTTTTCTTTTTGCATTTTCTTGCTATTCCTTGTACTTAGGCTTGACATGGTTAGGATTTTTGAAGTAGTCTGTGGCAGAGAAATTTCTGATTGCAGTGAATTGGCCAAGAAGAGTTTGTCTTCAGGAGAGCCACCTCAAATGGAGCTTGAAAATCCCTCCTAGTGACCTGCACCAAAGCACAGCTCAAATCGCTCCAAGGACCTCTTCTCCACCTGGACTCCCAAACCCACCAGCATCATGTCTTGCAAAAGCAAGAAATGTGGGGACCAATGCACATCCCAGACACATCAAACTTCCCTGGAGATCAAGGGCCAGGGCACAGGGCTATTCCCCAGCCTCAGGGTTCCTCTGAAGTAGAACAGAGCAACAGGTGGTGGCTGTTAATGTGCTGAATGTGGCTTCCCTCTGTGTCCGGCCATGGAAAACAAAGCCAGCCAGCGGATCCATGCCAAACACTTTGCAAGCATGGAGCTTACACAATTGGGCTCCACCCACATGCCTCACATGGGAATTTTCTCCCTCACCAGCTGGGTTAAGATCACAAGACGGAAAAAAAGGAGAAAGGGAAAAAAAAAAAAAAACCAAAGAAAAAAGAGCTGGAGTTGTTTTCTTTCCATTGTGGCTCCTGAGCTGAAAGTTCCTTTGCAGCAGAATAATAGAATAAAGATGAGAGTGAACACTGCTGATGGCTCAAAATCTGGCACCAAAGTTTATTTTTCCTAAGCAGTCTGAGTCTGAACAGTCTTGTCAGACAATGTCAACAGAGGTGAAAAAAATGATGAAAATCATTGAATCTAGTTTGGCTCAAAAATGAATAAATGCACCAGACAGGGTAAGTATATGGCCATTAAAAATGGCATAACCCTGACTGAAAACTGAACACCCTCATATGTATTTTGTACT
>NW_024527155.1:1880945-1888445 GCF_017590135.1 Pyrgilauda ruficollis
TAGCCAAAGACTGTTCAATGTAAAACACAAACAGAATCTGCAAAACAGGGAGTGGTAACCAAGATGAGTACCCTATTCTGTCACCTGGAGAAATGCTTTCTGCTCCAGCCCAATGATTTATTAATGATGACACGTAAATTAAAGAGGAGAAATTGCAGGAGCACACCTTAAGCCAGAAAAGACTATTTGGTTGGTCCAGGTGACACCTTCTCAGGCACATGAAAGAGCTACACCAGCTCTCCCATCTGCTGGGGACTGATCTCAAGGGTCCTGATGGTGTTTTTTTGTTACACAAAAGAGATGTCAAGCTGTGAGGCCATGTTTTGAAGAAAGGTAGGTAGGTAGGTAGGTGGGTATGAGGTGCTGCACACTGGGGTCAGCAAATCCAGCCCATTCCCACCCTTTGCCTTCAGCAGGCTGCCCTGGAAGTTTTGCACCAGTTATTGGACCATTCTTTACCCCAGTCACTGGCATAACCCACGTAAACAGAGAAATAAATGACAAAAACAATTAAAGTAACCACCATTCCAAAAGGGGGCAGGAGGATGGGTGGCCAGGGTTGTGTTAGCCCAGGGTTACACTCTTCGTTTATGTCTAGTCAGCCATCTAGCCTCTATTTTCTAATTAAATGTTTGTGCCAAGAGCACCTAAGCATTTATGAAAAGTTTTATCAGCCACCTGACTTTTGCTTTGGTGCCCAAGAGACTTGCTAGAAGTGTATGGAAAATATGCCAGACCTGGATTAAATTTCAAGTCTCCCTAGTTCCAGTCTAATTCTTTAACTGCAGGACCTCCTGCCTCATTTCCAAAAGTTTTATTACATCCCGTTGTCCCTAATATGTGTCAAAGTCATATTTGCTTGAGAAAAGCATTCATCAAAGGAAGGGCATGTGAGTAATTATATCATGTTATTACATGTGGCAAATTAAATTGTCACATGTTGGAGAAAGAAAACCTGGGGTTTACTGCTCTTGCCTGAAATGGAACACACTCACTCAGTGTCCTTGTGCAGACTGAGTCTCTCTTGACTGAGACCTCCTCATGTGATGCCACCTGCGTTATTGTGGGCTTAATTGCAACACTTTTGTTGTTGTTAGTTGCACTTATTTGCTCTTGAGCATGTCATATTGCCCTGGCGTGTTTTCTTTTTTCAGACTTAACACAGCGCTCCTGAAGCCAACTTAACAGAGACTCCTCCACTGAAAGCTTTCTGAAATCATTCTTAAATTACGATGCCTAATCACTTGAAATTAAGTCAATTCAAATGTAAGTTTAATTTGGCACCTTCCACTTAACTGATTCCTAGTGTACAAAAAAAAAAAAAGCTTCAGTTAAGCACTTAAGATGACATTTAATTGGTCCTGAGTATCACACTACTCTGTGTAAAACTCTGTAGTCTTTAAAAACTTTAATCACTTCCTTTCAGTCAGGGCTAGATTTCTTAGGTGTATAAAAGCTTTAATGTGGGACCCACCAAGAAATTTGTTCCAAACTCCACAGCTGTCCTCAGTGCTTTTTTGTACCTCTTGATAAGTAAAGGGTTTCTTAGTTGGAAAGAGTTTAAAAACTATCAGGGATGGTTGTTGCTGTTGTTTTTTTAGCTCTAATTAAATGAAGGCAGGGAAGCACCAGTAAATAAGCAGCTGGAGGAAATAAGGAATTCTCATTGCTTCTGAGGAAACCTTTTTAAATGGGCAAGAGGTTTAGCAGGCTCTTTTACTGCTCTCTGCTTATCCTGAACTGTTATAGCTCACTAGGCTGAAACTGGAGTACCAGAGAGAGAAGTGGAAAGTTATCCAAAACTGCTCCTTGTTTAAAAGTAATATATACATTATTGTTAGTCATTCCATGGCATTAGATCCTGCAGCTACATTTCAGTTAAGTGTTCCTCCATGGACATGTTCTCTTGTTTCTTTTTTTGGCAGTAGTGTTTCTTTTCAACAGCATTTTAGTGCTTAGATGGCAAGCTACATTTTATCCATATAATGTTTAATTTAATAGGGTAAAATGTGATTATTTGGGTTAATTAGAGCATGTAAGAACTCTGTGTGTGCACTTTTGATAGTCACTTTTAAACACGTGCTTATATATATTGATTTATAAATATTTGAGGTATATTTATGCAAATTTGATATACTAGCAATATAGATCATTTGCAAGAGTGTTGCAGTGTGAATTCACATTTAGGCAGTGAGCAGCATTCATTAAATGTCCGTGCTTCAGCTGTGTGCTTGCAGGGTGGTATTTTTTCCTCTAAGGCTTAGCTATTAAATCCACTGTAAAATACTGCAGAGTTGTATCTCACCCTTTTTAAGTGATCACTTGACTCTGGTGACTGTTTGGTATGGAAGCCATAGTCAAAATATGTCTATTTAAACCAGATGTAGTCATTAGAAGGCCCTCCAGACTGTACTTCTCAGCTTCTTCTAAGTCAAACCTTCTAGGTCAAAGCATCTCCTAGGCAGGTTCAGAGAGGGATGATTATTCCCATTTCCCCACATGTCAAGTGTAACCACACTGCTGCATTGACAAGGGGCTAGTGCCACAAAAATAGGACTCATTGCTCAGTTATCAGACCAGTTTGTTGCCATCCATGCTCCTCATTCTGTCTCAGTTGTGCTATTTAAATGTGGAGCTAAAAATAAATATTAGTCCTTGCTTATCAATAGGCACGGTAAGGAATTGTACTGCCCCGAATGCCTGCCCAGGGTTAGGTTTGGATGGCTCTTTGTTGCACCACATTGCAACAGCCTGCACAGAATGCCACAGGGAAGGTCCTTGGGGCCTCTGTGATCCCAGAGAAGCTGAATGCCAGTGCCTAGGGAGAATTTAACCATGGCATGATGAGCAGGAGGAGTGGGCTGTAATAATCTGAGAGAGAGAAAGAGCGGAGCCTGAGCAGGGTCTTGCCAGCAGCAGAAAAGATTGCTTTCCACACTGCCCCAACCATGACCTCAGGATAGGGATTTCTGACTGACCCTGTGCCATGAAGCATTAAAAACGCAACAAAATGATCCACTGGGCTCTCACTTCTTGACCTCCCTGTGAGCACAGAAGCTTTTCCAGCTCTCACTGAGAGAATGATAACATTTCTGTAGTTATCTTTACAGCTTTCAGACTGAGTTTCTCACCTGCTTAAAGAGAGCTGTGGCAACCACTACTATTTATTCCAGTTATTTTTTTGTTTTAGTCCTTGCACTTCTGTCATTTGCTGATGGGCCAGAATAATGTGAAATTACCCCTACAACATTCCAGTTGTCTTTTCCTAATTTGTCATTTTGTTCAGATACACTTTCTTTAGGACTAGGGGAGTTGCTGCCATTGCGTACAGAGAGTAGACAGAAAATTGATAGCTTTTCATGGGGAAAGGACTTGGTGGTCTACAAGCACAAAATCTCCTGGTCTCTCAGACCCTTCTCTAAGTATGTGGCATGACAAGGGAACAAAGGCAGTAACTATGGATTTGGATATAAGTCTGGGTAGAGTTGTCTTCCCAAAGCACCTCTTTAGAAAAAGCTCTGCATGATACAAACAGGTGCTACCACCTGCAAACAGGTGGTACAGGTGTTTTCCTGGTGCTATAGGGCAAGGTCTGGAGAGCATTTCCCATCACCAAGTAAAGCAAACAGTGTTCTGAAGCCAAAACTACCACTGCAGAAGAGTTTCAGTGGTGAGGCAATTTGTATTGACTCCAGAGTCAACTCACTTGTATTGACTAGAGTTTGTCAGCATCACCATGCTGCTTGCATGCTGCCCATATCACAGTTATTCTGTGCTGCTGTAGGGTGGAACATTGTGATCAGCCTCAGGATGCTCCTAAATTAAGACAGATCATCTTTGCCTCCTAAGAAACCTCCAGAACCCAGCTGCAGCCATAAAGCTGCTATCAAATGCAAGCTGGCTGCAGTTCAGAATTGGGGCCAATATTTTTAACAGCATGAAATTTTGTTGTAGGCCCTCTGGAAGGATTCTGTACATGAAAAGTTGAACTGGAGCAAAATCAAGACTTGAAGTCCCCTGTGTGGAAAAACAGGTGAAAAAAAGGTTAGCTATGCTTGAGAGGGGGGATGCCTGTCTCATCTGTATTACAGATAGAGTCTGATGACATTAATTTGGAAGAGGTGTATCTTTCTTTACTGCTGGCTTATGTTCACAAATGCATTCTAATGCCACAACCTCTTTTGTCAGAGTTGGTATCAGCACAACATTCCGACCATACCAATCTCATCAACATAATCAGAAAATAAATTGATATTTTACATTAGTAATTAAATCCTGAGCTCTACCCGCATTGTAAGGGCCTGAACTTCTACATGTACTTTCATACTGCCACTGGTGGCTTTTTGTTTGCATTACAGCAGCCTGAGAGCAAACGAAAGGCAAGATCCAAGATAGGAAGGCAAATTGGTTTTGCAAACATGGCAAAGAAAGTGTGTGAAATCAAATGCCAATATTAATGCAAGACATCTGCTCTCTGTTCCAGTTCTGAGCGAAGTAATCCAGTCCTAATTATACACTGCTGTGTCCTCCACCAGCTAAGGAGAATGGTGCAGCCATTCTTAGTACTGGTGTATAAATTTCTTTTTGGATCTGATAGATACATTAGATGCAGGGGAGGCTTTTCATTTTTTGACTGTCAGTTGCTTTGGGTAGCACAAAGAGAGGGGAGGAGAAAGGTTGCAGCAGGAAAAGATCAAAATCTTCCAAAAAGGACTCTGCTCCTAGAATAAAAATTTTTCCTACAGAACTTTCCCTGCAGACCTCAATCAATACTATTCTCATCTGAGTGCACATATTATTCATTAAGAAATATTGGCAAGATGTGCACTATAGTGTATGCCTTCATTAGAGCCTCCACCTGCCTGCTTTTATCAGAACATCTTCCCTAACTTTCATCTTCATTGAACTTGTTTCTGTCTTTGGATTCAGAGAGAAATCTTGTAATTTCACAGTATGGATTTATTTTAAAACAAACAAACACCAAAATATTAATCTCTCTGGTTTGTGTATGTGTTTTCTCATCTCACATGTTAATAAATCAAGAAGATTATCACCATTAGATTCAGATTGAACTGGATGCTGATGAATTCAAGTGCAAAACACAGCCCAGTGCAACAGACCCTCCCTAACATGGGAATAGCTGGAATTCCTCTGTTGTGTGTTCAGCCGCCACACCATATCCTTTGTGTGCACCTACAGCTCCTGTGCCAGCAGCCATTTTCCTATGGGCTCAACATTTTTAGATGATATGTTATTAGAATGATGTTATGAAGACCTGACAATGTCACCCATGCCAAGTAGAGGCAGAGGGAGCCACAAAACATAGGGGACACTGGCAGTGTCTTAGGGTATTGTTATCACAAAGCAACATGAGCCTGACATTGCATTTTATCTTTTCAGTTCATGTGCTTCCATCTCCAACTATTCTGTGTCAGTTTTTTCTGGTCTCTTTAGTGCAAGGCAGTGAAGAAAGAAGCTGTCTTATTGAAGAAGGGCACTGGGATTTTTGGACAATATGCTGTGGTCTAATTCCATGACTGGGACCCCTGCATGCCGCTGCAGTTTAAAGAAGAGCTGATAGTAAGAGATGATGAAAAGGCAGCTGCATGGTTCTGTCCCTGTTCACCCATCCCACATTTGATTAGTCTCTGCTTGACATCAGGCTGGGAGCAATAAGCTCTGATCATAACAGAGTGTGTGGCAACAAGCCTGAGAGCTCCACGTGTCACTCCAGAACCAGACACTGTCTCACTGGATTCATCCAGAAACAACTGAGGCAGACACAGGGATGCCAGATTTGTCTTTCAGGTCTATCCACTCCTACCTACTCTACCAAGGTGAGGAGTAAAAGGCAGGACTATCTGCAGGAGAACACTGCAGTAGCAATGGACTTTGACATAGAGAAAAATGTACAGAAAAGTCAATTATGAAAGTGAGGGACGTTATGAAAACACTGTCACTAGAGTCCATTCATAAGTTTGGAGGTCTCTTTTTGCTGGGATATGTGTGTTAAGCATTAAAGAAACTCTGCACAGGCACTGCTGTGAGAAGAGGTGGCAGAGTTGGAGTCCACATGCTGGTTTGCTCAGAAAGATTGGGCTAAAGGTGCATCCCAGAACTATTGCTGAACTTCAATTTGATACAGATTGAAATCTTACATCACTGTTGAGACCTGATGGACCATACAAACGGAAGAACACATCTCACTTGAGCCTGGGAGAGTTTGGAGAGGTGGAAGGAGAAAGGACGCTTCTATCAGGAAAGCACCTTCTCCATTTATGCTTTTCCCAGGGAAATCCAGCCTGTCCCAGCTCCATGCCTGGGCCTCCTCTAGAGCTGTTCACTTGGATCCTTAGACCTCTCCCTGCCTGTGTTGGTGCTGGGGAGACACTGGCAAATCTGCAGTGTTAACCTCACCCCACAGCAGTTTGTACCCACTCACAAAGCCTTCCTGATACCAGTTTCTCAAGTAGAAAGAAACTTCATGTATTCCATTGCAGCTGAGCTGTTCTGGACATGAGAGGTGCAGAGTCTGTCCATTAAACTTCTTATGAAACAAGAAACAGTCCCAAAATTCTGGTCTTGCTACTTTTATTTTTGAAAAAAAAAAAAAATTCCTTTTAACTTTTTGCTATGGAGAGCAGCAGCAAAACTTCTGAATAACTAATTTATCCACTGTAAATTTCTCTAAAAGGTCATTACAGGTTGTAAAGCCTAATGGCTTAAAGTTGCAGCCTCTATCACAGTGGCAAATAACTTATTCTCTGGAGGTTTTATTTTTGAAGCTTTCCCATTTGCTTCTATCAAAGGAAATGCTGTATTTTTAATACACAGTTTTCTTTATTAAGGGAGAGCCTATATTCATGAAAATATTTAACATTCATTTAAGGTAAAACATACTAACGGAATCGAGTGATTTATTTTCACAATGCATAGGCAGAGAAGCAGAGCAAGCCAGAGTTTAGAAATAATTGAGGTCTGTAGATCTCAGGTATGTATTTAAGTGGTCTTTTGAACTGCCACCCATGTTCTGTGTGAACATAACTTTTCAAAGCACTTGTGATTTTCCTCCTTTACAGGGCTGCTGAACTGTGGTATGAGGTCAGGCCCGTGGTCACTCTCTTCTGACACCAGCAAGATAGGTGCAAGTGATTCTGAAATGGGTAAAAATAGAGATGTTTTGTAGCTAATTTAATACAGACCTGTGCAAATTGTCTCAGTTATTTGTGTGAATTCTAGAAATAAAACCCATGTGACAAACTGGCAGATAAAAGTCTCGTCTGCTGAGAAATCTGGCTTTGAAAACAACTGCTGAATTCTCCATGTGCAGGGTAGTCTTTGGTATGGCCTGGTGCTGCTTCACTGTGGTATTCTGACTGGTACATGTGACTTAATCACCTTCCTTTTTTATTTTGATTTTTTTTTTTTTAATCCTGTCAGCTGAAAGATAAAATAAATAACATATTCACCTCCCTGATGAAATTTTCTAATTCCCAACAC